>NC_054558.1:20458024-20771774 GCF_017654505.1 Polyodon spathula | reverse complement strand
GCATAGCTATGCTGATTCTCTTCTCAATTAGCCACGGACATCCCATACGCCTTTCCTCTCAGGGCCTGCAGGCTCCTCCAGCACAGCTTACATACAAATGCATACTGGATAATGCAAGACAATAACCTCGGAAGTCAGATGTGACTGTAATTGGAGCTTCTGCTTGCCATGTTTTTGAGCACGCCTGACATCTTGACAGTGCAATACACTACTAGAGAATGGGGGATCGATCTAGCTAGCAATTGTTAAAGGCTCTTTAACTGCCTCTTATGGAACAAATATATATTTTTAATATATGGTAGAAAAGTGCGATCCTTATACTTTTCATATATAGAAAAGACCCCTTTTTTTATATATTTTGGTCTGTGATCCATATATTTATTTTATATGGATTACAGACTAATGCAAATATATGGTGAACCATACATTTTCAACATAAAAATATATGGATTTCAGACTAAAATATATTTTAAATATATCCCATATATTTTAAATATATAAAAAGGGGCCACTTTCTATATACATATATGAAAAATATAAGGATCACACTTTTCTACCATATGTTAAAAATATATGTTACCTTAAAGATATTTCAGACAACCCTAGAGATGAAAAGCTGCTGCAGATTCTTGTGGCCTTCAATCAGACCATGCGCTCAACAGTTAAGTTACCAGGATGCAGCAGTTCATCAATAAAGTTGCATTTGAAAAACTAAAAAAAAACACCCCCACAAATATTTTTCATACAATAAAAAGGGGACCATTGATTACATAATACAGTTAATAGAAGGTAAGAAGGCATTGTAAAGCATTGGGTTTCATTCCTTTAAGCCAGGTGCCTTTCTAAGAAAGTACCATCAGTGAGCATGTTATTAAATATGTTATTAACAGTAAGAGATTATGATGAAAAATAATAACACTGAATTACAATATACTTCAGATTTTTTTTTTTATTCTGTAACATAGCAAAGCTATTTATAACACAGTTCATTTATATAACCACTTCCAAGGTTTTATGCAAAAACCAAAGGCATCGTATATAACTAATAATCTATAAACTCACTAAATGTTTACTCATAAATCACATCATTTTAAGTGAAACCGTTTATCTAAGGTTGATGCTCCAAAGTCTCATGGGATACCTGTACATAGAGTCTCTACAAAGGGTTCTTGCCAATAAACAAACAAATACATAAATAAATCCACATCTGTAAGAGATTCCCTTTTCCAGGTCGTTATAAAATCAATTTTCCACTGAGCTGTTATACATCTGAGCTCAAATAATTACCATGGGAAGAAACAAACAAACATGGAATCCTTCCAAGGAATCTTGTGAATACTGGCGCTAATATAAGCTTGTCCGTGTGCTTGTTGGGACATATCTTGAAGTGTTGATTGCTGGCAGAGGTGCAGTCCTTCCTTGCATGCTGGTAATACCCAGGGGATCAGTCTGAACACTAGGGGTCAGGATTGTGTCATGTTATATACCACAGCAAATAACGAAATGGAGATGAGAGGTGGGACTTATGCAAACTGGCAAGAAGTGGGATTTGACTACATTAAAAGAAAGGTTAAATATTAATATTAGTGGATCATTTTGTATTCCCTGTTGATTCAGTAATGTCTTTATTGCAGCACTCAAGACACAGCCGAACTAACCATTGGAATTTCTTGTAAAGCTGTAACACAGTTCTTCAATTTTAACAGCGAGGGTAAAAAAAAAATAAAACTCTTTGCTAATAGCATGTGCCCTCTTGTGTATTGCGTTGTCTTATTGGATTCCTATTTTTGTTACGCTTGCTTGGGATGCGGTTATCACTGCTGGGATTAGATCTATGTTTAGTTTCTTCCAAGAGGCTGCTACAGTATCTGTTTTGAGATGTAGGAGTTTAGCAGGTTGGTGTTTGGTCCCATTTAAAATATAATACACATACACATTCTGATTTAGACTTCACTGCGGAAACAGATAACTCGTCTGACATAGTCTGCACTTTGGTTCAAGCTTTACTTTCCCTAATAAAAAAAACAAAAAACTTAAAGTATTAGTGAATTAGCATCACATATTTTAAGCCTTGGTATAAAAACAGTTTTGCTGATGTTACAGCTGAAAACTTGTCAAACAGAAACTGAGCTGTAGTGTTAATTTGTTGTTATCCTCTCCGCCTTCTTAGTCTGGGGTGTGTTGAGCTATTTTTAGTTTGCCTGCTATGCTTGTGATTCTGGAGAGCAGATTCAGACCTGCCGAGGCTGCTGTTGTTGTTTTCCATGAACACAATTTAAAGTGATATCATTGCCACGTTCCTATATTTCATTTCTTACCAGGTTAGTGTTCTATTGTGTGTGTTCTGTATGTTGTTTTTTATATTTATATCATTATACAAACTACTATTCCAGCCACATTTTGCTTATGAAAGGACCCTTAAATTTGTCTGTGGGGAAGAATAGCAGTATTGAACAAATTTGACTAACCCCAACCCTAACCCTAACACTAACCCTAACCCTAACCCCAA
Organism: Polyodon spathula; assembly: GCF_017654505.1. NCBI lineage: Eukaryota > Metazoa > Chordata > Actinopteri > Acipenseriformes > Polyodontidae > Polyodon > Polyodon spathula. The sequence continues at coordinate 20,769,265 of NC_054558.1, read as the reverse complement.
CCCCAACCCTAACTGCATAGACACTGTTTTTACATGAATAGTTACAAAGCATGGTATTTTCTGGCATATAAATGGTACCATCATTGTATAAGTCAACTACACACTTTTTAATTGGTGTTACATGTCTAATCATAAAAGCCACCAACCTTTAGAGATTGAAGAGAAGAAAGCTCCTTTTCATATCAGCTCCATGTTTCCTGAGGTCCCTCTTCTTAATGCAGTCTCCATTTCCTAATTGGGTTTCATTGCGCTAATAGCGCTTCTTAGATTTCACACTGGGAAGGCACAGATGAGGCTATTTCTGAAAATGATGCCAACATCTGAACAGGACTCTTGGCAGGGATTTTGGCTTCATCATTAAACACGATTAATAAAGGAACAGATTTTAAGATTTTAAGATTTTTAAGCAAGCCTGTTTGTCTCAACGACTGATATCTATTATTTCTTTCTTTCTTTCTTTCTTTCTTTCTTTCTTTCTTTCTTTCTTTCTTTCTTAGCAGGCGCCCTTATCCAGGGTGACACACAGTTGTTACAAGATATCCATTAGGTCTGGGTCCTGCCCCCTTTGGGTATGTGTAGTAAATTAACTGTTCAAAAACCCTTAGACATGTGTCTGTGATTAAGTAGTGCCAAATTAACATGAACACTCTGCATGTATGTTTCTTCTTGGAGTTGGCAGTGTCAGGAGTGCAAATCATTTTTGGAAATTGCCTACAGGGACTAAATTTTCAAGCTCCCCTCCCCTGCTCCTTAATTAGTTTTTAGTGTTTTGTGGGTGAGGGTGGGTGGGTCATGTGAGTAAAATAAATACATAAATAAATAAATAAATACATAAATGCATAAAATAAACATAAACACATCTACTGGTGCCAGAGTGTGAGCTCTATATGAGGTTCCCTGGCACTAGAAGCCAGAGGAGATGTAATAAAGAGCCTTTGTGGAGCGGCATTGGGGTGGTACGCTGTGAATGCACTTTGTAATATTGCCCTCATGAAAGTTTACTGTGTACATCTTCAACTGTGCATTTGCCACACTTTTGGTTTTTACCATGCTTTACCGTACTGCTTTGAGATTAGACTTAGAAAGCCTAGTAATCTTGCATTGTGATATGCAGGCAGCAAATGGAAATGCTTTATAGATTTGATCATATTTATTGCGAGTTTAAACATTACTGTAGTTTTTTCTTTCTACTTCACTACTGCATGCTTATGACCCCCAAGGAACACCATTTGATATTCTGGGAACTGCCTTGAACAGGATATACCTGGAAAGAAATACCAGTGCAATTTGAATGATTAACACAATTGTGGCTTGGTCAAGACTTTAGCACAGCACTAATGGCTTTTTGGGTAGGAAGCCAACCTTTAATTTAAGGACTGCTATGTCCACGTCAATTGTTTCAATCCTAGTTCTATATATAATATTACCAGCACTGTATAACTGTGCACATTAAAACCTTGGCTTATCTTGCATATAAGCTCATGTGCCTTTTTGCATGATTATACGATATTACGGTAGTTTTATCCTTTTAGAATTTATTTTACAAACTTTACACTGGAATAAAGTATTTTGGAACCTTTGCATTTACGATTTATTCCCCTCATACCACATTTCCAGCTTGAACTCCTCAAACCCTGCTTTTGATGCTCTCCTGTTGAATAGAGTTGGCAGGTCTGTAGAGTATATGGGTACACCATCGTTTCAGTGCACAAATGCCTTCTGAATCTGATTTTCCTTATCATGAGTCAATGGGGATTCAATGCTACCCTGTAAGTGCTTTTTATACTTGTCATACATTCAGTATATTTATGTTTCCTGCATTCTGCCTGCTATCTGTTTGATTATAGCTCTTCCGCAACAGCAAATAAATGCAAACTCCACATGGGCTGGTTGAAAGACACCGATAATAGTGAACCGTTTCACCGCAAGAGATAGGGATGCATGGACATGGCCCTTAAATGAAAAGGTAATAGATCAATGGCCGGCTGATGTACAGCAACTGCTTATCAGCACACCAACAAGGCTGAAGCGTAACTTTAACACTGAGCAGAGGTATCAGAGTTCATTGACCCGGTGTTATCTCATCCCTCTGCTGCAAATCGATTTTCTCCAGTGGGTCTCACGCTAGGGAGTTCTGAGCCCCTAGGTAAGGCTAGAATGTAATGCTTTTCCTAAAGTCAGAACCGAAATAAATCTAAAATAATTGAGTGCCTTTTCACTCAGCTAGAACAGAGCTCTTTGAATACAGATGCTGAGTTCCCAGAGATCTGTCCTGCAGCGTCACAAAACCTCTGCCACACATCACAAGATGTGACTTTTAAATAGTTATTATCACTTTAAAAAAAAACGTCATAGATTATCTGTGGAAATCAGTGAAATAAAAAGGGAACACTGTGCTTGTATTTTAGGGGGCTTCTTGTCTGTCTGTGTTTTTTTCTGTGTAGTAGCATGACTCCAGTAAATGTAGCCAGAATTGCGAGGGATCTACTGAAAGTTCATATTCACTTTGTAATAAATGTATTAGTTTCAGTTTGTTGGATTCTAGAGTATTGTGATCTCAGGTTGCATCAATCTATTGAGTCATGGACAGCTGCTCTGCATTACTGGAAAAGGTTTATTATAAGCACATATCATTTCAATACATCAGTTATACAACCTATCACAGCGTGCATGAGCTATAGATAGTACAGTCTTAAACTGCTGCCCTGTTTGTTGGATTACGATGCCTGGCGGTACTCAATAGATTATGCTTTCTTTTGCATTCTCAGACTGGATGAAAATGGTTTAGCAGAGTTCATGCATTTATCCTGCTTAGGAACATTATGAATTTGACTTAAACTGTCCTTTGTGTCTAAATTATCTATTATTAAATGGTGTATATGAACTACAATCTAGTTTCCTCAATGCAACACTGAGATTATGAATACAAAAATGTACTATTTTTATTACAACTGACAAAAACAATACCGAAAAACAGTATCAGCAGCGGTGTCGTCTCCTGTTTATCATATCGGTCAGCCCGCTGCTGGTATTGATATGTTAAAACATGGCTAGACAAAGGTCAACAGCTACCAACACCAACAGAGGGCACAAAATCCACAAGCCAACGAGAACTTCAAGCATGTATGAAAGCTACTAGACCTAGTCAATGAAAATCGGTTGAGCAGATCTAGAAACAAAAATGCTGTCCCACTTCCCCATTATCAGATCTGGTGCCTTTGTTCCAGTTAAGCAGTATATTATAGTCGTGGGAGCACATACAGTGCCTCTGCATTCAGCCTCTATAAGATCCTAGGCTCGTATTCCTACTGTATAATGCCCACATTTTGGTCTTCTGTACCAGAAAGTCATCTAATTAATATACTCATACTGCCTTGACTAACTAATAATGCTGAAACGTATCCTAATGGGTTTAATGCATGTTTACAATCATTTTCTTTTACTGCAGAATATGAGAGAACATTAAACAAGATCATTTCTGACACATCTGTTGTGAGCCCTCTGCATTGCAGGCTTTTAAAAAAATGAATAACCAGTTCTTACCAGCCACTCATCCTGCTGGGGACCTTATGCATTCTTTCAAAAACTCATCTTTTTTTGTTAAATGTACAATTTATCCTTTCAGTATAGAAAGAAAAGCTAAGGCCGGGCTTCAAATGCTGTGCCGTAGCACATCATGGTATGCTATTGTAAATATACTTCTCCATATGTGCTCTTTAGTAAGTATTACACTGCGCAATAAAAAGTAATGATCGCTAGTAGTTAGTTTCCTAACATGTTTCACTTCTTATGTTATGGTAGAAAAAATTGCTATTGAAATCCTTGTCCTTGTCATCCACTGAGTCGGCGGTCGTTAGGGGAATCATTTAGTCCTTTCAAACTGTACACAGATTAAAAAATAATAAAATCTGGTTATTTTTCAGTGGAAATGACTCATGCAAAAGGTAAAAAAAATAAATAAATCAAAGGAACATTTGATTTAGCTGAAATAATGGATGGTATCAAAACAAAACAAAAAAGCCTAAGATCTGTTTCATGTGTCCACAGGTCCAAGAATAAAGAACGAATGTGCAAATTGGACATTTGCATGTAGAGCAGCTACCGGTTGTGAACAATCTACCAGAAATAATTAGGAGCGAAGGCAGTAAACAGTACATTAGGCACTTTATTGAATGTCTTGAAGGCGGAGCCATTAAGAAACTATTCCTGCTTATCATTTTCACTCCTCTCCAAATCGCTGTGAAGATTAAAGGGACACACTTGCTTTTTTCCCTTTATTTTACTATTTTACCTTTTTCAATGTTTCCATTATTATCACTGGCCTTTCTTCATTGTCACATGTCCTCAGTGCAGTTAGATCACAGCTGATTAGGTACCAGGACGCATTATCAAATTAGTTTCTAATGATTATTCCTCTTTTTTAGTCCATTTGAGCTCGAGCTTAAAATACACAGCAAACTTACAATATTCATGGATACAACACTGTACAATTCAAAACAGTGCATGCATATACAGCAGCACCTTTTAAGTGCATGTCATGAACCCAGCATCTCATTTAAATGCATGATTAACAATGAAACCTAAAGATATCTATTGAATTTGCATCCTTGATGTCACCCAGTGGCCAGTTCCACAGCTGTAAAACATCTCAGAAACAAGCTCTCCTACCAGCAGAATGTAATTAGTATGTCAGAACTAAGTGTTTTATGCGTATTGTAAGACTGGTAAAGCAAAAAAGACCATAACACGGGGAAATCTGAAGAGTACTGTCCATTTATAATTGTCCTTGTACAGGTTTTCAATTCAAAAACAACACGTGATCTCTCGTGTCTTCTTTGATGTGGATTAGTGCATGGTCCTCGCTGTGATAAAAATAGAGCTGATCTGAAGACTTTTCTCTTGTAGTTTTTTAATTTGCACCCTTCTTCTCCCTCCTTCACTTTCCTAATTATTAATGAGCCATCTGTTCACGGAGTACAGTGTCAGATCTGAAGCAGGTGCCGAAGCTGAGTCCTCGTTAGCTTATTTACTAATTGTGTACTAGTCAGCATTCAAGACGTTTGCCACTCTCCTCTGTCAGCCAGCTGTATGTTCGTTTTCATGTGAACCAGTCTGTCTAACGTCTAAGTTGACAGCTCAATGGGGAAGATGTGTGCATGCATTTCTATCAAAGATACTGGCTATAAGAAGGATTGTAATGTAGCCAGCCATCATTTTATTCCAGCTTTATTTTCCATTTCACCCATAGATAAGCTCCGTATTGATTGACCCTCAGAATCTCTTTTGATATTGCTAGCTCTAGGACCAGTTTGAACGTAACTGTTAAACTGATTAGCACTGGGGGGGATTAATTATTAGCACTGTGATTGGGCAGGGTTTGGTGGGGTGGGAGGGTTAATGATTAGTACTATGATTAGGCAGGGTTTGGTGGGGTGGGAGGGTTAATGATTAGCACTGTGATTAGGCAGGGTTTGGTGGGGTGGGAGGGTTAATGATTAGCACTGTGATTAGGCAGGGTTTGGTGGGGTGGGAGGGTTAATGATTAGCACTGTGATTAGGCAGGGTGGGGTGGGGGTGGGAGGGTTAATGATTAGCACTGTGATTAGGCAGGGTTTGGTGGGGTGGGAGGGTTAATGATTAGCACTGTGATTAGGCAGGGTTGGTGGGGTGGGAGGGTTAATGATTAGCACTGTGATTAGGCAGGGTTTGGTGGGGTGGGAGGGTTAATGATTAGCACTGTGATTAGGCAGGGTTTGGTGGGGTGGGAGGGTTAATGATTAGCACTGTGATTAGGCAGGGTTTGGTGGGGTGGGAGGGTTAATGATTAGCACTGTGATTAGGCAGGGTTTGGTGGGGTGGGAGGGTTAATGATTAGCACTGTGATTAGGCAGGGTTTGGTGGGGTGGGAGGGTTAATGATTAGCACTGTGATTAGGCAGGGTTTGGTGGGGTGGGAGGGTTAATGATTAGCACTGTGATTAGGCAGGGTTTGGTGGGGTGGGAGGGTTAATGATTAGCACTGTGATTAGGCAGGGTTTGGTGGGGTGGGAGGGTTAATGATTAGCACTGTGATTAGGCAGGGTTTGGTGGGGTGGGAGGGTTAATGATTAGCACTGTGATTAGGCAGGGTTTGGTGGGGTGGGAGGGTTAATGATTAGCACTGTGATTAGGCAGGGTTTGGTGGGGTGGGAGGGTTAATGATTAGCACTGTGATTAGGCAGGGTTTGGTGGGGTGGGAGGGTTAATGATTAGCACTGTGATTAGGCAGGGTTTGGTGGGGTGGGAGGGTTAATGATTAGCACTGTGATTATGCAGGGTTTGGTGGGGTGGGAGGGTTAATGATTAGCACTGTGATTAGGGAGGGTTAATGATTAGCACTGTGATTAGGCAGGGTGGGGTGCGATGGGGGGAATTCAACTACCAGCACCTAGGCAACAACCATAGAAACACTTGGAGCTGGAAACTGTAGTAGCGTTGATATGGTTAGGGCTCAATACAATGTATTACAATTACAATTGTCATGTATGTACAATACAATGAACGGTTTCATAAAAAAAAAAAAAAAAAAAAAAAAAAACAGCATGGGAAAGTGCAGAAATGCTGAACATTTCAGTGTTTAAGATCTTTTGTCTTTATTCAGTGGAGTACATTTTGCTTGCAGATAGGCAGACAGAGGTGAACTGAACAGATCCTCTATCTTACAAGGATCAACTGGCAAAATGGAGGTGGAATAATACTGCCAACTCTGATTCAGTTAAACAGCCATCTCCCATGAAATCCATACCCCTGCCCATCTGATCCCATCCACAGTGGATTAAAAAAAAAAAATTCAAAAAATTCCCCAATACCAGACAGAAGCATATATATGCATTATAAAATAGATACATAGATATTAAACTAATACAATTATGCACACAGTGACTGAAGGGGATATATTACTTACTTATTCAAAAGGTGTACATTTGAATAGCCAGCCGTTCTAAATAACACAAAGTCAGAAATGTATAAGCATCACCCACGCACTGGTCAAATGATTAACTAATGGTTAAAGCATAACAATGCTGAAAGTACAATGTAGATTCCACACAATTCCTCAGTGATAACTATCTGTATAATAACTATGTAATAAATGTAGAGTAGATGTGACTTCAGCTGAAAGTGAGTAGGTTATATTCAAATAGTTCTAGCAGGCAGGTAATCTATAGAGACGATATAGAATCTGTATAGACTATTGGTCATGCCTAGTTCGTGAGAGCTTTTGTCAAATTCAAGCTTAATATTAACTGGCAGAACAGTCTTTGATTGATTTCATGTAATCATGGCTATATTACACAGCTACATTTGAACAGCACAACCACTTTAAGGGGTAAGTTGGTTAATCTTTCAGCTTTACATCTAGGTTTTGGTCATCCCAGTCTTTGAGACACTATTGGTCATCAATATTTATTTTAAATCTGACCAGGGTTTCAAGTCCTGTAAATATTGACCATGCCCAGGATCATGTAAATTGGAATTGTTCTATTTTGCATGCTTTCATTTTGTATTACGGTCTGGTTGGAAAACGTGTTGAATCATCCAGATAATTGTGTGTGTGTCTAGAAATGTCTGAATCAAATTAATCAGATATGAGAGAGAAAGCAAACAGATATGGGAAAATGGAATGGCATTGAACCATGTAAAGAAATAATCATTAGGATTCAACAGCATATTCATATTGCTGAACGAAGGCTGGTGCTGGGCAGGTGTACGTTCATTTCACCCTTTACATGCAGAGTTTGGTATTTACGACCTTTTTATTTGATGTACCCCATCAATAGGCTGCCTGCGTCAACCTTCTCTTTGGTATCTATGTGAATGTACAGCAGACTTTTTGGTCTACTTACCTTTAACATTGAAGCTAAATAGCACTTAACACAAGTCTTTCAAAAGCAGTTCTCTTTTTCAAACTACATTTAAAAGCAGCTCAGAATTTTTAATGCCGAATTTTGCCTGGTTATACGGTTGCTGTAGAAAAGTTAATCGGTTGTATATTTTGCTGAAAACCTGGTCTTATATTTTGGCACAGCATTGGCATTGGGGTGTCCTCTACTGTAAACAAGGTGGAGGATAACCTGTCCAAGGTTATGGTGGTGTATTCTGAATTTGAATGGATCTTGCAGTAGAGTGAGAGAGACTGCATGGCATTTCTATGTGTGTCGCCCCGCCATTACAGACCTGACCCCTGTCAGTGAGACAAGGTAAAGAGCCCTATAATGAATGCTGAAAAGCCTGGCTCTTTTGCATAGTAACATAAAATGCAGGCTTCAATTAAGAGAGCAGCAGGTAAACACCTTAATAATACTCTACAACACCACTGCTGCCCTACCAAAGAAAACAAAAACTGGTTTTACTTCTCAAAAACCATTCCACATTTCTGTTACTGACTCTTCTCCTGGCCTCATTCCTGCCCCTCTTGTGCCTGTTTTTTAAGCACATTTTTTTTTGTTGTTGCAGGGATTGCTTGAGACTTATGTGTTTAAGGGGAGTCAAACATTCGGAAAATGACAAGGCCTGCTAAGCAATCCGATAGGCTGGAAAGGTTGCGATGTCAGACAGATGCTCTTGTTTGATTGGCTTTCTGTTTTATTTTATGTTAATCTATGCATTTACAGTGTAGTCAGAAAACTGATGCAAATCATGATTCAAATTTAAAAGCTCAGTGAGACTCTACTCTGTATCCTTATGAAACATAAACTGATTATTATCAAAATGCAGTATATTACTGATCTTCTCTCTCTCTCTCTCTCTCTCTCTCTCTCTCTCTCTCTCTCTCTCATACTCTTTAGGGAGCAGACTCCTTTTCCTGGCGCTGTGGCTAAATTCCATAACCCAAGTCAAGTCCTGCCCAGGGGTCTGTGTGTGTTACAGTGAACCCAAGACCTCAGTGGCATGTCAGCAACAAGGACTGGTCTCTATCCCTACGGATATCCCCATTCGAAGCCAGCGGATTTTCCTCCAGAGCAACAAGCTGACGGTGGTGAAGTCAACCAGCTTCAGCTCCTGCCACAACCTAACAGTGCTCTGGCTTTACTCCAACAACATCACTCACATTGAGGCGGGGGCCTTTTATGGACTGGAGAGGCTTGAGGAGCTGGACATTGGTGACAACAGCAACCTGAGGACCATCAGCCCCACAGCCTTCCGAGGACTGTCCAGGCTGCACACACTGCACCTGCACAGGTGCGGGCTGTCCGAGTTGTCGGTGGGGGTTTTCCGAGGATTGTTTTCTTTGCAATACCTTTTCCTGCAGGACAACAATCTGCTAGCCCTGCACGATGACATATTCCTGGACTTGGCTAACCTGACCTATCTTTTCCTGCACAGCAACAAAATCCAGATCTTGTCTGAAAACATCTTACGCGGCCCGATCAGCCTGGATCGGCTGCTTTTGCATGAGAATCGGGTGGCCTTTGTGCACCGTAGGGCTTTCCATGACCTGGGAAAGCTGACCACATTGTACCTGTTCAAAAACAACCTGACGGTGCTGTCAGGAGAGGTCATGAGCCCGCTAGTATCCCTGCAGTACCTCCGTCTCAATGATAACCAGTGGATCTGTGACTGCAGAGCCAGGTCGCTATGGGAATGGTTCAAACGCTTTAAGGGATCCAGTTCTGAGCTGGAGTGCCATGTTCCTGCAAGTCTGGCTGGGAAGGACCTCAAAAAGCTAAAGAGCAGTGACCTGGAGGGATGTCTGGATACCTCCCAGCAGATCAGAACTAGCATCTTCAGCACCAAGACCCGATCAGGGAAGCTGCCCAGCACTGACACTCCACAGAGGGAAGGGTCTCCCGGCTGCTGCGAGTCTGAGAACGATAAGTCCTCTATCTACAACAAAGGGATTCCTGACCCTTCCTCTTACAACAGCCGGCAAATAACCAACAATCCACTCAAGGAGAAAGAGAACATCGCCAAGACCAAATTCCTGGAAATAGATCCAACCAAGAATGTGACTCACAATAAACAGAGGCTGAATGACGCCCCAGTCGGGACCTTTTCCAATACTCTGGACAATTCCCTGGGCAAGTTAAAGCCAGAGTTTATAGACAACTTGGAGCCTTCCACGGCCCCCTCAAAGAAGAAGTGCTCCAAAAAGGCCAAGTTGGATTCCCAGTGTCCTAAAGGGAATGGATCCCAAGCCTTGGGTCTGAACCTACTGGTGCTGCCCATCCTCTGGCTCTCCTTAGCCATCTGTTAGGATACGACAGACTGAACTCATCCTTTCATAGGAAGAGCAGTGACCTCCACAAACTGGATCCTAAGAACAAGAAGCTATGATAAACCATGAAGACAAAAACTCAATTAAGTGGATGCCTTTATAGAATACATCAAATCTAATGTATATATTAATTGGTGCCCAGATAGTTTCCGTTCTATGTGCTGTGTCTGGACTGCACTTCTGCAGCCTCCCCAAGGCTTTTGCTGTAAAGCAATCAACATTTCAACAATTCACATAATAGACGATGAATATCAAAATGAACAGGAAAGAGAAAAATAAAAGGAACTCTCTTAGATGCTTCTAAAACTGAGAATGTTATGACGTTTTCTAATAACTACTTGACCGGAAGATGTGGCAGATTTTTTTTAATTTGCAAAAAGAAAAAAAAGGTAATGCTGTTTTGGTTCTTCTGTTTATAAATATAAATATAATAATGAAGATTATTCTCCTTTTTTCGTTATATTATTTTCTTTTATTATTATTATTATTATTTTTTTTTTTGTCACACCGTGGTTACAGGCAGCATTTGTTAAAGGATGCTGTCTCTTTGTTCACTAAGATTGCAGTATATATAGATATGCATTTTATTTTACTTGTGTACAAGTACAAATATATTATAAATAAAGTCTTCTTTTTCATAGATTCGACTCTGCAATGCTTTCTTACTATGCAAGCCGGGAGGTAGATTAGTCACAGAATGGGGAGTATAATATGTGCTTTGTTGCCTGGTAGATGCCAAAGTATTATCATATGCTTTCTGTACTACCTGTAAAGTAACGCTGAGGGTGAATGGGTGAAATGCAATAGGAGTCTTATTTCCATCCCTGTACGTGATGAGCACTAGTCTAGCTGAACCCCTTCCCTGGTAGCAACCCAACAGCCCTGTATGTAGCCCTGCATTGTGTTAACTAGGTGCAGCATGGCTGTGACCTCTGCTTCCCTGCAGCGGCAGCACATTCCAGGAGAGCACGGAATAGGGTTCCACTTGCTTTCTCCAAGCTTAGCACTAGAGGGCTGCACATTACAATGTTATTTTAAGTGTGGAGTGTGACTGTCACATTGAACACAGGTAAAAAACACAAAGGTAATATCTCCATCTCTCTCTCTCTCTCTCTCTCTCTCTCTCTCTCTCTCTCTCTCTCTCTGTGTATATATATATATATATATATATATATATATATATATATATATATATATATATATATTAAAAAGTGTTATCTGGATCAAAAGCAACAGACCAAAGCATCACAAGATTTCATGCAGAATTTTATTTTTTAAATGTTATTTTTAAATCTTATTGTGAGAAAAATGATAAGATCAGTGGTATATCTCATTTCGTGAGGGTCCTGAAAGACAACACAGGAGGACGTGGAATAGACAGACGTGCACGATACAAATAAAGGCAAAAGAGGACAAATGGAGCTTTTTCATGATGACAACCACGTATTTTATAACACAAATTGTATGCTCTATTTTATATTGCTGGATATTTATGAAAACAGGTGATAAGTTCTGGCATATTTCATGTTTTACTGATAATGGATTATTTAACAATGAAAGCTCACTTGTTCACTGATTACAAATAACATTAAAAAGGGTTTCAATGGTCTTGATCACCCCTGAGTTTGGGCGCATAGCAGCAAAAAGCTCTATTGCCCATGTAAGTAAGTAGGGTTTCCGGAAAATATAACATTCCACGTCCCCACACGTTGCTACAACTGCTTAAATAACGTACCTGTACAATTTCCTTTCATTGTTAACATACTGACAACTTTTTTACACTTCTAACTTTAAAGTATGTTTCAAAGCTCTTTTCAAAATGGTCCCTCTATTGCACTGGGCTTTGAGATCTGTCCTCTCAATCACTGCAGGAAGCGAAAACAAAAAACATAACAACAAGTGCTCTGGCTTTTCTGTTCCGTACCACATCATGAATCTTTATTGCTGTATTACCTGTTTGAAAATGTGGGCAATAATCCTTATACTATCAGTGCACTAGTGTAAAAAGTTGTTTATTACAAGTCATTAAATAGCAGGGCATTACAAAAAATGTGCTGTTTGTAATGTCATTGCTTCTTAGTTCTTCCAGCAGGGTTGGGCACAATAACACATGCATGGGTGCTTTGTGTTTGAGAAAACAGCTCATATCGGCTCAAAATGAAACTGAACTGAAGCCTCTGTGTTTTTCTTTTGTTTCCGTTAAACGTCCGTCAAATCCAAATCCAGTCCAGGTCTTACCCTTCCCTCAGATGCTTTGTGGTATTAAGTTTTTAAGCCTTTGATATTTTGCAACATTGCTCTCCAGGGTTTCACTGTAAGCCTCTGCCTGACTTCCTTTGGGTACCAATTATTCTGAGCTGTAAAGAGAATGTACTACCAGCAGCAAGATAAAACACACCTTGTAGTTCCTCAAATTCTGCACACGATCAGAAAAATAGAACACACCTTGTAACTTCTCAAGCTCTGCACACGCTCAGAAAGATAGAACACACCTTGTAACTTCTCAAGCTCTGCACACGCTCAGAAAGACAGAACATGCCTTGTAGATGCTCAAACACTGCACACGCTCAGAAAGATAGAACACACCTTGTAACTTCTCAAGCTCTGCACACGCTCAGAAAGATAAAACACACCTTGTAACTTCTCAAGCTCTGCACACGCTCAGAAAGATAGAACACACCTTGTAACTTCTCAAGCTCTGCACACGCTCAGAAAGATAAAACACACCTTGTAACTTCTCAAGCTCTGCACACGCTCAGAAAGACAGAACATGCCTTGTAGATGCTCAAGCACTGCACACGCTCAGAAAGTGCCCAAGGCACTTTGGGTTTCCTGGAGAATTAGGGTACTGACCACCCCATGCCACTCTAGAAGGAAGGAAAGAAAGAAAAAAGGAAAGCAGGAAAGAGAGAGAGAAAGAAAAGGTTATATTGTACGTACTGAAAACATGTATGGGTTTATTTTTGTTATAAATAAAAAAGGGAATTAGCAAACATCCCAAAACAAATTGATAGGTCCAAAAACCAGGTAAAGCAAGATGAATCGTGTCTGTAGCACATTGACGTTCCTAAAAACACAAAATGGCTCATTATGTGCCAGTGGCATAACATTGATAAATGTAGGCAATTTTTTTTTTTTTTTTTAAGAAAATGTTTTTGATTTAGATAAATGTTGGTTAAGAAGCGTGAATTCGGACTTATGTTGATACATGGTGATATGAAATCAGGATTCAAGGGAAAAGATTAATAGCATCAATATCTTGAAAGCACCATCAATGTATTTCAAGTTTTTTTTTTCTTCAGTTCATTATTGTCACAGTTCCAAGAGCACCAAAACCCTGACAATATGGAATCATACTTTTGGTGCAGAAGATTATTGCAGGTTATTCATCTTTTTATTGCATTTCTTTTTAAAAAAATGATGCTAAACAGCTGTCACCTCTGGATTCCCTGTTGCACACTCTTTCAGTGGATTCCAGGCAAAGGGGGTACACCCTGCCCCTGTGTGTATTGTATTATTTGTTGTATTATTATTTAAAATGCCTTGTTTATGTGTGTTAAAACACATTATTTTATTGTTAATTGTTTTGCAGCATGGATGGGATTAAACATCCCCATCCATGCTAAACTCGTGCAGAATGTGACCATCTCCAGATTGAATAAATTATTACTAATTTGGATACGGCTGCATGTATTTAAACCCTCAATCAGCCAAAGCTGCGGGTTTATACACAGGAGACCGTCTCCAAATTTCTGTGTTTTTCCCAAACATAACACTACTATAAAAAATAAGGGGAATGTGTGTGTGTGTGTGTGTGCGTGTGTGTGTGTGTGTGTGTGTGTGTGTGCGTGTGCGTGTGCGTGTGCGTGTGTGTGTGTGTGTGAGATGGGAAGATACACATTTAGATTGCCTGTCTCTATGATAAATGCTCTAGATAACAGATTCTTTGAAAGGAAAAGTACATGTAAATGATGCACTAGTGACCTATAATAACACTTGATGATGTTGTTTGTTACCTTTCAGCTCAAAGTAGTAGCAGGACAATGGCTATTTGGTTCACAGTGTGAAATGGTGGCAAGTTAATAAAACTACCTTTGGGGAGTGAAAACAAACTGTACAGTCAACAAAGCTAGCAGAGTCAAACAGAAAGCTAATCTGCTGTGGGGCTTTAGCATCTTGAATTGTTTCCAGTGTTGTTTAGTTTGCAGGATGTGACTCTGGTGGTTGTAGATTTTCATGTTGTCACACGTTAGCTATCAGAGATGTAGCACACACAGCAAACTTCCCATCACCTCCACACTGAATATGTAACAGCGTGATCTTTGCTAGGTTAAGAATTACCCAGGAGTTGTGTATAACAGTGAAATGGGTTAGCACTGTATGAGCAAGGACGGTGAAACATTGGTACGGTCTTTTATCACGTCTAATAACTTTCAATGGGCCTAAGTTTGGGGATTTGAGAAGGGATCAAAGAGATGATTTCAGTCTCGGGTAGATACATATGCACAGGGGAGGGTCCATGGCATATTGACTGTGGGTTGGTTGACCCTCCAGCAAGGTAAGGTTAGAATCTCAAATCCCATCTGAGCGGATTAGGATGGGAGCTTGATGATACTGTGCAGGGGGGGTCACCTGTCAGTGGGAGTGGTTACTTTCTCATCCTCAGTGAATGTGAAGCTAGGAATGGAGCACCACCTGGCACTGGGATTCCCCAGAAGATGTGTTAAAGAATGCCCTTTATAGAAATGATTTAGATTCATGTATTTTACCTGTAATTCCTGGCCACAGTGATAGAACATTAACCCCTTGTGTCCTGAACGATTACAAAAAAAAAAATCTGCAACTCACCTTAAATACCCATGTTCAGCTCCTTTTGAGTTTTTATTTGAATCAGTAACTGTATTTTTTTTCTGTATTTTGAATGATTCAGCATAACGACATTCGAGTATTCAAATCTATTCTTCCTGTGCTAAACTACATAGGATCTGTCAACTGTCAATTTTATATATAGTGAGATATATAGTTTAAATGATGTCCTTTTGCTCTTCTATAACTCATAGAATACATATCATTACATTGCATTATTTGCCCAACTGCACAAGGAAAACAATTGCAATGTGTTACAACAGGAAAAGTTATACCAATAAGTTAATTACATCTGTAATGTCTTACAAAAGAAAACTGGATGTATACCGTTAGATTCTCAAAACCCAGCGAGCTTAACCAAATCTGAAATAACTCAGACATCTCACTTGGGGACTTGTGAATAATCTTACATCCAATCATATTAGTTTTACAGCTGCTGTTGATTCCTTTCTGAATTGTATTTTTCCGGTAATGAAGATTTGGTGTTATGAGCTTTAAGAGTCTCTCCCAAAGTGATTTTTTTTTTTGACAGGCAACGTTTGACCAATTTACCCACAACGACAGGAATGCTTGAAAAAGTAAATGAAACCCTCTTCTTCTCATTAGAGGTATATCGCTGATCTTAGTCCCTGTGATTTAGGTAAATGTGAGATGGGTAGATGCTGAGCACCCCAATGTGCACGGCTGGTCTCGTTCATTAGAAGGTTCTGAAGTCTAATTAGCTGTATCTGATCTCATCTGAATAAAGCTGTGAGCGCCCGCTCTGGATGTACCTCCAGCATGGTCCATCCACTTAGTGATGTTAATTTCAGGGCAAGGCTACAAGCTGCAGGCTTGCAATGCTGCTATTGCCACAGAAAAAATGACAGTAATGACAGTCATTAAGGCAAAGTCCACCTGTCTAACCATGGTTGACCACACACAACCTCTATTGGAGAATGACTAATGGACACAGCAAGAACACTTTGTATTAGGTTTCTTGAACTATAGTGTAATTGCACTGTAATAACACAGTAATTACACTTATGGTTATGTACAGCTGTGGCCAAAAGGTTTGCATCACTTAGATGGATTGAGATGTAATTAAAAAAATAAACACAACGATATGAACATAATTTATATCTTTTATGTAATATCATGTAAAAAAAAAAAAAAACTACAAAATTATTTTACAAAAGTCTACTGGAAGCCATTATAATAGTACAGTATTTCATGTTAGATTTCAAAATGTCGCATTTTTCAATTTCTGTCAGTTTTTCGTTAAGAATATGGAAAACTACAAAGCGGTATGTAATTCAATATTGAACGTAACATTATTCAGCAGGTTTCATTCGACTTTATGAAGCAACAGTTGTTAATAGGGTAATGCAAAACTTTTGGGAATAGCTGTACACACTGCAGCAGTGAGTCTTCGGACTAGAGACTCTGCATTTACGATTGAGCTTATGCACAAAGCAAGTATTGCGGAGGGAATGGTGAATTAAATGAGGCCATCATAATAAATGTATGCCACAAGATATAGGCGTTAAATGTAAAATATTCATGGCGCTGCAAACCAAGAAGAAGGATGTATTACACAGCAGTGCCTAATTTACAAGTTGTTATTAATACTAATAAATAACAATGCAGGGGACCCTACACATTCAAAACATGCTGTGCAGCTTTATACTGTAAAATAACAGCATGAGGACCCAAACCCTTGCAAATTGCTTCTCAGGTAGTAAAGTGTCGCAGTTTGCATTGGAATGCTCAGCAATCAGATTGGAAATCATTCCCATGTAAACTTGACATTTGGAGTACCATTACAGTTTTATGCATGCTGGTATTTGAATGAAAATTGCTTGAACTCCTCAGTTGAAATCAATAGCAAACAGCATCTTGTTAAAATGAAATCATTGTTATGGGGGCAATGCAGACTGTTCAAGCACCCCATTGAAGTCTGGCCAAAAGGTCTAATTTGGCCAGTGGTAATGCCAATGCTAATAAAACGTTGGTTAATATATAACAACCATTGCATGTCTCCAGAGCTTCTCTTTCTCCCAAACTCAAGCTCTGTTATCATCCAGCTCTAACACAGCAACCCACTCCCTCCATTTAGAAGACATCACTACCTAGACATTTTTTTTTATTTGCCAAGCAACCCACGATCTATGGAAACTGACAGGAATAATTTCTTTAGCTTCTTACACACTGTACTCAAAGAGCTGATGTTGGCATGCATCTGCTTCTGTTTCCAAGACGGCGTATATTTTTCACATTTCACAAAGTGAGTATGTTTCATTCAAGAGAATAGGTTTTGCACCTGTAACTTCACTGAAGGCCACTAATCATTGAAGAATGGAGATGGTGGCCCTACCCAACTGTAAATGGATTGATTTTGACCGTATAAATACACTCATACTTTTGGAGTTTGTAGCTGGTATAAAATTGCGGATTTAATATTTAATTGACATGTAATTGACGCACCGTCAATGTCAGGATTCCCGTGGTAGAAGCACATTAGAACAAGCAGTTTTATAGCATTGCATTCTATAATGGATGCTGTGCAGACTAGAAAAAGAGATGGAGGGTTCAGGGGGTGTTTAATTAAAACATAAGGGGATATTTAATGATGCAGATAGTATGAAGCCCCAGAAGATGTGTTACCAAAAGATAGGACCAGGGGGTATTGATGGAAGATAAAATCAAAACAGAAGTCAGGAAGCCATTTTTCACCAGGAGAATAATAAATGTCTGTATGAGTGTACTGTAGGCTCCAACACGGGTCATTCAAGAAGCAATTAGATAGCGCCCTGGGGGAAATGATGTGCGGAAAATGGATGGACCTACAGTATGCCATGAAATGGCTTAACTCATCTCTAACACTCTACTACATGCAAAGAAGGTGGTGTCTAGTAATATATTCTAGCCATGTATACTGTGCTGTATACTGCAATGCTGTGTTATTTTGAATAGTCTGTGTATGTAAACATGCTGAATGATTACTAATGCATAAAGACATAACAATCCAGCTACATGTGTCAACAAGAAGTAGCATGATGTAGATTTTAGAAAGAGTTACAACAGGCTGCTGCAATCTAGCCCTCACAAAAGCAGTCAAGACTACCAATATACTAAAAGGATCTTTAAAAGAGGAAAACGACATTGCATAAATACCAGTTTAATTCCAATAGGCCAGCCTACACACACCATCGATACTGAAAAGCAATACTCACTATCAAAGTATTTTTCAGTTCAATTAACATACACAAAGTACATTTATTTCAAAAGCATAGCTTCTACACTATCAGCAACACAAATAATAAGAAGGTAAAGTGCAAGCAGGGTCTAAAAAGTTCTGCAGCCAGGATGCGCCCTATAGGCTGGACATCGCCAGTTCCAGTCCAGGCTATTCCACCACCGACCATGGATGGGAGTTCCCAGGGGGCTGCGTACAATTGTCCGAGAGCCACCCGGGGCTTTGGTCGGCTAGGGTGTCCTCAACTCACCGTGCACCAGCGACCCCTGTGGTCAGGCCAGATGCCTGCAGGTTTGCCTGTAAGCTGCCCAGAGCTGCGTTGTCCTCTGATGAGGTGGCTGTGTGGTGGGCCTGCAGTGTGTAAAGAAGCGGTCGGCCGACGGCACACGCTTCGGAGGACAGTGTGTGTTCGTCTTCGCTGCTCCCGAGTCAGCGCGTGGGTGGTATCGGTGAGCTGAGCCTAAAAATAATTGGCCATTCCAAATTGGGGAGAAAATGATAAAAACAAAAGAAAAAAAAGTTCTGCAGCGAAACCAAATTAAATGAGATCATATATTTAATTATGGCCGCAAAAGTAGTCAAACCAATTGTCTTCTGGACAGCTCAGTAAGCCCTACAATCAGCTCAGCTCATCTACAGTACATTTTCCTAATATTTCTGATTAGCTCGCTGGTTGCCATGTTAAATGACTATTCCAGCAAAATATGCTTCTGAAAAGACTCCTTGGGCTGAATTCTTTTTCTAAAGTGAGGTGGAAAAGTATATTAGTGTTTCGCTGTTCAATTTAGTTTTATTATACTTCTTGTCATTTTATAAAATTATATATTTGTGCTTGTCTTTTCATAACTAGCAGTTCTGTCCATTTTTGGCTGACAATTTCCCCAAATATCTATCTATTTATATATAAGTATACACATTTTCTCCTAAGTGTAAAACGCTTGATTATCTTTAACATGGTAACATGATCCTTAATCATTTTAGATTTTTAGAATGGGGCAGGTTGGTTTGGATTATACAGTCAGCCAGAAGATTGGTATTCATGGCTCACAAAGAGCAACATTTCTCTAGGTTCCCATGATTACTTTACTTCTCTCTTCCTACTTGATTTCTAAGCAAGATGTATCCTTAGTGAATCAACCATAACCACAGGATTTTCTTTTCCTCTCGACTGGAGCTGACTTGATTTGCTGCAAGGAACAGGGTCACACCATCATTTATCTATCATGGCAGGTGCGCTATTTTTAAAACTGTCTACTGCTCTAGTAGCCTCTCAGTAAAGAGGCAACATGAGTACCCACTTCATCTTCTTTTCCTCCAAAATATGTGGAAAGAAAGTAAATTAATCATGAAAAAAGGAAAGTCACTCCATGTAGCTTGTACTGCTTTGAGGAACTTTCTATTTTATTTTGAAGCGCCGATATGAGGTTACATAGTTATAAATCATCAAGGATTACAGTGCCAGGCATCCCTTTACTAATTTAACATAATTTGAACAAGGAGTCACTCAGTTTTTTCTAAGGGGCTGTACTGTAACTTAAAAAAAGTATTCTTTAGAAGTCAATTTCAGGCAAGTTGGTTGGCTTTAATGATAGAACACCCAAGAAGCCTACAGGAAACAGAGAACACCTTTATAGACAGAACTACTGTTACCATGTTAAAAGTAAAACCACTAGAACAACACAGTTTCACCTAACCTTTTTGTTCATGAATGGGTTCCTCACAGTTTCACCTAACCTAGTTGTTCATGAATGGATTCTTTCAGTCACCTGAATCTGAGTGTTGTCATAGTTTAATTATTGGTCAGACAGTACCCATGTATCAGTGTTAGATACCTGTTTTAATCATGAGGGTAGTAAAGAAGCACTGGGGGGTGATACGTTGGAAAAATGGTACAGTAGATATTTTACGGAGCTGGATTGAAAGTTAAATTGGATTTTGACAATATTACACTTTTGAAGCTCCATCTTTCTTGTGAGACATTGTTGTAAGTGACCCTGCAGCTTATGCACAGTTCACACACCCTAGTCTTGTATCTTGTAAAGCGCTTTGTGATGGTAGTCCACTATGAAAGGGGCTAGATAAAAATAAAGATTATTATTATTATTATTATTATTATTATTATTATTATTATTATTATTATTATTATTATCAGATTCAGCTACATCGAGATGTCTGGACTGGAAGTGTAGTTACTTCAAGAAGTATCTCAGAAACAATGTGCATATATTTGCATCCAGTACAATATGAAGGCCAAATCTATAAGTTTGCTTATAAAAGAGCATGTTTCTTTTTGAAGGTTAAGACCTGTTATACTATTGACACTCCACACATTAATTAATAAAATCGAGCTTTAAGATGGCTAGGATTGCCAACAAAAAGAGATTCTAATTATGATTCATGAGGGAAGATTATGGATTAGCGCTGGCATTTACTGAGCAGCATTTTCCCAGGTGGCCCCTTTCTCACCCGTCCCCTGGTCAGCTCTACTGCTTGCCAGTTATTAACAGCAGTGCTGAATTGCCTTCATATTTACACCCTTGACTGCCTCTGACAATTCTTTCATGCACTTTAACAATGGCATTGCAAGGAATGCAGTCATTTCTTTATATGCTTTCTACGAAAAGCATGTCTTTAAAATGTTATAATGGGTTATCCTTTGTTATTAATCGTCAATACAGTACCATTTACAGATGTTTTCAAAAGCACATCGCCCCAAAGCAGCTTCAATGTGCATATATAGAATCTCTCTTTGATGCTCAAGCAGACCACAGCTGGATTCTTAACTGGGCAAATGGAGAACAGGCATGTTTGTTGAATCTAGGACATATCAAGGACCTACATCTGCTCATAAGCCGCCTATTGATTTATTATGGAATTTTGGTTCCTTAGAAGTGCTTTATTCTCCTAGGAATCTTTTTTTAATTATGGTTTTTAGGTCACAACAGAAATAAGCCAGATAAAATATGTACTTGCCTTGAAGATAAAATAAAATGTTAAAAGTAATGCAAGGCATATCCAATTAAGCTGCTCTTAGACACACACCTAGCACTGCACTTTCCAGCAGTGGGGTTAAAGCTGTGACAGTAATTACAAATACTGTCAAATACAGGTAATGTATTTCTTTTATGAGTAATTAATAATACATTATATAAGTGTGTTACAAAGGTTTGGTAGTATCCAAAACATCCTGTAGTTATATGTCCTTTGATAATTTGGATGCTGGATTCATACCAGCCATCTGATTTAAACAGTGTGAACCATGATTCATCACTCCATGTGACACCTCTCCACTGCGCCCACTGACAGTGTCACTGGCACTAGAGAAGGTGCTGACTGGCATTAGTTCCATTTATGCCATTAGCTCAACCATGGTAACGGAGCTCATAAATGGATTTTCATGCTGCCCTCAAGCAGACAGATGCCCCTTGATGCTTCCTAGATTCCTCTAAGATCTTGATATTGTCAACTAGGTAGAACCAAATCTAAATCTCAAACAGAAAGATGTACATTATTATGGTCTAAATATATTCTAAGTGTTGGTTTAGACTGCATCCTAGTGCTGACAGGCAGATTAAATGTTTTGAAATAATTGAAAATAATTATAAGCCCTAGTGCTGAGGAACAATTTCCTATTGTAAATCATGCTTGTGCAAACAATGTTTTAAAGGTCTCATAAGTAATATGCTTTAAAGATAGGAGGTAATTTGTAGATTTCATTTATATGAACCACTATACCCATTTAAATGCATGTCTATTCTTCTTTTTAAAAGCCTGATCTGGACCCCTCAAGGGAGCGGCTTGGGGTAATAATTGATTGAAGACAAGGTGGGCTTTAACGAAACTCCCAATCACTTTAAAATGAGGAATCAGGAAAGATCAATATTTTCCAAAAAACAAACATGTGCAAGTGGGTTTCTAACTACCATTGCCTGTATTCTAAGTGTCTAAGAGTAGTTGTCTTCAGTCTACTTCTCCCAAGTGCCTGGATATTCATTTAGGGTCTCAGTGCTGCATCTGGGAGGCATGTCTTGATCAATATTTTCGACACATTGGTGTTTGTCTCATTTTACTGACTGATTGTTCAATTCAGAAAGGTTAATGAGTGTAAAATGGTATGTATTAATATGCTGCTTCAAATCTTGAATTCTCCAACGCTCTCGATACAGCTCACTGTAGGGCTCTGAACACTATGATGCTAATCTATTTGATAGATTAATTATTTACTTGTTCATGTTGTTGTTTTTCTGTTTAATTTGTAACACATGCATACAGTACAACGCTTGACCTGTCTACCCAATTTTATTTGGCATCTCCCTGAATTACAGATTGGGTTGATCCTGTGATGTGAAATGTGATCCCTGCAGCACTGCAAGCTGTGGGAGCAGCATGATTACCAGAAATGGGGACAGGCAAAGATCTAACAGTCAATTTTAAGCAGAGTAATTCCCTATTAAAACCCATGTTGCTTGGCAGGGACAGGCCTCCTCAATACATTGTAAACAGAACTCCGTTCTAACAGGATCCGTTATAGGTGGAGAGCACCTGCATATATAGGGCAGCGTGATATAACAGACACCTAGGACTCTTGTCAAACTGCTTTGGGAAAACATACAATTGGATTGATGGTTCAAATCCGACACCTGTGTACTTAAACACATTGTTATAGCAGCTGTGGATGCTTATATGTGTTTCAGTGTTTATTCAAGAGAGATCAGCTTCACAGTCCTTAACATCCACTCTAAATTCAGTTGAATGGGTAAGGATATCATTTCTGCAGGTTTCATGACAAACAAAGGCTTCCATGTGATAAGCTTCACTCTTCAGAAACTCCACATCCTATTTTACTTTTGCACACAACAAAGAACCATTGAGTGGAACACCAGCTACACAAAATCCCTACTAGACTAGAAAGAGTATAATTACTGTATGTTATGACTGGCCTGTTGACAATGCTAAAGCAATGCTACGTGGTGGAGAGTCAAAGCCCCCAGTAGAATGACCAGCACTGAGATATCACTAATGGCTGGTGAAGGAACAACAATAATATTTTAATTTTTTTGTCTTTTTAAAATTGAGAATTGGAATTTGTGCCCTCTGTGATTTGTGCTCTAACAAAATTTCTGGTGTCATACAGAAAGAACAATTATGTTTTCTCTTTATCATACTTAGAAACATCAACATTTTTAAAGCACGTTGCTTAGGAGAGGAAACGATTTGCTCATTGAAATATATAAAATCACGCTCACTGGGAGTGGCATACACATAAAGAAAAACAGCAGCCTTGTTTCCCAGTGAAATACAGCCTTGGACACGAAGCGCTGCCCTCCACTCAGTGTGGATGCATTCTGAGAACACTTTATCTTCTAATTACAGCAGAAAACCAAAATACAAACACACAAGGAATGAAGGGGTGCTCATAACGATAAAACAGCTGTAATTTCAATTGCATTTTCAATTGATTTAATGCACGTGTGCTGTAGAAATAAAATGCATGCATATTTATAATGTGGAATACTACTACTACTACTACTACTACTAATAATAATAATAATAATAATAATAATAATAATAATAATAATAATAATAATAATAATAATAATAATAATAACACTATGTAACACAATTTTTGTTCCTGGGTAGTAAGTGTTATTTCCTAATTGCTTATGCCTCAAAAGTATAGAAAATGGCTATTATTCCCCACAAACTTTGCTTTTGTGACCAGGACAGTGATATTTCAAAATATCACTATTTCCAATGGGAAAACGGGCAAATGTGTGTCTTTTTGTTCACATAAAGTCAGAAAAAAAACAACATATGAATCCAAATTAACATGTATTTATACTAAAGTAATACAAAAATGACTACAAAAGATTTAGAAGAGAGTAGTTTTTTGAGATTTACGATTATACTGTATTCTTAATAATGTAATAATAATAATAATAATAATAATAATAATAATAATAATAATAATTATATTTATATTATTATTATTATTATTTATTATTATTATTATTATTATTATTATTATTATCAGATTCAGCTACAGCAAGATGTCTGGACTGAAAGTGTGTTTACTTCAAGAAGTATCTCAGAAACAATGTGCATATATTTGCATCCAGTACGATCTGATCTATAATTTTACCAGTGAGACAGCTTGCTTATAAAAGAGCATGTTTCTTTTGAAGGTTAAGACCTGTTATACTATTGACACTCCAAAATCCAGCTTTATGATTGATAGGATTGCCAACAAAAAGAGATTCTAATTATGATTCATGAGGAAATTGTTATTCAGAGGCCACTCCTATGCAATCCAATTAAACTTGATTGAAATGTATCCAGTATTCAGCCATCATTTGCTTGCACACTACTCTGCAACACTTTTACAATGGATAAGTTTTTTAAGGGATGCTCCAGGGATCTATACAACACCAGAGACACTGCAATGTTCTCATCGCCACTCTGTGCTTAGTAACAGTTTAAGGTCTGCACAGTGATTCCACAGCAAGCCCACGTCCCTGCTGTTCGTACAAAGAAATGTGTCCAGTGTGGTAGCAAGCATTGCTTTCCTCTGCAGAACTACAGCACTGCAGAACACAACGGTGATCACCCTGCCGAGGAATGATTGAGGATAGATTCCAGCCCATATGAGCAGGTCCTGCCCACTCATACACAGTAAGTGAGTAATTAAAAATTAATCTCAGTGGCTCGGCTTCCTAATTGACATTTAAGACTCACCATTTGGTGCAGGGATACACATATTTCCCGGATGAAATGAAGGTAATTTTTTATTCCTTTCCTCGCTCCTTGGCTCCTAATTGCTCCACCCTGTACAATAACTGGCCAGAGTTATCAGAGTATGGTATTTCTACAATGTTAATACACTCTAAGGGCATGCACTCTGCTACTTGGCCCCAGTAATTCAGCTGGAGTGCTTTTGCTTTAATGGATGAAGCTTTTTGTGGTTTTAATAAAGTGTCAAGGTGGCCTTCATGGAAAAATTGGTTACTGTTCATTTTTCATAGCATGCTAATCTAATGTAACGGTAGGTGTCTGTTCCTCTCGTGCCTTATCCATTCACTTCATGTATCTGTAAAGGCAATGATACTTATCTAGTAACTTTTGAAATGTTTAATTCCCAATTGCTTCATGGACCAATACAAAGTTCAATTGAATCCCCCCTCTGGCAGAATTTCAAATCTCTACCTTGACATAACAACG
This sequence comes from Polyodon spathula, assembly GCF_017654505.1. Lineage (NCBI taxonomy): Eukaryota > Metazoa > Chordata > Actinopteri > Acipenseriformes > Polyodontidae > Polyodon > Polyodon spathula. The sequence goes on along the minus strand of NC_054558.1, from coordinate 20,743,689 downwards.
TGAGACTGTGAGAGTATAGCGCCAGTCCAACTGGAGATGTGGCACACAGGCAAATACCTGGATGGTTTGATTTATATGCAGATGATTGAGAGCTATTCAAATTAACCTTTCACCTTAAGGCTTGCTGTCAGTCCCTGTTTAGCAATCCACAACAATGAAATCTTGTACCATAGATAGAAAGTGCCAAGTGCATTTTAGCCCAATGGACTGGGAGACTGAGTTACACTCCCAGTTTAGCCACTGGTGCTCTGTAATCCCTATAATTTATTTTAGTATTCCAACTCAAATAACTACAGTTCTATAATACAAAAAATAGCCTTCTCTAGACATGACGATGAGGGTCATCCCAGGTTAATTGCCTCTCTTAAACTAACGTTCATTTTTTACCTTCAGTTTTGCAGCTTACTTTTCACTTAACTGAGCGCTCCTCTCATCAGCCTGTATTAAATTAAGGCTGGATTGGGTGCATTCTAGGGAGTTAGTGGGTATAGTGGAATAGAAATGACCTGAAGTGATTTAATTAAGTATAGATGTTATAGCAGATAAGACAATCACAATTGGAGTCTCTTAATTCCTTATCCCCTGAGTCCCTCACAGCTGGGACTGGAGTCTCCATACTAAATCTGTTGAAATAAGAAAATCATATTTTGACTTGTGTCAAGCTCCTGTCTGAACCCTTAGGCTAAAACAATTCATTTGTGCTAAGGAAGTTTGCAAACAGCAGTATTTGTATATTCTTGATACGTTTGTACATCAAAGCAGTAATCTGGCTGCTGCTTTTCCCTCTGTGTTTTAGGAAACAGCTTTGCTCTAACACTGCTTGCTTACTACCTCGGTTAATCATTTTCTGTGTCATTCTGAGTCAGTCCTAAATGAGGTGCATTGTGATTGCTTATGACTTGCACCATGGTTTTGGAGGTTTATAATAATAAGGAAAACCTTTGCCGGTGAACCAGTCAATGTGAATGGGAACCCTCTGCCCCACTGAGTGTATGTAGAGTTATACTGCTATTTGCACTGCCCAGATTTCCTCACTATTGGTCCATGAGCCATAAACAGGCGCCCTTCCCTTCATTTACAATGAAAAACTCTTCTAGCTGAAATGTTTTTTTTTTTTTTTTTTTTAGTATTTCTAAATTCAGCACTACTAGGATGAATGATTTACATCAAGTATTTACTGTGAATGACCTTATCTGTCCTCTGCCTTGTTGCTCCATGCTTTAGGGCTGGCTGCTGTGTTTTTACCATGGCATAATGCAGACCTCTTTTACAGCTGTCCTGCAGATTGCCGAGTTTGTGTATCATTAATACTATGTCCTTTCAAGTGCAAACACCCTTTCAGCTGTTTTGGCCTCTAGTACTTTTATCCCAGCTCTACTGTTCACACGGTGAACACCTGTGAGCGTGTATATTGATCCATAAAATACTTCTAGCTTGGGAATATTTGTCTTTTAAATGGTTACTAACAGCATGTGCTGTAAACACACAAGGCAGCAATTGTTTTTACTCTAGTAAACCACAGCAAACTTGTTGTTGACCAACAATATTTTTGTATTTTGATTGGTTGAAAAAAAACCAAAATGTCTTATTTTAAAATAAGTGCAAAAAAAAAAAGAAAATAGTGTAAAACTAAAAAGAAACTAGGTAGAACAATAATGTAACGGCTCCTTCCTTTAACTAAGTTGTTTATTTCTAGTTCTATAAACTTTTGCTCTCTCCCTCAACACAAGGTGCCTTTGCACTTGTTTCCAAACAGAGTCCACAAAGTCTAAAATATTAAAATCTCTTTATAATCCCTGTGAGCCTCTTTCTTCTAAACAGGACAAAAAAAGATTAAAACCCCCCCCCCCCCCCAAAGCTTGGATCATGAATATCTTGCTAAATACAAAAGGCAGATGAAAAGAGACGTGCCAATTGACAAGAGAATTAATGTGCTTTTTTGTATCCAAGACTTTGTTTGAATAAAGCAATGTGGTTTGAGCATGTATAGTTCGAACAGTATATTATCTATTCCATCTCACAGTAGGGCTTATTTGAAAACACTCAAGCATGGAATGCAGCCCAGTTAAACTTACAATGACCTACTTCTGTTGAAATCCAATTCATGGCTGAAACAAACATGGATGGACAGAGTACAGTTCAAGTGCAATAATAATTACATAGTGCCACTAAAGTCTGAAATGTTCAGGAAATTGAGAGGGCAGCGCTGGACTCAAGCCAACGTCTCCTGGGATGCCACTGCAGTGTATGTGGAAGTCATGTGAGTTTGACATGCCTCTCTTTACTAAAGCTATAAAAAACTAAATGACTTCTTATAACAGAACAACTTTCTGGAAAGTCTTTTTTTTGTTTTTATGTGGTTTGAGTTTGTTTAGTTTTCCAGTCTTTTTTTACATTGAATAATGTGAAGCCCATATATCCTGATCTTAAGTCCTATGGGCCGCTAAACCATTTCAAAGTTTCAAAAATAGGGTTATGGTTAAATTAGATTAGGATTAGGGTTAGGGCTGGTGTTAGGTTTAGTGTTACTGTTACATTAAGCATTACAATTGCAGTTAAAGTTCAGGCTTTTCAACTCACATTGCAATGCATTGTGGAGTTATATAGTAAGCCTAGATTTGGAAAGGGATAGGGTTAGTGTTAGGGTTAGGGATAAGGGTAGCATTGGATTTAGGGTTAGAGATTGTAAAAAGTGCATAGGGTTAGCTTTAGTGTGAAAAAAGTTTGGAAAACCAAATGATCTACTGTATAAGCAATGTGTTTTGCTATTTAGTAATGAGTGGTGCATACCCAATAAAGTCTTACCTCCAATTTCCATTGCTTTTCTCAATGTCTTGCATTCTATGTTGAGTCTCCTTGGTTTTCAGAATGTATTACTGCCTCAGCAGAATTTATTAAAACCACATTCATGGTAACAATACCCACACACACCCACTTAGGCGCCATTAGCTTCTATGAAGAAATCAATAAATCAATAGTGTTTGCGGACTTTGTCAAAAGTTAAAAAGAAGAATAAAAAGCAATCAGGTTGTGAAGAAAAACAAAAATAAAACAAAAATCTCTTTTCCTAAAGAATATATTGAGATGCACATAAAAAAAGTTACACCACTAATTTTGTTATCATCATTATAATTACAGGGACAAGCACGGTAACAGATGTTCGAGACAATTAACTCAGAAACCTTTCATTAATCATTTGTAACTAACAATAATAATGACAGTTTTACATCTGACTTCATTATTATTCAATTAAAAAAAGGGCACAGATGTGAAGAATTTGGAAGTTAACAGGTTTGAAAGATGCATAATAATAAAAAAAAAGGCCATGGAATCACAACTGAATGGCTTGTGTGTTTGAAACATGCTATTGAACAAAACAGGACAAAACAGGAAGTCCTTCTAGCACATGATCTGCTTTGTTTTTAGTTAATCTATGTGTTTATAGGCAAATGGACAGCACTGTTGACTTCAAACTCCAGGACTGGTCCACAGATTATAGACAGCAATGGACATAGTGTGTCTAAGTTGGTAACGACAAAATAATCAATAAGTAATATAATATATAGCCACTTGTTAAGTACACTGTAATAACATAGCAACAACTGCACAGTCAATAGTGTATTTACAATCCAACAAAATATTTAATTACAATGCATTTAATTCAACTTAATTTTCACTGTTGCAAAATGCCTTGACAACATGTTTTCAACCAATGCATTTTACAATGAGTGAATAATTTGGCAAGAGAAACTGAGAGCACAATACAGCAAGAACTGTTTCCAAAAACATGACTAAATACAGCAATGCATGGAGTCATGCGATCACAGATGTAATACATCAACCTTCATACAATGCATACCATGTGCTCATTTACTTTCCAGGGGGTTGCCGCTACCTCTTCTCTTATCTGATTTGTTTCTTTCAAGATGTAAGCAGGGAATTAAATTCTACACAAAGCAAAATAAAGCCAATGGGCATCTTCCTGATAATTGTTGACTACCAAACATGAGATTCTCATTTAAATGCATTTGAATTTCATTTTTAATCAACAATGTGATTCGTGTGAATTGCCAGCCAAGATAGTTTGAGCCATAGTTCTGAATCGGTGTCCTGTTACTGGTGCCTAGGACAATAGTTGGTGGAGAAGATACAGCCCAAAGCATATATATTTTATATTGCATATATTCTGTTAAACTCTTCAACAAAGGTACAGTGTTTAAATAATATATAAGATTTCTTCTTTCCATCTATATATTTTAAAAAAATTATATCAACCAAATATGCAACTGACCTTTCTCTAAAGTGTCTCTTACTGGAACTAGCCATTTCAACTAAGTGCATTTTAAAATCATCAGCCCAGAAGAGGAATAATTTATAAGGGGAGAAAAACAAACTGCTTCACATTCGAACTATTAAGCTTAAGAGTATAAAAATACTCTTAAAATATTAAGAGTATTGAATCTGAACCACTTCACTTCAGTCATTTGCATACAGCTGATGAGCCCTCTTCAACCCACAGTGCAAAACACGGTCTATTAATCCTTTGTTATTTACTGAACGTAATTGTCAATCCACTCCCCTATGAATTAGGGTCTTTCTTTCCAATTCAAAGGACTTGAGGTTAATACATTCAAGTAAAACAAGCTTACCCTGAATTTTATTTTGTCTCATGCAGGGTGTTAAGCCCTGGGTAATACAAGAACCACACTTCTTGAGTCAGTTTGAAATATTATATATGTAAATGCATGTGCTGTGTGTAGCTAGCACCTTGAATGACTGAGTTGCCTCAGGTTAAAACCCACATGTATAATTATCTTTAGTCCAACACACATCATTTGTATAAATAAGAGTGTAAGGAAACTAATTTGATGTCTGCAAATGAGTGCACACAATATCAATTGCTATGTTAGTACTTTTCCATTTATAGATTCTAGTATTAAAAAGTTACACACATATAGCTTAAAAATTTAAGCACATGAATGTAGCATCTAGTTATAAACAGAAATCAGATAATAATCAGTTACCTAATGTTCTGGGAGAAAGCTCAGGTACGGCGATGATCTAGCGTCAGGAGAGGATTCGGGAGAGGAATTGTCAGGAGAGGAGTGCCCGGCTTATATATATTGCCTGACTGTGAGTGTACAGAGCTGAACTTTGTGAACTCTGTTCACACTCTTATTTCCTAACAATATCTAAACTATCAATTTCTTGGCATGTGTTATAATATTGTTCCAGAAAAAGAACATACATCTCTTCTACACAAGGTTAAAGGTACCCCACTATATCAATTCCTTGTTCCTCTGTGTCCTGAGTTGGTTGAGTTGGAAAACATTCTCCCACCTTACAGCTGTGTTTGAGCACAGTGTTCTCAAGTGTGCTCACAATATTACTTTAACCTTCATTGACCCCTACAAGGGATAATGATACTTGTGTTTTTAAATTAAAATAGGGCCCCACTAAGTTATCAATGGTGTGTCTTTATATTGGCAAATGTAAGATTGAGTTTTGCGGGATGCTATTGGACTTGAAACTTCAGGGGTATAAGTTTTCTAATGATAAACTTCTGATTGCATTTCTTTTTCATAATTCCAGATTGAGAAACCGCAACTATAAGAGATTGCAGAACGCGTTATATTCCCTTTTTTTTTTCAATAATGAAAAATCACACAAGACAGTTGCTAAGAACATTTCAATCAGAAACTGCAGGATTCAATATATGTCAAAACAATTTCCAAATGAGACAGCACAGCTAGAATGAATGCTGTGTATGTTTCATTGCTCCACTTCAGTTAGTAACTCTGTTTTTTCCTCCTTTATGCACATAAATTGAATCCCGGAGTTACATTGTATTTTGTTATTTTGTTGCAAACTTGTATTCTTTGGAGAATTTTGGAAACAATATGACCCTCTAGAGTGTTTAGAATCCAACTAAAGTCACAGGTGAAGTAGGTTTGGTTGTATCAGGTCTTTCAGTGCTACTGTACATACCTCACTTGATCCGTAGATCCCAGGGTTACACAATCACCAGGATGTGTTCCATATCCATGGTATACTAGAGATAAAAATAATCATACTCTCTACATCTGAGATGCTGGAGATGTTTTAATCCATAACTGTGTATTTATTTCTGCAATAGAACAGGGAAATAACACAATCCTGTTCTCTGTTTTTATTGCATCTGTCCTTCAATCACACCCTCTAGTCATGTGTACAAAGGGTTAAGCAAAGCCTTTGTCAACTCAGCCCAGTTGTTACTAGTTAGCACTAATAATGAGTGGAACAGGTTAGATATTGTGTATTACTATTATAAAGTAGTATAATTAATTGAACTTAGTTTGACTCAGTCCCACAGAACACAATTCTCTAAATATGAACTGATTTAGATTCCCCTGTGATTCTTCCCATCTAGATACTGTGTAAAAATAAGAACTTCATGGATCAGAAATCCACTAGACATGGGATAGTAAATAGTATGGTAAATAGTAATAGTCCAGGTCTAGACATGGGATAGTAAATAGTATGATTTTCTCGCTTTCTGACAAGGAGGATATCATTTAAACATGTTGGGAATGGTGGAATCACTCCATGCCATAAAGCTATTTTTTTATTCACAAAGTAACGGTACGTTCAGTTAATAATATTGCTATAATTGTCAATCTTATGTTTTTTCCATTTCCCAATTCTCCAGTTTTCAGTCTTTCGCCCTCTCAGCTTTACAGCTTTAGTGTTTTTGGTGACTCAGAAAGGAGAACAAACTCTTCCCTGTTATCCAGAGCTCAAGCAATGCCCCCAGCAGACTGTGATTAGCAAGAGCCAATTCAATGGGTTTTATTAACTTCGAACAGTCTCTAATGGAACAGCACAACAGAACAGTCATCACCACCACGCTGGATCCTTTATCCCCCTCGCTCTTTGTTAACCTGCTATACATTAATCTGAGCTACACACACACACACACACACACACACACACACACACACACACACACACACACTCACTCACACACTCACACACACACACAAAAGGTCACAAACCATCTATATAGTGTGCTTGCAGGAGGTGAGAAGACCATCTGTCACGTAGATTTGTGCAAACTTCTCCCTTAGGAAAATGCAGTATACTCCTCCTGTAACACTTACTGTAGAGTGCTGACTGTTGTATATGCTGACTCATTATCCCTTGCCAGAAAGTTTTGTTGTCAAGTGTGTATAATGGTGCTGTTTACTACTGGTGGATCCTAGTTAGAACAGACCTTATTATTCTTCTATTCTGTCTGCCTGTTTTAATCTTTAACACATTCCTGAATCGTTAGAGGAAAACTCCATCATTAACTGTTTTTTATGGCTGTTGGCTGGTTTGGAAATTATTACACTGTATATATATATATATATATATATATATATATATATATATATATATATATATATATATATATATATATAATGTATTTCTGTCAAGGCAACCTTATGGACAAAAAAAAAGTCAATATACTGTAATATATTTGTATATTACACTTTAATAAATATATTAAAGTTGGTCCCCTGGGCTTTCTTAATGGAATCTCTCTTTGATATCCTTATAAACTGGGTCGACTCGAGGGCTGCCATCCTCCTGAAAAATCAATACGATGCTGGGAGCAACAGTGCATATTTTACCTTACAATATATGCATCACAGCCTTCATTCACAGCCTGTAAACAAAGCAGGCACAAGGATAATTTGAATTAGACATGATGGTAACTGAAATGAGAAATATCCTTTTAAAGCCACCTTTGTTTTGATTTCGATGTGTGCTATAAATTGAAGTCATTTATTTGAAGAGGTTTGAGGAACAGTGTTAAAGTTTTTTTATCCTGCTGACTCAAGGACTTGGAGCAGAGGGAAAAAGATTGTAACATGCAAATGCCTTCACCCTTCATTCCTTACCTGTTTAACTGTTTTTATAGCATGGCACTTTATATAGCAGAATTATATTTAAAAACAAATGCAGAATCCTCAGCACCAATTGAAAGACCTCTACTGCTGCTGGTCTTTATTCTCATTTGAGGAAAGCTGAAACTGCTTGCTGCTATTTTCTGTATGCCATACAATTGCAGAATTGAAAGCTAGAAAGAATAATTGCTGGAAGAAGCTACAGTATAAGAAGCAACATTACAACTTTGAGTAGTTTTAATGCACGTTTTATACTGTTAAAATGATCTTATTCTTCTCAATATTTTTTCCTTTGGTTCTGCTTTGAAAACAACTTTGTGGTTAGAACTTGGTTTCAGGAGACTGGGTTTCAGGCCTCTGCATGGCACACCAGGAGAGACTTGGGGTTTGATACAACAAAGTTTCCTCTACTAGGTCTTCCGGTCTCCTGGAACCAAGCTTCAAGCAACTGTTCCTGAAAAAGTCACTTTGTGTTCCCTCAGTTTAAGGTGAGTGCAGGCAGGAGAGGTAGATACTACATTAAACATAAAACAAAGTGACAGAACGAAAGGATGCAGATTCTTTGTTGAAGTTGGCTCAAATTAAAGCATGAAAACATTGCTGCTTTTCATAATGAAATGAGATGTCATGTAATACTCCTTGATCAGCTTGAAGTTGCAAGACTGCATTTCTACCCAATCCTCTCGATGGCACATCTGTCACAACATTTCATTTTACCAGACAATTCAGAACTTCTTAATCACATCTCTGTCCATCCACCTGGCTTGAAAGATCTTGGCATCCGTGAATTCACTTCACGCAATAATGGATAATGAGTTTTGATGAAAAATGGATGGCTTAATTAATGAATTACAAAGGAGCACGCCCTTGCATTTTAAATGGCAGTTTGTGTGCAGAGCATCAGCTGCAGCAAGAGGAAAAGAAGGGTTCATTGGTTTATTGTGGGGACCCCCCTCCCCCTTTCCTGACAGGTGAAGAATAAAATGAACCACTTCAGCTACAATTACAATTACATTTACATTGTAACTGCAATTCATTTCAAATTGCACAATTACAATTGTAACTGAGCCCAGGTTTGGTTAACAGTGTGTGTCTTTCCAATAGCAATACCATACACCTTAGGAAGGATTTAAACTTTGTGCTGACCCTCGTCTCTTGTTCATGTTTTTACTACGCTGGACATATCTAAATACTCCCTGGGCAGCTCAGCACTGCTGATTATCTCATATATCTAATTACGGAAGTTATGGGTTCTATTTATTTCTAGGATCTTACACTGTTTATAACTAATGGCTAACTTGAGGGAGTAAGTGCCGGTGCGCAGCTGTAGTCATGCATGAGAAATTAGCCAGGATTTTGATTCTTGTTACAATTCTGAATCTCATTACCAGTACTATTTGAACAGCTGTACAAACACAGTGCATCCTAGCAGCTCTTTTTGGGTTGTAGTGCAGCACCTCATGGGGGGCAGTTTAACCTGGCATTGGTCCTTGTCCCCTTTGTAAGTTTAGAAGTACCAGCTGTGCTAAAATCATACAGTCTCCAGAAACTGTCCTGCAGTATGTTTTATAATGACATTGTTTAAAACTACTCTGACTACTACAACAACAACAACAACGCTGAATCCATTTGCTCACCCTTTAGTCATGAAAGCATAATGTAATCTACAGTTTTACATGTCTTTCTTTACATTAGGCCTCTGTGTTGTCCATACAATGGGAAAAGTTCCTGTGGAAGGAATTAAAGCTGTGCAGAAGTCTGATTGCATGGCATCATGTTAGCATCTATTAAGAAGAAGGAAAGAGTGCTATGTGTGGAAATGAGCAGTTTAAAGTTTTGTTAAACATGCACAGTTCAATACCAATCTAATTATTCCTGCTCCACAGGGAAGACAATACAGATTTAAGTAGAGATTACTTTATTAGTATGTCTCACTTCAAAGGACAAGATTGAAAAATGAACCCTGGTCCTGAAGAGCCACAGGGTCTTCTTGGTTTCGTTCCACTTGAGTTCTCAATTACTTAATTTAATCAATTACTTTCTTAATTGGTCAACACTAACTTTTTTTCCAGGTCTTAGCCTTTAATATTTCAAAGGTTTTAGATTGTAATGGAAAATTCTGTAATAATTGATAAACCTGTCACTGCCGCCATTCCACTGATACGAGAGTGTGCTGTAGCTGTTATATTTATTCATGCTGGAGGGCTGGAAGCAAGGATGAACCCCAGAATAAGCCAAATTCATGAGGAAGAGCTTAAACTTTTTAAAAGAGGGATTTGCACTTTGAAATGTTACCATATGCCAGTGTACCACTAATCTAACCGTGACATAAGCCCCTGCTCTGAAAGATCACAATTTCTGGATGTTTGCAGAAGGCCAGCTTTAATTCGTTTGCAAAATATTGGTGCTGAGCAAACAAATGAATAGTTTCTGATTACAGGCTTGTATCAGTTCAGTTGACACTGCTTCAGTATTTCCTTCTCAAACAAATGTTCATGTTTTTGTCTTCTTTGCCTAACTTGTTTTAGTCCACAGTGCTGCCACAGCAACGTCTGCCTACAAACTTTCTAGCTACTCGTGTTGGAAGATTGTTTCCCCTCAATAATCAATGTGACAGCAGGAATGGAGGTTGCTTGTGGATCTTCAGATTCTAAGTAGGCGGCAGTGTTGTACATATCTGAATATGGCATTTCAAAAAAGAAAAAAAGTTTGCAAACTAATTTTTTTTTTTTACAGATCAAAAGTAAAAAGAAAAAAACAAAACCCTAAATGTGGTTTAGGTCAAAGCTTAAAATCAATTTCAATTTTTTTGCAGCTGATCCTAGCAACTTGTGATACAGATACAGACAATGTTTTCTCATAAGCATGTTGAGTGACAGCCAAGGCCAATATCATACAGACAGGGCAGGAACATTGACTTGAATTGTCTGTACTAATGGACTGAGCTAAAAATCTAGCAACCAAGACTGAGTCGATTGAATGCATGCTCCAGACACAGTGGGCGGAATGGAGGGTCTCAATGCATTATCACATAAGCACGTTGCTTAATTCAGTGCCATTGATTCTGCTGTGGGTTGGCAACTTGGGGGAAAGGGGGCAGGGTGCAAATTCAGATTAAAGTACTATTAAAGTAATCCTCTTTAATTTGACTTATTCTCATTAGAAATAGCTTGGAGCACATCCTCCTCAGCAGCTCCTCTGTTCACAATTAGCCATGAGCAATCGCCCACTCTCCCCTCCACATCCGCCCTTGTGCTCAGCTGAAAATACAATAACACCAGGAACGCTTCCAGACAGGCAAGGCAAAATGGTTCCAAAGCAGCTTTTTCTCTTTTTTTTAAATGAATGTCATTGCATTGTAATCACGATGGTAACCTTTTCACTGTAGGAATTTCCCACGGATCTAATTACACAAGACCATTTTTGCACCCTTGAAATTCAGGATTTCCCACCATATCAACTTTGATTTATTTAAAAACAAAACCAAGTGTGACATGTGTGCAGAGTTAAAACTTTGGTTTGAAGCCTTGCCATGGTGTGGGAGATGCAGCTCTAGCTCATCTCATTCGTAAAATTAATTGGCTCCCCTATTTTATCTCCACCTTGAGTCCTATCCCCTGTGTTTTCTTGCTTCCCTCTGCAACCCCAGCTACCCCGCTTCGGTTTACTTTGCTGGAGGCACTAGCCTGCAGTTTGACCCCTTGTGCAAATACAAAACCAATCAGCTAAATCAAACACCTGCCTCTTAGATAGTGTAAAACTAGCAGAAATGCCATAATCCCTGTGCAGCCATTCTTAATGCTTTGTAAACCTATTGGTCACCTGCCTCATTCTGAAACGCATCATTGCTTCATCAATGACTAAGACAGAAGTGTTGTGGAACCTGTTCTGCTCCACTGTGATATTTGCTTTATTTAGGAGATAAAGCCAAGATCAAAGGTGAACCATTGCTCCCTTTGTGATACCTTCCTGGTTTGTATTCTTTTTCTGAGCTTCTGAGCTTGAAAGGAAAAGCATCCAAAAGGAGATTTAAGATGGGATGCAATGAATGGAAGGAGAGGGCATTGACAGGACCTGCAAATGGTTGCCAAGAATACCTTCAGGGAACTTAAGTGGCTAATCATTAAACCCAGGAAGAGCACATATAGAGCAGGGGGGTTGTTAGATTAATTACCATGCTGACTATACATCAAATTGATAACAACCCACTGTCTAAAAATATATTGTCAATTGAAGCGTTTTAATCACTCACTATATCTAGCTTGTCATAACTAACACAGTAGTCTGTCCTGATTTCCAAAATAACAATTTACTGTGGCATAACCCCTCATGGTGACCTAAAAGCAGTATATATATACTATAAACAGTTATAAACAGGTAACTGTAGTTTACTCAGGAGTGGATATGGGGATTTCACATAGCTTACAGTTATAATGTTCCAAAACAGACTAATGCAGCTTATGATAGAGATACAGTACCTTTGTTATCCAGGACGCAGGTCAATGCTGCATCTCTATGGACACCGGTACTGCAGTCTCGGATGCAGAGTACCATCAAGAACATTCTGGAAGGGAAAAACACAGCTGGGTTTAGATGTTTTCAAAAGGTCTGGCTTTGGGAAAAATCAATAAGCAAAAAAAATAAATAAAAAAGGGTGAGGGGCTGGTACTTCTCTGTTGAGGAGGCTGTGTGGTCCAGTGATTAAAGAAACAGGCTTGTAACCAGGAGCATGCCTGTTCAAATCCAAGCTCAGCCACTGACTCATTGTGTGACCTTGAGCAAGTCACATAACCTGTTGTCTTTCAGGTAAGATGTTGTTGTAAGTGACTTGCAGCTGATGCATAGTTCACACACCCTAGTCTTGAATCTTGTAAAAAGCACCATGTGATGGTAAGGCGCTATATAAAGATTATTATTATTATTATCTGACAGCATCTCTTCAGTCGATAGACTCACTAAGTTAATCAAATATAAAATATATGGGAATGGTGGTTGTGGATGCAGAATACCATGTTTCCACTCCAATAGGGTTTAAAGCATATCCTCATAAAGACTGATGTAATGGTTATTTCTTCTTCTTCTACAGTATACAACTCAGACTACTTTCTTGGGATCATACATCACTTGTCTGGCTTCACAGATCCCAATTAACACTACTTCTGGACTAGTTAATTTTACCTATTGTAAGGTAGTCCAAGATTAGCACTAATCAGGGTTACAGTATGTAATGTCTCCTACACCACTGTATATCAGGGCAACAGAGCTACAGACTAATCAAACAGTCTGCCCTGCAGCTGTACAATGGACAAGCATTAGGTAGGCGAGGTTTTATTATTTAAAACGTGCCATGCATTGAACAAAAATACTTCCCAACATAAATGTCATTCTAATCTTTACTGGGATCTGGGCTCCCCAGAACAGATGGTTGTCATCTTACTGTCACAGATGAAGTCAGAATACCTTTGCATGAGATCATTAGTCTTCTCTGCTTAACAGTTTATCTGTTGTAATCGTGCTTAATTCTGTCAGCTGCTCTCCAAAGCATTGCTTAGCTGACCTCACTGAAAGAGCGAGTTGTGTTTTCAGCATGTTGGCAGGTATGAGTTATTCCATTCATCTCATTTCAAAATGCTGCTAATTTCTGGTGTCATACAGAAAGAACAATTATGTTTTCTCTTTATCATACTTAGAAACATCAACATTTTTAAAGCACGTTGCTTAGGAGAGGAAACGATTTGCTCATTGAAATATATAAAATCACGCTCACTGGGAGTGGCATACACATAAAGAAAAACAGCAGCCTTGTTTCCCAGTGAAATACAGCCTTGGACACGAAGCGCTGCCCTCCACTCAGTGTGGATGCATTCTGAGAACACTTTATCTTCTAATTACAGCAGAAAACCAAAATACAAACACACAAGGAATGAAGGGGTGCTCATAACGATAAAACAGCTGTAATTTCAATTGCATTTTCAATTGATTTAATGCACGTGTGCTGTAGAAATAAAATGCATGCATATTTATAATGTGGAATACTACTACTACTACTACTACTACTACTAATAATAATAATAATAATAATAATAATAATAATAATAATAATAATAATAATAATAATATAATAATAATAATAATAATAATAATAATAATAATAATAATAATAATAACAACCCAGTAGCCATGTTCAGCTCGTATAATTACGAGGCTGCAATGCAATACATGCCTGTTTAGGTGACCCTCCCTGGTGCCCTTCCTCTGTTGTGTAATTGAGTTTTGTCTTGAAGCCACAAGAAAGAAACTTTGCTGTGTTGTTTTCTTTTGCTTTCTTTTTTGCGGGGGGTGTTGAAGAGACTCTGAGGACTACCGATATTGCACTTCAAAGAAAACACTGCATTTCTTCAGCAGCAGTAAAGCCACAATGCTTTACAAGGGGCTGCAAAGACTATCGAACTGCTACATTTTATGGGCTCTTTTATGATTCACTTGAGCCTGCTTCCTTTCTAATAGTTCTGCCTGAGCTCTTCGCCTTCTATTACATGGAAACGTTACATCCAAATTTCAGAGTTCTCATAAATAATTCTACGTCTTTTGAGTCGCTTCCAGGGCTAATGTGATTATGAGTGGAGGCACTGATGTTTGCAGGCAATAGGAACAGATTGTTCTTGTAAGCAAGGGGCCAAAACAATATTGCTTTCCTGGTCCAAAGCGTCTGTCAGCTTTTAGGACTAGAATTGACAGCTCGCATTGCTGGGAGGGTGGGGTGTAGCCAGTAATAGATACAAACAAAACCCTAGAGCATAAGAAACATATTAGTTTCTGGCTCCCCAGTTGTGTTTAGTTATTGTATGCTCTTCAGTGGCTCTTTAAATAATGATGACAAATTACTGCCCCACCAGCAATATGGCACCCATCATCTGGGTGTGTGTAACAACAGATGCCCAATAAAACAAAATATTCAGTAAACTAATGAAGGCACTAGCAAGTTTTAGCTACCAGTTCTGAATACTGTATACATACCTGGGTGTGCTTGTGTGGTAGCAGGAGGTTCTGTAACTATATTCATATAAAATAATGTTACATTGCAGCCTTGTTTTGCATCCACACAAGGAACAAAGCACCTACTATTCACCCCACCACCTCCAAATAATAATAAAAAGCCTTTTTTGAGACATTGGATCCAAGCATTAAACGACTGCAAGATTTCAAAGTAAAGGATTCAGTGGTGCAGGTTGACAGTGCAGGAACCATAGAAATGCATACAAATTGTCAGCACTGTACTGCTGGCTGTGAAATGCCTAACTCTGGAGTCTTGAGTTTGTGTCCAGCTTCTTACAAGCCTATCGATTTAAGTGTGTTTATGTTTGCTCCCAAGTGGAGTGGTCCAAACTAGAAAAAAAAAAACCCCAAAAAAACACTATTCTCTCAGCCAGGAAGCTTCCAGAGATACTGCTACTATTTACAAGATTAAGACATCAATATCAGATTGCATATCTTGTTGCATGACTTGTGGAATACCTCTGCTAATGATCTTTGTCATCTTGTTTGCTCGTCATGGACTTCCAAGTTGATAAAATTACATTGTAGGCTGCAGACGGTCTGTGCGCCAACACAGGGAATGGAGATTTGTTTAATGTCTTACTAGATTCTAATCAGGAGTTCAAATCCCTTGTCAGAACTCCTACTCGTTTTAATTTGGGTAAGGTCATCGCAAATCCTGTAGGGTATACTATACAAATAGGTTTGTATGAGGATTAAAACACTGAAATAAATGTGCCCATGTGTTGTTTATGGTTTCTCTCTGACTTGGCAGGATGTGACTGTGATTAGAGATTAAGAGAATGGGAATTGAACAGACGAGCCCCAGTTCTAGCAGATGCAAGCCTGAATGAGAATCATGTAGGTCCACTCTTATAACTTACCATCCTGTGAGTTGTGCAACTATCATTTTTCCATGCTGACCTCATTTAAAGTTATTGTAGATTATTCTCTGATTTACTTTATTTGCCGATTGTAATTTTCTATTACACACAACCTGACCACTTTATTGTTGACATGCGATATGACGTGTGATCTCTGTAGCACTATAAAGCTGTAGGAACAGTACAGTTTGAACATACTCTACTAGAGATTAGCACAGGCAAAGATCTAACAGCACTTGAAAGAGGCATGATAGTGAGCGAACATCGAGCAGGTGCCACAGTATCAGCAATGGCAAAACAAAGGGGAAATGGTCGCCAAGTGAGACAGCAGTGGCTGCAAACAGTAAGTGAAGGACAGAGGAAAATGAGGGTCAGAGAGGCTTGTCAAGTCTGAAAGATTATAAGGGACTGACTGGATTCACATTCCTCAAGACATCTTCCAGCTACCTATGGAATCTGTGCCACATCATTTCTTAGCTGTGAACCACTTATTATGTAAAGGTTCTACTAAAGTAGTCAGGCAATGTAATGTCTCAGCACTGATGGATTTTGTTTTTTTATTAGTTATGACATGTGATTATTTGAAAGGTAGAGTGCTTTGAGAGTATAGTTTTCTGCCACAGTGGGAAAGAGAAAGAGAGAGATTTTTGAAGACCTTCATGGTCTTGTTTTCCTGTTCCTGTACTTATTGACCAGCACTTGCACGGCTGCAGAATACCCAGGACAGCGTTACTGTATCACCTATGAGTGCAGGTGTGACCAAGACTGCAAGTTATGAGAAGAATATCTTTGAGATGACAGGGTTTCTAGCATAGAGTTGTATGGGTCAATAGAAACCAAATCACCATCTACGTCTTCACAGCTAACACAGTCCTGCCTCTGCTCTGTAGTGGGCACAGCCGGCAATATAAACAAATAAATTGAAAGGGACCTTTTATTACATTCAGTTGAAGTCATTTTAGTGACACCTCTTATTAAAACTTAAAGAAATGTCTAGCAGACATATGCTTCAACCTGTATCTGTTTCAATGATGACTGAATTCACTTAGGAGCAGAATGTGGTATTAATATTCATCGCTGTCAGCAGTAGGTGAAGGTAATTGATTGGATCAACAGTTAAAAGTTCTGCTCCGAAAGTAAGGGTCATTTATCTAGGAGGGAATGTTCACTGAGGAGAGCATTCGTGATTTAAGCTTTGACAGGCTGTAAATTGATGAGGGTCTAGTCAATTAATCAAAACAGAGGCAGAGCTAAATACCGCCACACACAAGCAAGAAACCAGTAAATACAAATTCTGATTCCTATTTGCATTGGCTGCAGATCACTGGCAGACCAGCAGTTGCTGGAATTGCCTACTGGGCACAGAAGGAATGCTGGCATGGAAAGGTCCGCAGTCATTCCAGGAGGGTAACCTCATTAATATGCTATCTCTGGCAGACAGAGTCACGCTCCAGAATACTACTGCGTTGCAGTTTTAAGTGCCAGCTTGACAAGTGGAGATGGTATTAGACCTCTCAAACCCAACTGCAAACACATCAATAGGCTCAGGGCTTGGGATGTAGAGCCATAAGTCTGTGTAATAAACTGTAGACGAAATTCGTTTTGGTTATCTAGTACTACTGTCTGCTGTAAATGTCTGGGCCAAGTGCTTTGGAAAAGGGCTAAAGTCTAGGAAAGATAGAGAGATGCACAGTAGTTTCAAACTTTAGTGAAAAGTTGTATTTGTTTCATTACAACTGGAACTAATCATAATAAACAGCTCATCTTGGAATGTGTTTGGTTCGACATAAGTTAGACCCCTCCTCCTGTAGGTCCCTGTTTGGGAATTGTGCAGATAAGGTGTGTAACATGATGGACATCGAACTGGCATGTCCTCAGCATCAACCCATTTAGTCAGGCGTTGTTTAATAAAGTTCAACGAAGAGCCTGAGTCAGCGCAAAAACACATTCCTATAACAGGTGAGGGATTTATTATGGTATTTTGGGTACTCTTAAAAATAGACAGTTGTTCAAACCCCAATTAAGATACATGATTGTGCTTATGTTTACTTTACACGTTTTATTTTTGGAAATGTTGCACAAAAAAAAAAAATCCTTAACTGCAGAAAAATGATAAATAACGGAATACAAACACATCACCACAAACCTGCACAGGCACCCTTTGACACAAACACAAACACCCACACCTACACACCTATGTGCATATGTCACACACACACACACACACACACACACACACACACACGGTTTGGCTTCTTTGATAATGTATTTGATCATCAGCTGAAGTCAGCTACTGCTTGTGCGAATTCACGTATCCCAAAATAACCCATTAAACCATCAATACCAATTGACACAGCAGGGTGAACAAGCCAGACGCTTTCAACAAGCTATCCCTGATTTACTCACAGGTTTAACTAAAGTCAAACAAAAAGATTAATCTGCTCGCTGATTTTCTAGATACATGACCCATGCCTATTGAAAGGTCAGTGGTGTCTCTTAATTATCAGCTGGCTGACACTCCATGGCACGACATAAGGAACTTGTTTCTCACGTGGTAATTTCATTAAAACTTCTGTTAATTTCAGTGTTGTCGAACATGGGGTCATGTTATTAGCCTCCATGGTTTTAGTGAGGGTCTTAATAATCCCATCCTGGAATGTTATTGTATTACATAATTGTGATAAAGAGGTGAATTCAAATACTGGTTTTATGTTGATATAAGTCAGCTATTGGTAGTTCACCCTTTAAACTGGGCGCCTTCGTGAGAACTAGCACCTCGCTAGAAAATGATTTTAGCTTGTGTTGCAAGCCCTAGTGCACAGTAAATGTGTTAAGGCAGGCAAATAAATATATAGATATTATGATGTTTTAGTGCTTAGTTTAAACATATACAAAATTGATGATGATTTAAAAGTGACGTCTGTGTTTACAGTCCTAACTGAAAAAACAAGCACATGCAGTAAAAGGGGCAGTTAAAAACCAACCATACTGATATTTTTGTGTTCATAAACATAAAAATAAACATTTTGAAAATCCATTACATCTATAGTAAATATCACCTGTACTTACCGTGGCATTTCACTTTTTAGTGAGCGAAACTAATTCATTTAAAGCAGGGATGTCAAATCACACCCCTGGAGGGCTAGTCCAGTCCTGGTTTAACAGGTAAAAATAAATAGCTATTTGAAGGTCTGGATGGAGGTTTAATTGGTTTGATTAAACAATGTAGAAAAGGGTTGGAACAAAGACCAGGACTGGAAGAGCCACCTATTGCCATCCCTGATGTAAACAAAATGCAACTTTTTTTTTTTGTGAAGTTTTGTTTCACTAAACGAGCGTTATACAATTCATCCATGAATACTGGCATCTCCTCGATGTTCAATGGCATGAAAAACAAGTAGAGTGTGAAAGTCACACCTGTCTCCTCATCACCTGGTAGCTGGAAGAATAGTTGTTCGCAATACGAATGTCCATTTAGATCTAGCCAAAGCAAATGTATCGCCCTTGCTGCTAGCTCCTTCAACTCATTACTATAAGAATGGCTGTCAGCAGCTAACATTTCCACCTACCAATCCTTTCACAGAGCTTAAAAGAGAAATATCGTTCTTAAAAATCAACCTGCATCCCTCAAGTCTGTATGTGATGCTATAACTGAATACATTAGCAGTTCCAAAGATTGCTTTATATACAGAGTAATTGATGGAATGCAGTGAATTACAAGAACATAATTCCATTAAGAGGTTATGTTCCAAAAATTAAAACATGTCATATTTTAATGTATGCACCTAAAAATGTTTTTTGTTTTATTTATTTATTTTTGTTACAGATTGATTATCAGCCAATACAAATATACATCATATTTTCATCATTAATGCCTCCTGATAGCAGTATTAAAAAGGTAACTGTGTGGGAGTGTCGATAAGCAGATAACACATTTAACAGATGTATCTCTAATTCACAGTGAATTATGCTTCAATTTAAACAGAAGTCCCTGAGGAGTACACATTGTAATTGCATGACATAAAATCAATTTATGTTACATTCCTTGCTTGTTAATATTAATCTCTAACCCTGACCTTGTGAACAGTGACTGTGTCAGTGAAATGTCACACATAATTATTTCATTATGGACTTCTGAGTGGCATTCAGCCAATCACAAGAGTGACTCTATGGCAAGTTCTGTATGCCACATCAAAAATAAACCACATTCCTTTTATGGCAACATATGTACAAACAGTAAAGCATATATCAGGCCCATTCACTTCTACTCATGCTTATAGTTCCTTATATAATTATGACAGCCGTGAACACCTCAAATCCGGGTATGGTTCTGGGTTCAGGTTCCAAATCCGTGCACACCCTCACCTTGATTATTCCCATATGGGATTAGAGAGTGATATATAAGTTTTACACTCATATCACACTTTAGGAAGATAAAAAAGAAAGTCAAGTTGCAGTTAAATAATTCCCATGGGTTGGAATACATCCCTGGGACATAAATCAGCTCAATTTTAAGATTAAATTACACACGAGTCTTGCTTCAGATTCTTGCAGACAGAGGCATTCTCTTTTCCACTGGCTCGGTAATAGATTTTCTTTTACTAGGAAAATGCAGAAACAGACCCTGATTAGTGTGTTTCAATTATCAAGTGGATCTCCAAACATACAGTAGCTATCTGGTGCCTGTAATACACTGCTGTAATATTACCTTTTCTGTCTTTAAAACCCAGGGGCTTGATTTTTCAATAAAAATGAATTAGTGGATGGATGTGTCTGCTTTTACAGAGCAATATAAGAACACACACTGCAAAACAAAATATTGAAGTTATTGTATCTGATACCATTGCACAAATCAAAACTGCTGTTTTTGCAAAGCATGTACAAACTGCTTCATTGGTAGCCAGCGCTGGCTCTTTTTTGCCCATTCCATTTCAAGACTATTCGAACCAGTTTACAGCTCTTCAGATGGCTCACCTAAGTAGGAAACTGACTGGGACAAAGTCATGCAATGGAACTGGCTGCAAAAGTAATGCTTTCCTTCCTGTCTTAGCCTATTAACGAACTTTGAAGTTGCAAGGGAGGCCCATTTAAAGTGAACACCTCACAGTGTGGGTTACATTACCTCTTTAATGTACTGTGACACTGTGCTGTATTTTTTTTTTTACTTTGATCTAGAAAAGAAACGGCTATTTGATTTGCACTTTCAAAGCTAGATGATGTTCAGTTTCAATTAAAGTACATGTACATATCAGACCGATAGGATAGATTCAGAAACCATTTATGTCTGAGAGGGTCAGCTGCCCTTTTCGGACATAAAAATGTGTGGTATGCAGTTTGGAGCATCAAATCAGGCACCATCATTGATGCACAGTAGAGCAACAGCAGAATGTTTTTGAATAATTAACACTTTGTTTTGAGTGGATTTATTGTCAGATCAGTCTTGTAAATATTGCTTTTAATAATTCTCTACTTCATTTTCAGGATTGTTGGAATTAAGTGATGAAGATTTCAGTTGGCCAGTTAACTTGTCTGGTTTTAAAAAAATAAATAAAAGAGAACGATCAATAAAATAGCAAAAGAACAGAGCTATCAGCAGATATGACAGAGAGGGCTGCATAATGCTGGTCGTGGTGCTGACTTCAACACATTGGAACACTCTAGAGATGCTATGCAGAATGGGATGTTTTATCTTCTTTATAAAAGAGTGATCAATTAAGCTTACTTTTAGAACCTGTGGAACTCCATTCAAACGAGGTGAAAACTAAGTGATAAACAACAATGTAATTATGTATAAGTACACTTGTATTTCCACAGAAACTACCACAGAAATACACAGTAATTAGAGACACTTAATATAAAGCTTTACCTGAAATGATTTCATTCAGAAGAACCACCTTCCTAAGGATATAGACTGCCTTTCACAAGGGAACATGCATTTAAAAATAAACGTTGGAGGGATACATTTTGGCTTCTGGTGTCATGGTAACTAATTTTGTTAATTTAAATTCAAATCCACTATACAGTATGTTGAAGAACTAATGGGGTAAATTTGTATTATTTCTAAAGTGACTTAGAGGCTCTGTAATGCAGACAATGATTCGTTCTCTTTCTGATTCCAACGCCCTGCCCCCCCCCCCCCCCCCCGCTTCCAACACACCTGCTATTCCCTAAGCACTGCTGTTTCTTTTCACTTCAATGAATTTCAAAGATTTATCTTTGGTGATGCTTTTTGGTGTTTTCTTACCCAGGCTGATGAAACAAAGCAAACATGCCACTGATTCTTAGCTCTACTGCTTTTATGCCCTATAACATTATGGCAGAGTGGCCATTAAATGTAGCAGAAAACAAAGCTCTCTGTGTGCTCACGACAGTCAGTCTGTAATCTTTGTAGTGACTTAAAGAGACATTGGTGATTCTGTTGAGTTCTGTCAAGTCAAACCTTCCTCACAACACATAAGAACTGGCAAAGTTGGCATCATGAAGTCAACAGTGGTGCATAGGGTTAAAATAGTATCAAAATAAAGGAAAGGAAACCATGTAACTCACATAAAAAATACTTTACTGTTTAAACAAACATCAGGCAAGCCAAAACCTTTCTCTCATAAAACAAAAACAAAAACAAACAAACAACTTCTAGGCAGTGAGTGCGCCATTATAAGAAGATTGAAGTGTCCTGAAGGAAAGGGGCACCTTTTGGTGGAAGGAGTCGTATTTGTCTGCTTTGAGGTCTACAAATGCAGGGCACATCATATTGGTCAGTGTAGAATTAAGACATCAATTAGAGTATGTCATTGTTTTCTGAATCTTTAGACATGTTTTTTTTTTTACATGGCACCATGTAGAAGTAGCCACCACTGTTCATTATCAGTCAAGAAGACTTTCTCATAGACGATCAAGCTGCAGTGCCTTCACACAATGTGATCAGGGAAGATGTTTGCTTTTCCCTGACTGAGAACAGACCAAGTTTACTGGTGAGTGCTTTTTAAGCTTACTTTTCCAGAACCCAAACCCACCGCAGGGGAAGAATAATTTGAAATGCCTTGGAGAGAATTAGCTTGGGCAGCCACAAACTGTATTCTACAGCTCCGGCTGGTTACAATTGGCTGAGACATCTTGGAGTTGTTGACAGTGGTACGCTGTCATGTGCATTGAGGCTGAGTCTGAATTGTGCTGTTCGTGACTCTGAGAGTTGAGCTGTGTCAAAAGTGACAGCACATTTGTACACACTGTATAGGAAAACAGTTTCCTTAAAGTTGCAGTGTTCTTAGAATCTGAAAAGGAAAAATGCCGTTTTGCGGAAAAGCATCCAAATGTATTGATGTTTTAAAAGTTGAATGCAGCATTGGAAACAAATAGTACAAATACTTTTAGATATATCAGAGGGGGCTGGAATAGAAAAGAATTGTGAGGGTAGTCTTTTTAAAACATAACATCAATCCCAGAGGCTGCAGAGAATCAATAAGCACACAATAAAGCAGTGCAGGTTAGTGTTGATAGCCTGTAGTGTGAGCAACAACATGATTCATCTGAAATGTTATTGGGTTTTATTGCAAACATATATTAACAATATGTAGCCTGAAATATTTATTTCAGTAAAAACGAAATATGCACATGGTTGATAGATTATGAGGTGTAATCCTTTGATTGCTGCAAGGTCTGAAATCTGCTCAAGTTAAAGAGAGTGGGTTATTTGAGAATTCTGCACACCTTGGTAAAATGATTACAAAGCATAGTATGAAGATTTAATCTGTCACAATTAATTTAGAGAAAATGCATTCATGTTAAACTTTACTTTGGGTGTTCTGTGTTTTATTTTTTCATGGACCTTTACAATTAACTGACTTCATTATTTTGTGAACATATTCTGCAAGAATAACTGCAAGTGTACACGTGTGTGGTTGCGCTTAGGGAACACGCTTTGCTAAAGTGGTGGGAGTATGTTATGAACTGCGTTCTATGATTCAGTAATATTAAATCAAAGCTATCGGTTCCTCAAGTAAACCCCAAACCCTCCAGTGAATGACCCTTGCTCAATACCTCTATATGATGTAAAGGGAACAGTAGATCTTCATAACATGATGACCTCTTCATGGGTAATAAGTAGCTTTCTGGTATTGAAAAGGTACGAATATTACTGGAAGCCCGAAAACTGTATTTAAAGATTGTTGGACTTCATTTTTAGAAACGTTTGGTTTGTGATTTACTGAATGAGTCATGCTTGTGTACCACCTACCATTACATCTTCATTTGCTTAGTCAACCTGTAGCTCTGAAACAGTACCTCAGCAAGCAGAGTAATAGGATCTCATTATGCCAGGCTTCTGTGGGCGTTTCAGCAGGCATGTACAACTAAACAAGTAATGAGCATGAAGTAAAAGGATTTAAATCATGGCTCAGTTAAGCACTCATCATTTATTCAATTTTAGTAATTTATCATGTGCACCGACTAGCCTTAAAAAAAAAAAAAAATCCCTGAATAGAATGTCTGCTCTGTTTATTCAAAATGTTGTAACAACTACTAATTCTGACATACCTAGACTCGTGCAGTCGTGGCAATCTGCAGTCATTAGCTTAAATAGACTGAAATGGATTCCCTGAGGTGTTCGTTGTTGCCTGATGTTCTTAACCAGCAACAGTCCTGTCTTTATACATTGGAAGACTGTCCCTGTTTGAAGTGCTGATCCAGCGGTCTGGCTCTACTCCTCCTGGTTGCTGATACCAGAATCTCCCACCTCAGGCCTGCCTTCCACCTGAGTACTTATGGCTGCTACTGGAGCCCGAACGGGCGAACCTTCCAAAGTGAGTGCACGTGAACTGCCTGCCATGTATTGTATACATTTTAAATAAAATACCATTAACTCGGAATCCTTCTTTTTGCCTCAAGAACTGCCGACACCTCTTGCCCAACCTCTTACAATAAAGTTAACTTTTAAAAAATAGATAGTGATAGATGGAGAACTATTTCAGAAAGGATAAACCTAAATCTGTCACTGATAGATAAACTACATATTGGTATCATGCATACTATTATGAACAGGCTTTGTTTCTTTTAGGATGTCAGCCTCATTCATGCCCAGAATACGTTTCACACCTTAGCACCTTAGCCCAAATCACAGAGACATGTTTCAGTCAAGTTGGCTTTTTAAATGAATGGTCATAGCAACTGTTTAAAAAAATAACTTTTGTACTATAACATTTATAAATCAAATCTCAATCCAGTGGTTTTGTTTCCATACTGGCAATGCTCCAGGTACCTTGGATCACGATCTGCAAAACCTAGCCATCCCATCAATTACAAGTTTCCTGAATTCTAAAGCCATGTATAATTGGTTATCTGGGATTCCAATGGGCTGTAATTAAGAGGGTTTATTACTCCACTGGCTGATGCCATGGCTTTTGCATGCTCACAGATAGGCTGCAGCTGAGTCAGTATCATATTAAAGAGCATATAAAAACTGGCGTATATTTTAATATGCTACACATACTAGGTAAAGCCTAAACCGAATGATTGGATTTGCCTCAGGAGATGCATCTTGCTTGTGTACATTATGGGATGCTGAACATGTTCTGTCCAGGTCACAAGCTCATTAGACAGTCTCAAAGTTGAATTGTACCTAACTAATAACAATGACTCACTACAGGAATATGTTTAGTGTGCAATGCAAACCTGTGCTGGTCTTTTATATTCCAGCTGGGTAACCAGAATGAAACTAGAAATTTGTTTACTGGGTTTCTATTCCACCAGGTATATCTTACATCTTGTAATCCAATTCTGCAAACTGCACAATACAACTTAAATAATTACAAGTCTCAAAACATCTCAGCATTCGGCCTTATAAAGGAGAGCAGGGATTGCTTCCTTATATACTAACACAAGCCCCACACACGTCTACAGTAAGTCTGTGGGTGAGCTGCACTAATTAAAAGGTTTTCTGCATTGCTGCATGGTGAGTTAAATGATCACAGAAAAAAACAATTCAATCTTGGTTGCCCTGTTGTGCGTCTCATTAATCCATTTGAGAGCACTGGAACGCAATCTTCCTCACACAATGTCACAACGTGCTAACTTCTCAGATAGGTAAGGAATTATTACATTATTGGCATGCCTGTATGCAATCCTGCTCAACCATTTGATTAGAGTTTGTTTATTACTGATGATAAATTAACTTCATGCCTGGAATACTGGAGTCTGCTACGTGCTGTACAAATGATTCATTTATTTATTTATTTTGTATTAATTTATTATCTATCACTTATAGTAGATGGCCAGGCCTGTGTAGGTGAATTCAGTTGCACAATACTACATGTTTTACTATTTTACTTGCCTATTTTATAGTGGCATTCAATTGAATTAACCACCCAGCTGCTTGTTCCCTGATTTCCATGTGGAGCCCAAGCGAGTCCAAATCTGTCACTCCCGTGAGAATAGTGTGCAGGGGGTTATACATGCATCTGCAAAATTTAACACGTTTTTTTGACTTGGTACATTAAATAAATAAGCAGACTCTAGGACACTATAGTCTGCAGTTTTGTTTTTCGCTTGCAGATGGCTGCAGTCCCTTAGAAATGTGCTTAACAGACTGGCCAATCCATAGAGGAGCAGAAAAAAATGGACGATCTCATTCGGCGAGTAAAACATGGATGCTTACTACAGCGATCGAGAGGAGGGTATTTAGGTCTTTGTTGATGTTACAAGGGATTGTAAGGAACCGATTTATTCTGTTGATGAATTACACTTCACAGATAACAATGCATATAACAGCGATACACACCCGTACCCGAAACTGTGGAAGATAGAAAGTAATTTTACCACATCCATCACCCTGTATGACGTGACTGAAAATTTGATGTACACATACTCGATAAATACGTTAGCATTGATGAGAGTTTGAAGGGCGTCTGTTTTGAAATCTATAGCACAAAAAAATAATTTGTAAAAAGTGATCTGACTTTTTGTTGCACTGCTGTTATAATACTGCAATAGTAAACACATTGTTATTTTGTTATTTAAGTTCTATTGAAATAATATATTTCCGTTTTTCGCAACAACAATAAAAAAAGGTGTGTATTTTTTAAAATAAGGCAATCATTTTTTTGAAAACTATCCAGATTGCTTATTTGAGGTGTAAAAATTAAAAATCTTCCAGGAGGTCATTTAATGAATTAACTTTGTTATTTGCCAAGCAAGGAGAATCAGCCTCCCACAGGAACGATGTTTTCACCCTGGTTTTATCGCTTTGTAATATCCTGCCTTGCAGCATCCCACAGAATCTAAACAAAAATTGCAGTAAATTATAAAATAATCTCATTTCACTGCATAAAAACTAGCATACAAATGAGCATGGCTGAGTAATTAGTCTGTCAAATAATCATGGTTTATAACCCTTGCTGGTGTGTTACTACACAGCGGCACATGGGGTGTTTTTAAGTGCCTCAAAGATCACACAAAACTAAAAGGTTACATATTTCAGAATGTTTTTCCCTCATAAGACTCTAATACCAAACCACCACCTGGAGAAAATGGTGATCCCTCTTTCTGAGCTAACCACAAGTTTGAAGAGGAGATTTTTAAGCACCTGGACCCAAGGATAGCTAAAGAAGTGCCCCTGTTCAGCTGACAGAGTAGAGTACAGTACCAGGCTTGTGTATAAGAAGCCCACACGGTGTAAAATACACAAAACTAGTGAAGCGTATAAACTAATCAAGAAGATAAATTGTGAATTCATGCAAAGTTCAAGGGATGAAGGGAGCAAGCAAACTCATAAACACAAGTTGTATCCCGCTCTGTCTTTATTATAACTGCTTGTTAGATAACTATGTTTCACAGGGAGAGAAATACTGTTCTTGGATCACGGTTGCTGTTCCTTCACAAAGCCATTTGTAACATTCGAGAGAGGGTCAGGTTGCCTTGACTGGCGAGGAAGATTGTTTTGTTTTTTTTTAATACTGTGAATGCTTTTACAATGAGCACTGGCAAATAGAAATATAATTATTTTGTCATATAACAAATGGTAGAAACAGCTTGAACATTGTTATTTATTTCATTTGCAAAGTCCTTGACCATAGTCTTTATACAGGATCACTCCATTGACCATATGTGATCTATTTAGGGTCAATAGACATTGATGGTAAACATCCCAAGAACAAGGGTGACCATTTAATTTCCTTGTGTGTGGCTCTGTACTTTTATTTCATCCATGAACTTTATGGACCTACAGCATTTACATGCTGAACAGTATGACAATGGACATCCATAGACAACTACAGTATCTCCATCAACAAAATCATGTTAGTGTTTGTGGAAGGTGAAGATGCAATGTACCATTTTGTCCTGCTGTATGATAACCATAACCAGGTCATGTTCATCTCCAGTGTTACCTCAAAGTATTTTGTTTCCTTAATTCCATGCCTAGGTGCTCAAAATATTTCCCTTGTGTTTATTATTATTATTATTATTATTATTATATTATTATTATTATTATTATTATTATTATTTATTTAAATGTACTGTTTTGTGTTTGTTTTAATCTAAATAAGGTTTTGTTATTGTTGTTTTACAGCATTGATGAGGGTAAAATCTCCCATCCAGCTAATGTGGCCATCTCCAAATTAAGTAAGTAACTACCAATTGGGAGATGGCCACGTATATAAAAGCGAAGCTGCCGTTCATAGAATGTTGATGAGAATGGAGAGCAGGAATGAGAGAGCGGAGAGAAAGTGAAGAAGAAGAAGAAGAAGAAGAAGAAGAAGAAGAAGAAGAAGAAGAAGAAGAAGAAGAAGAAGAAGAAGAAGAAGAAGAAGAAGAAGAAGAAGAATTTTACCTTGCCTGGCATATCATTAAAATGTTATGTGTCTAGGCAACATTCATGCTAACAGCTGGTAACTTTGACTAAGAAAGTGCAGAATTTCCAATCATGCCCTGCAAAGTGGATTTGGTGTTGAGGTCTCATAAAACTCATAATAATGACTAATTGGTCAATTTGTCATACTTATATATTTCAATAAACTATGTAATTTAGTTTCCACATTAAAATCTAACTTTGTAAACATGTTTTTACAGGTATTTTGTAAATACTGTCTACAACACTGCTAGAAATTAGTATTCCAACATTTTAATATAACCACAGTATTGTATTTATTAGCCTGCTTATAACATATGCATAGATAAAAGTGGTTGAAATGACAATGTTTCTGTTAAGTTTTCTTATTGACAGAGAACATTCTGGGACTGGGATGAGTGTCAATATCTCCACAGGTGTGCAATGATTAAACCTGGACTCCTTTTTGAAGCTAAAGAAAAAAGCTGATTATGTGCTACCCCTGTCTGCATTTCCCTTTGATGTGAACCCCATTGAGCACTCCTAGGATAAAAAAATAAATCCTATTTCAATTTCACGACAAAGTAGAGCTGGCATACCTCAAATGTATTTTTTTTTTAAAAATAATGTTTTCTCGAAACCCAGATGAAATGCATTTATTAAGTGAACGCTATTCTTTATTTTCTGAGTAGACAGGATAGAACTCTTGAATGTGTTACTTTCCTTGGCTACTGAATCCCCAGAGAAGGAGCGGGGAAGAGTATGTGAGTGTGCATGATTTTTAAAGAACTTGCCAATCTACCTAGGGAAATAACTGTCATATTTCTTTCACCTTTTGCAGCAACAGAGAAATGTTTGCCTTTTGTTCCTATCTGCGTCTGCTACTGTTGATTGAAGAACTGTGCTACATGAAGCCAGACTAATCTGAGGCAAGGGTATGGAATATATTATGCTGTCTTGCAAACATAGTTTCATTTAATTTTAATGATTCAAAGAAGCAAAGAGTCACAACAAGCATCTTTAATTTAGAAAGAAGAGATTTACCAATTTGCTATTTCAATGAATTTATACTAGATTATAGTAGATTATAATGTAGTATAACTTATATTAGATTAGTGATAATAGTTTGTCCTCTCTTATGTAATAGATTTATATGTGCAAGAATATAACATATACTTGCCATAGCAAGCATTCTTAAAGCACCTCAACCCACAAAGGGCTGGTAGATTTATCTAATTGGCCCAAACAGACAAGACATGTCATTAAAATGTTTAAGCACATAGGTTTAGAAATGTCCAATTACAATACTGGCAATACTTTACATGGTCTCTAATTATAATGTAACAGCACTTGTGTGTAGACAGCAATTACATTGTAAATACTGAAAGACAGCTGTGTCATTTGTAATTAGCACACAGTTACAGTGGAACTAGACCGCTATCTGTGACAGTGCAAGATACTTAATGTATTGTGGTACCCGAAATGTAGAAGCACATACAGTAAAGGATAATTTGAACAACTTCTGAGCTGATTGTTAATTTTCTTGTTTTTAATATTCTGCACAATCATCTTGCTGAATATTCTTGACACAGAGATGTAAATAAATGTCCGAGGGAGCCATTTGGCCAATTTTCCAACAGAAGGCAAGCGAAAATCTAGTTTTCTAAATGAGCAAACAGCTGTGCAGCCCAAGTACAGGATAGGTGTTTACAGACTGTTAGATATGAAGGAGGAGCGCTAGTAGATTATAAAAGGATGGCATGGTTATGTGCCTCTGGTGAAAGGAGATGGAATAAACAACCTAATTGTCTGTCATCTATCTTCCCTGTTATACCATTCATATCTGATATGTCCAGGTCTGAGTTAATCGTATGATGTGTTGCATGCCTCTTGTTTTATTTACCCTAGAAGTGTTTTTACCGTCGCTCAGTATGTATGAGGTGTGCAGCATGCTAACTGTAATAACTGTTTCTGAGATGTGACAGTGATTTTATATAGCGTAGAGTAGAATATTTCATCTATTGTCACTGAGTGCAGTACTCTCAAAAGAGAGGGATATGCGTGTTTGAACATCTTGTTAACCATGCCAAGAGACCTACAGATTTTGTCACAAATGCATTTTTTACCTTGGGGACTTTAAAGATTGGAGGACATCCAAAAACCATTGGATTCCATTCACAAAACAGCTGTAAGCGCTATAATTAAAATGTAATCCTGTGTCTGGTATTTACATGTCATTCTAAAGCTTTAAAGATTTTTTTTTTTTTTTTTTTTAATCTTTACTTACCCTTTTTATTTTATTTTTAACAGATTTACAAAACAAAGAATCTGACCAAAAAATCTCAAAGGGTGAAATTAAGCAAGCTGTTTTCATTTTATTGGACTCTCAAGAGCCAAACTACAAAAACAAGACAATAATCCCAAATATCAAAATAATTCTGTTAATCTATTTAAAGTGTTGAAGCTTCTGCAGATCTATATAGCAGTAGATATACTCTCCCCTGTGGCAGGAGCTCACACTGCCTGCCAGCTTTGCTATAAACACAAGCTGTTGGTCAGAAAATCGATATGGAAATATCTACCGTGGTCCAAACACACCGAAACATTTAGTATGCTCCCTAAAATCCAAGTCAATACCCATGTATGGTCGTAGCTGAAATAATTTGTAGGGAAAAACAATCACAGAATGTGTAAAATTATATATATATATATATATATATATATATATATATATATATATATATATATATATAAAACAGACTCGCAATACCAAGTAAAAAATGTAGACATATTGAAAAATGCTTTGCAAACATGCAGTCTCCAAACTATGTATGGAATGGTAAAGTGCTTAACTTGGCTATCGCAGTGCTTCAGGGTGAAATCAATCTTTACAGTAAGCTTTTATGTTGTTTAAAGGTGCATGTTGACAATCTAGAGTTTTCTTTTAGCTCCCCAGGCCAACCCAATAAAACAAATGAACACATACACTAAAAATACAAAATCATTATTTTTATGCTTTGCAATAAAAACAATTTTTATATATATATAATATATATATAATATATAGATATATATATATATATAGGTCTCCAGAGGGTATAGACTGACATGGAGCTTTTTAAGGTGTGGAAACTGAAAACAGAATATGGAAAAAAACAGGTATTACTTTGCACGCTGCACACATCTGTAATCCAGTTTACTTTTTGGGTATCTGTAAATTAATATGTTATCTTTAGGGAGTCATTGTCAAATTGTTTGAATAATATCTTACGTAATATAAAAGAGGTTACTTAAAGTCATATGGAAATCAAAATAAATACAATAAATTCTGTCTGGCTAAGATGAATAACAGAGGTGAAGGGATTTCCAGATGATCTCATTAGTTTAATCTTTATCGAAGTGTAAAATGAATTCCTACTCCTTCATTGGAAACAGAACTTAATTTGTTTATTAAAATGCCTCTAATTATAGAAAAATAAAAATAAAGTTGATCAGGAAATACTGATAAAAACAAACAAACAACAAAAAGAAAACACCTGACCTTGCATGATCTTCTACCACCCTTTAGTGATGGGATGGTAATATATGCTTTCTATGTGTGTGCGTGTGCTAAAATACTCTAAACAAAACGAAGGAAATAAAGTTTCCAATTTGACACTCGGAGTAAACTTCTTCTAGCATCATTGGAAATGCAGATGGGATCTAAAAAAAAAAATGAAACGGTATTCGTTTGCTTTAAGAATGTATGATGGTTCTCTGTGTTTCGTACATTTGTCAAACTCATACAATAATGACAGCAATTACATTACGCCACAGAGTTTTTAATACCAAACCGGCCTATTGCGCTGACCTTCACAGATACATCGCTGTGGAAGTCGTTGTGCCCCAATAAAAAAGAAAAGCCTCATCTAAATGACAGGTGAAGAAAAAGCGAGAGACCGACAGAAGACTTTGTACCGTGCAGGGAAACCAATATTCTAGAGCTGGCTACAACTCACATAACATATTGTCGGCGGTTTTTTCATGGTCACATTAGGGATTGCAATGGAGCATATTTAAGAAAACAGACACAAACTACACAAACATTGCATTGTGTCTCTTATTGCACTGTGATTGCAAATATGCAGTGATGGTAATTGCATTGTGATCTTAAACTCACACATGTAAATACAGTGTAACTATGTCGTTGCAATCTAAGTGCTGTGTTATTATTTATTAGCAGATAAACAACAGTGGATATATCAGTTATTTTTTGCACAAAGGCTCTGTTGACATTATAAATTAGATTTTTGAAACACAGATCAAAACAGAAACAAAAAAAAAATATGTAAATCTGTAGCCTCTTCTACCTGTTTTAGTAATGTATTCTCAAAGGTTATGTATATTTAAAAAAACAGTTTAATTTCTTATGTACGTTATTAATTAGCACCTGATTGTGTTATTTGGCCTTTTGTGAAATTGCTTTTAAAGGAGATTTTCCCTTATGAGAAACTGACTCATTATTCGTGAAGGTTATGCATAACAGGCTAATATTAGTATGTAACAACCTGAACTGTTATGTAACAAATCCCTGAATTTGCTCACAAAGTTGTTCTGTAGATGTGCATTCACAATGCGCCCACTGTCTTCTGACAGGGAAATGTACATCAGGGATTTGTGTTCTAGCGAGTGAGGAGGGGATCTTGCGGATTGACTGAACCACCCTGCAATGCATCTCAGTGAGATATGAGCGTGACTCACTCGGTTCAGATCTGCATTAGAGATTTGCATGTGTTCTTGTTCCTTGCTGTCTGTAGAGCGGCAATAAATATGTGCCATCATATTGAACAGGGGCTTCTGCAAGAGGAGAGTAGCTGATGAAACTTTGCTGACAGATGTATTTAAATACTGATGTATGGGTATAGCAGATCTAATTATATAGTGGATAGATCTATATGAATTGGTAAAACAAATCCTGATTAAAAAGTGCAATGATATACCATGGAAATATCATCTTTGGATTTCAAAAACCATTCACTCATTGTACCTTGATTAATGGATAGGGGCAAGACAGGTACATGGCCATCATTCACTCATGGGATTCTGTTGAGATCATAAACCACAGAAATGCAGAAGCAGATTTTGTACAGCAGCCGTATCCTAAGGGTGGATTATTATGGTGCTTCTGTCCTTGTAGAGGTTTAAAAGTACAAACAGGAAAACAGTAACTGACTGTGATAAAGGTAACTGAGATGGTGGCATTGTAAGCATTGTGAGCATTAAGTATTTGCACAGTTATCATACTATTCTTGTTGTACAGTACTTTGGCTAGCTGCTATACGCGTCATGATTAAGATTGCATCCTAGAATCAACCAGGGGACAGGGTGAGGCTGGGTTCATTCCATGGGTAATGTTCTACATTAAAACAATGAACAGGAGACCAGTGAAATTTGATCACAAACGTTTTCAGATCCTTTTTCACTGCAGTAGCTGCCGTATCACTGTCCCATCGGTTTAATAAAAAGAAAAAAAAATGAAAGAAGCATGGCTTTGTAAAGACAAATTTCCAGCCATCTGTCATAGTAAACAGAGCATCACATTTTAAACAGCCCTATCCCGTCAGGGCCTCCTCCTGCACCCTGACTTGCCCGGCGGTCTCCTAAAAGTAGAAAGGTTTTCGGAGATATCATTCCATTTCCAAACCCTTTCAGTCTGAAGCGATGTTGATTAGGTCAGTCAATTATATTTAACTGGGCCTCTGTTCCTCTGCTAGATTAAGACCTGCCAATGCACTTCTACCTGTAATGCATCAATGCATTTGTGATGGGGATGGGTTCTGCCATTGATCCAGAATGGGTTAATAAATGCTTTGAAGAGCACATGAGGGACTACAAACCTCCACTGGCCTGGGTAAACAGGCGGGTCTAATTGAGACCCTGTGGGACGGTCGACTCTGGTCAAGATAACCCCAATTTAATTGTCAGAGCTGTCTGTTAATTTTAGCACAGTGTGATATTTCATGGTACACTGAACATAAATATGTCAGTTACAGTAGGAGGGAATGACAGAAGTTAAGACATAGACAATAATTAGTTGCAGATTCAGTACAGTCCAGATACTTAGGTGAAGCTCTCTTTTTGTCATAGTAACTTTTAGAGAAGCAAATGGCTCAGTTCTCTTTTGCACAGTTCTGCCTTAGCCATTATTTTTAATGACCAAGACAACATTTCATCTTCATGGCTGGAAGTCATGTGATTGAAGTAAAATCACTCCCTTATAAATGCTGTTCCCAGCATAGCTGTAAAATCCTCTCTAAGTACAATTAGATTAGGACTGTATATCACAAAGCTGCTGCTAAATCAATAAATGTGACATCTACATATAGAGCCTTACAAGGCGAATGGCAGAGGTTATGGTGCGATTTATTAGGTCATTATTGAAGCATTTTCAGAGTTCAAAATTTACTAACTGATCATATCACAAACTATGATTGAATATATATATATAATATATATATATATATATATTATATATATATATATATATATATATATATATATATATATATATAGACTCTGAGACTGGGTAGCTAAATGAGTATTATTATAAGACTTTCAGAAACATCAGCTGGCTTTAAACAGTCAAGAATGTTAGACTATATATTTATTGAGATATTTTCATTGGTGGAACAATGGTTCAAATATAACTCAACAATTATGTTGCATTGGTATTCAAGTAAAGTAATTGTTTATTGTCTCTCTGAGGCACAATATAAATCGCATGTGTTAAACAATGTGTAATACATTCATTTTCTCAGATGCCAATAAAAAATGTATACTAAAAATTCCTTTCCAGTTTGATAAGCACATGACGCTCAGGGATACTTATCAAACCAAAACTTTCTTCAATTTAAAACAACGTTGCCCTATGCTGCAGGAACACGATATATCTAAAAAGCTGCAATAACATTGCCGGCAGCAAAGTCAAGCTTGAAATATGTATTTAAAAATCTGATTGTGGGGAGGGTCATATGTTTCATACAATGGAATTTTCATTGACTTACACTGAGAGTTCTAAACCATGAGATCTGATGGATGTTAAAAAAAAACAACCTGTAAATAAAACCAACACCTAATATTGAGGTGTATTCTACTGATCAAAACTGTGGCACTACATACAGTAATATCCACTGCATACTACAGTCAGCAAAAAAACTTTACCAAGGTGGAAAATCACATGCATGCGTGGCATTTATCTGATCTCACATGATCTCATAAAGCAAAATAGTTGTGACACATAAGCAAACTCCAGTCACACACGTCATATTCACTAGCTGAACTCTCTTTACAATAGGCTGTAGCACACCTGAAAGTCTTCAGAAGACTGTGTGGAGAAATTATTATTATTATTATTATTATTATTTTAGCACTGTCTTATTTGGGATATTTATTATTTATTTTATTTTGTACTTTTGGAGAATGTAGAATTAATATCCACAAGGGACACAGAATAACATATCATTAATAATAATAATAATAATAATAATAATAAAATAATAATAATAATAATAATAATAATAATAAAGTCAGGTTAACCCTTCAGGCTTTATTGATTTCCAGAAAGGAGAGTTGATTGGTAATGCAGAATTCTCCTATCAGCAGTATATACCTGTGCAGTGTTTTGTTCTCTATCCTCCACATCCGACTCGCTACTATTTAATATACTCTCAGGATCCTCTATTTTACATCCTCTATTTTCTTAATTATTATACCCGCGCTTACGCTTGTAAACTTACACTTGTACACTCATAACCTATTGTCAGAATCCCTAAATTAACATTGGTGATTTGGAGATTTAGCTGTAACATATACTGTGCATGCTGAAAAACAACGTCAGTAATGTTGATAAAGTTGATATACTTATTTTTTAACCTTCTTCCTTGTGCGCTCACACACACACACACATGCCTACACAAACATTCACACACACACACACTCACGCACATGCACACAGGCAGGCACGCACGCACACACGCACACGCTCAATCAGACACACACACAGAGACACACAGAAATGTTACACCTCCTCCCGCCATCGCTTGCAAGCAGTTGCTGCAATAGCATTATAAATGCCACCTTCAGACACTTGAAAACAAGCCCGGAAAAGCTCAAGTGTATGTTCATTAAGTACTTTTTTAAACTAAATAATTCAGCTGTGTAGCAACTAATGTATTCCCAGATATTATATTGTCACCAAATGGGCTCTGGGCAGCAGTAATATGGAACAAGCTGAAGTTAATATGTAATCATAAAGTATTAATGAGACTATAGATGAAGTGTAACTTTACCAGAAAATTGAAATTAACCTTTTATTATGTTGTAGTGGACAAATTACTTTTATATTAAATTGTCCTTTTTACAGTAATCATTAAGCGTGAAAGCACAATTAGCTCAGTTTTATTTGAAAAGGGAAACCAGCTGAACGGGAACACCCTTGGACTTGTCATGACGGTTTGTTTTGTAGAAGAAGCTGCACGGAGGCCTACAAGAAACAGAATTACAAAAAAATAAGCGAAAGCGAGAAGCAATCAACAATGTCCAAAAATCATTAAAGGGAATATTTAAAAACAGTAGCTTTTTAATAAAAGCATTAGGCTCATATGGGAAAATTAAGGATAGTTAACCTGTTTCTAGCATTTTTTGTATCACCCACTAGGATAGCCAGCCCTCTAGGAAGATGTAATACTGTGGCGCTGCTTGTCTCTTAGATAAAGAAATTCCTTTGGCGTTATTTATCTTCCTGGTTGCAAATCCACCGTGTTCCTGCTTTATTTTGCTCTGGTTTTCAAGTGCTAAAAGTGTGATTGAGAGATTAATCATCGTAAATGAAGATGGAATGAAAAAAGAGCTGTTCTGATACATCTTCGCTTGTTGGCAACTGAAAATTTTCACAGCTGCTTCTCGGCCAGTTGTTTAGCTTATGATTTTTCACAGCTGCTTCTCGGCCAGTTGTTTAAATTATGAATTTTTCCACAACTCTGCTGCTTTCCTCTTCACTGGCATTCCTTCTTCTGTTGATACATGCAGGGTTGGAAATTATTTATCTTGAACTCTCCTGTGTTTGCTTTTTTAAAATGTTTTTATTATTATTTAAATAACTTACTTTAAGCTTAGCTGCATTGTTTTAACACCCCCACAGTGTGCTATTTACAAAAATCTAAAAATAAGCACCTACATGCTTCACATATCAGATGGTAAGAGACGTCCCAGATCAATGCATAATGCCTGTGCTGCCTATAAGAGACTGAGTGACTGATGTGCAATAAAATAATAAAGTGACAGAATGGATTCGATCTAGCCTGCTGCTCATTTTTTGCCACCACAAGTGTTAAGCATCAACCAAGTATCTAATCATTTCCAAATACAGACCAACATGGTTTGCCAGGCATCTTGGTAATGTTCCCAGTCTACTTGTCGATGTAACAGCATTAATGAGTAACTCATTAAACATATATAATATATATATATATAAAATCTTCATAGATATATGAAGGTAACATGAACGCATATATATAGATATATATATAATATATGTATATCTATATATATAATATGTATATTGTATTTATGTTATTTGATACATTACATTTAGACTTAATTTTTGCAGTTCACAAAATTGGAGTAAGTCATCATAACAGTATAGTTAAATAGAACATTTAATTAACAGGGAGTTGCCAGTTGAAAATACTCCAAAACAATTACAAAATAGCTTGTTCTTAAACGAGGACAGGTCTCTTTGTTTAAGGTTTGCCTTGTTCTAAATATGTTATTTGTTTCAAACAATGCTCTCTTTGTCAACTTACATTTTTGTTATAGTAAATACTGGACTTTATTATTTCTGTATGGTTGTCTTGATACCACATGAACTGAGGGAAACTCATACCCATATATGATTGAGGTGTGGATGTATGTAACACCTTACCATGTGTTCTGCCCTTCATTTTTTCCATTGACCTTTCCTGACCATGCCTGAACCTTTGTATTAGCTCACAATAAAGTCTCCTGTTGCAAACGAATATCTATTGCCCACCTACGGGCTGCAGTAGTGACGGTTTTCTCCTAGCACGCCTCACTTCAGTCTGAAAGCTCAAGAATGAAAATATGGATATCTCTATATACAGTATACATCATAGTTTGGGTGTTTGAAAAAATGTTGTTTTTCTTTCAAAATAGATAAGTCCAAGCGATATTAAGTGTAAAAGTTTCCAATGCCCTTTAGCTAGCATTTGATTGATCAGTCTGCTTTTGTTTATTCCACCAAAAACTTATGATAACTATCAATCACCTTCTGGATGGTGACCTTTTAGAGTCTGTGTTTCCACTAGCACTGATGGTTCCTGCAACTGATTCTTCTTGTATCTGGGTATGTGTGATACAAAAGCTCTTTATCCCTGTCAACTAAAGTTGCAGTGCAAACATTTTGGAGATGCTTCCAAATGTGGCAGATAATAGCTTATTAATCACAGCCAAAACCATTCAAGTGAATTTTGATTATAAAGTTAGTCGTGGTGTGTCATGTTTTTTACTTAACTGATAACCAATGACTCTGGTATGACTTTGAGTTGCAAATTAACATTTGAAATAAGGGGTTCCTTGAGCTGATTAATGACACCCCCACACAAAATACAACTATATATATAATATATATATAATATATATATATTATATATATATATATCCTATATATATATATATCACACAGGATAGCATTGCGGGCCCCGGTGGTATTCGGCAGGCAAGGAGACTCAGAGACAAGAAAACTAGTCACAAACACAATACAGAAAAAAAAATAAATACGAAACAAAAAAACCGGCTCTGGTAAGTTTGTTTGCAAGTAACATTTAACTGGTTGAGGCAAGAAACCTAGTCATGGGAACCTTACTCCCAAACACAACGAACAAAGACCACCTACACAACTGTTCTTCACTTCATTTGAACCAACTCCCAAACACAAGAAACACAGAACAAACTTTTTCACGACAACCCAAACTCTCCCTCCACTTTTTTTCTAGGTCTTTTTTATACCATTGGCTGGAGCCTAATTACAATTATTCCGTCAGCATCACATTTATTTGTGGCAGGGTATGAAATTAACACAATCCCTGTGGTGTTTTGTTATCAAAACCGTCCCACACATATATATATATATATATATATATATATATATATATAGATATATATATATATATATATATATATATATATCTATATATAATATATATCATTTATATATATATCATTATATCATCAAAAGCCAGCTTAATAAACAATTGCATAGTATTTGTTTATTACATAAACCAACAAGCTGATATCACTTAACATGTCACAACAAATCATGTTAGTCTATGTACAGACCCTGTAGAAATTCTACATCATTTAACATGACACGAGCACAGCCGGCACAAACATCACGAAATGTGATGATGCATCAGGGTGTAAGTGAAGTTTGTAATTAGCTTGGTGTCTACACTGTCTGCATTCTCATTAGGCCATGATGTGCAAACCGTACCAAACTACAGCCTCTGCAGCAACACATCTGAAAGGACTGTGTTCTGTTTGAAATGGAACAGAAGTGCATTGAGCTGCACTTCCTTTGCTATTAATAACAGCTCTCTGAATTCTGCATTACAGTCTATCTGCCTACGCCTATAGAAGTACAAACACCTACTGCCAACAATTGCGGTGTGGGTCAGCAATAGTGAGATATATAATATTGAGACGCAGTCACAATGTTATTCAAAATCTATGGAATCGTACATCTCTGATCCTATATATTTCCAATAATAATAATAATAATAATAATAATAATAATAATAGAACAATTTTGATGCTGACAAAACTATTAGACAGGCTTAATAGTTGTTTGTTGTGGTGTGTTACATGTTTTTTTTTAAGCCTAAACTGATAAAAAGAAATCAAAGGCTCAATTTTATTTATTTTTTTTTTTTTTTAGCATTTGCTGCTTTCTGATTTATTATCTAATGAAAATATAGATGATCTGATGAGACTGTTTCTATTATGTAAAGTGTTTTTTTTTATGTTATGCAACACCAAAATGTGTGTGCTACAAAGATCTGTAAAGTCACACCAAAGTTGATCTATTTTTTATGTCTTTTGTAGCATCTGTCATTACATTATGCAATGGAATATATAGACTGGGCTTTCCTTAAAGGGTGTGACAAGACCTACCCATATCTTACTGTCCTACAGTGGT
Organism: Polyodon spathula; assembly: GCF_017654505.1. Classification (NCBI taxonomy): domain Eukaryota; kingdom Metazoa; phylum Chordata; class Actinopteri; order Acipenseriformes; family Polyodontidae; genus Polyodon; species Polyodon spathula. The sequence continues at coordinate 20,702,769 of NC_054558.1, read as the reverse complement.
CTATTTTAAAGAACTGTGTCCAAATATCTTAATAAGAATCATTTGTATCTTTTAAATATGTTAGGATAGTATCTTACATTCATCATTATTAAACATATCAAGCATCTCCACATTCCTATGAGGAAAGCGACTCCTGTAAAAATGACATTGTGTCAAATGTGAATGCGTATTGAACCCAGGCCACCGGTTTCAGAGCCTAACGTTCTACCTGCTGGGTTAACACAGCAAGGCTCATTCAGAGGTGCTCAACACATTTTCACTACACAACTCAAAGTGTATCACTTTGAGAACAAAGACGCTGACCATGATACTCCGAGGAACGGTGTAGCATACAAATGCAGACCAATGTCTTGCCTGTGGAAATTTCTTTTTTTTTTTTTTTTAATCACATTCAGAAGCATTGAATCCCCCATAGAGTGTATACTTATATCTGTTTGGAGTCTGTTAAAATTGCTTTGGAGCAAGTAAATGGAAAAGCAGCACTACATTCAAGGGGCCAGAGCAACCTCTTTTCTCCTAAAATTGGGATCACAACCACACTAATCCACACAGATTGTTTTCGCAATTCCCTTTGCTAATTCCATGCATTTGCCTCAACGAGGACACAGCAGACTGTCCGCCCCTCTTTTAACAGTCTTGCAGATGAGAATGATTGGTTTCTGATCTGCTTGCTTTGTACAATTCCCTCTTCAGCTGTTGCAACAACAGGTTTGATAGGATCTACAATACCTTCCCTCTCTGATTATTGGCAAAGAACAGGGATTCTTTCTGTCATTCTCAGCTTTGTGCAGCTGTCAATGAGACTGAAGGTGATCAATAATTCAGAAGTGTTATTGACTTATATACAGAGAAATTAAGCCACATCTGCGCTTCTAGGGTTGCAGACCAAAGCCAAAAACACAGGACTGTGAGATAAATATTGGTGCAATTTTATATAGCTACACATGTGTGAGAGTTGTACTGGTATCCTCCCTCTTAGCTGGCCTGTGGGCAATGTTTTGCTGTCGTCCTGTAACCTCCACCTATCTCGTACTGCCTTTGCTTAGTCCAGTGGACAGTTGTGTAGAATAATTGGTATTCACAGGAGGAAGCGAGTCAGCAGTGTCCTGCATTATCCTCAGGAGCACCGGGATAAAGCAATTTTTAAAAGCAAGCGAGTGTGTGAAGAAATAAAAGAAAAATAAATACATGAATACAGGCATGCAGACATTCATACATGCATAAGGCGCTTTAGAGAATTTCAGACTTGCAAGATTACGTGTTTAAAAGCACTGGCAAACATGCGTCCTTAAGGGCAGCAAATGCATTATCCACAGCGATAGCAGTGAACTGGCTTATGCTGAATTCTATCGGACATCAGTGTTAAAGATTGCATTCATTACTTTGATGTCTCTTAGACCATGTAAGCAATCTAAGTGTGTGTGTGTGTGTGTGTGTGTGTGTGTGTGTGGGGGGGGGGGGGGGGTGGTCATAATTTGAGAAAATTTCTCAACAAATATAGTACCACCTGAAAAAGCGATGTTGTTCGGGACCTCCCCACTTTGTAAAACAGAACTAAGAACTAAATAAGCCTTCAAATAATAAAATAAAAGTGCCAAAATGTTTAGTTTCTTGTCGAATTTCACCATGTGTGGAGTTTTGTCTGACTGGAGTTAGAAATAATAAATAACAATGTTGTGAGAGTCAATGAGAAGTCCAGACAAATAAAGGAATGCAAAAATGTGTGTGTGTGTGTGTGTGTCTGCGTGCGTGTGTGCATGTGTGTGCGTGAGTATAAAAGACATAATAAGGTTAACAAAACCATCATAAGCTGCTTTCAGATTAGTGGAGTGATACTGCAAAAAATAATCTGTGTGACATCTGTTTAATAAACGATCTCTTTCATGTAAAATGTCAGATCAGATCAGTTTTTTTTTTTACAGATTTAGATAATCATGAACAGCACCACTCTCATATGACTTCATTCAACCTTTACGTCCATAATGGAAAAGTGACTTTTTAATGCATTTGCATTTCACACAGCTTTTAAAGAGGGAGAGGAGGAGAGGAGAGGAGAGTGGTGGCACTCACATTTTCTGTTTGATTAAAAGGTTGAATACTATTTCAAATGACCTGAGATAAATCGGATATTTGTTCAGTTAGAATCTTCACAGCGCAGTAGCCAAATTATTTTTTACAGTATAACCAAGTTATTGAAGGCTAACCAATTATACATTGTACTATATTATATTATGTACCGATTATACATTGTACTATATTATATTATGTACCGATTATACATTGCACTATACCTAGATTTCAAGGTTTTATATACTGACCTTCAGAATAACTTGCCATAAAAAATACTGGAAAGCTGGAAGATTCAGTAACACAAAGAACATCAAAAAAAAAAAAAAAAAAAAAAACATACAAACAAACAAAAAAAAAAGTTAAAGCAAAACTTTCTTTGGAATGTGTGTTTGAATCCATTATATTATGGTGCATGAAAAATATTTTGTGATATATGTAGGAAACAATATACAGTATCAGTAATGTATTACAAATATATTTGCATATATTGATAAATATTTGATCCTATATACAAAATACGGCATCTACTTATAGCCCTATATATTTCACTCGAGCTACAAATAAAGCAATATGCAGGACTGCACTTATGATAATGTGACTTCTTGCTCTGTGTACAGATAAATGTAAACCTGTCAATTGCGTGCAAATATACAGTATTCGATTTTTTTTTTCCCCCTAAAACTGCTGTAATACCATTGTATTGATGAGTTTCAAAACAGAATGTTCTTTTTTTTCTGTTAGGAACAGAAATCCACTTGACATGCAAATGACATTTTCTACTTGTTGGAAATATATTGTAGGGCAAGAAGCCAGCTGATTTCCGGACGACAGCAAAGTCAGTTTAGGGTGTTCAGTTTGCAGAAAGGTATTAGCAAGAGGTCTGATGAGTTCCATTTTATTGTGAGATACTGAACTATTCCTTTGGCTTGAACCCAAAGAAAACAACCAAGCTTTTTGCACTCAGTTCTTATTAATGTTCAAATAAGCAATTCTCACACGATAGGGACGCGATACCTGAAATAATAAATAGCAGCACATCCTAAATTACCGCAGGGTATGATGCTTCAGAAGTACAGTGTATATAATAGTACCAATCACTGTATGAATCGATACACACTGGTTAGAGAACCACTGGTGGAAGGCGGGTCTTCTACCTACAGTATTCTAGCCATCCTGGAATAAAAGCAGCTGGTTTTGGTGATCTTTTGTTGAGGAAGATCGGCATTAATCTGCCCTGTGGCTTTTATCTCGCAGAATCTGTGAAATCTGCTTTCCCTTTTATCTGTATGGATTAGTGTGTTATCCTGTGACCTGGCTGTGTCAGTTTGTTTCAGAATGTGCTTCAAAGCCTCCCTTTCCGTCCCATGTCTTGCAAACACTATTATACATGTGCATAAAGGGCTCTGGCTGACAAGAAGAGCAAATAGCAAATATGGCAAGACCTGATGAACACATAACACAATATCTGAGACTTGATGCTGATCCAGACCTATACACATTTCTGAACTTGGCAAACTGCAAGATCATTCGTAATTTGAGCCAAAACCTTTTGCTTTGAACATGGAAATGCATTTGTATTTTATTTTTTCAATATAAAACGTTCTTCTCACCTGCTTTTACTGATTGTAAACTATGCAAAAGTTTCAACTCTTATCCGTGATGATCAGTTATTAGCCAACAGACAAAACTAACAGTTTAATAAATGCATGGAGGAGACTGAGTTGGATGGTTGTTAAAATTCTTGTTTTTGTCTTTTTTCCAAATTTTTTGCTCAGTACGTCTTAATAAATAGTAACGCACTGAAAATGTATGGAAAAATCTTCATACACTTTAGAGGTATTGTAATTTATCTTTTAAGAGATATGCAGCACAAGGTCCAGAGTTTCTACCCATCAATTCCTACCCTAAATTAATTCTGCTGTATTTTGACTGCATTTAAAAGCTTTGCAGTTAATTTACAAATACAGAGCTGCAGTATAATCTGAGCGACCCCAGTTGATTTTTAGACTAACCATGCAATTGTGTAGACCTGTGAACATAGCCTCAGTATAAAAAAGGTTGCACTGACTGAGAAACACATGTCCATCCTTTCAAGTTCATTATTATTAATAATGCAGGTTGTAAATAGTGACCTATCACCTTGCACATTGACTTGTGTGATCACTTAAGCTGAACCAAAGATTAAATATTAATTTCAATATTCATTTCGTTATTCATTTCATTCCTGAGAAGGTTTAAAGGCAGTTCCCCAGTAACTGGCAGAACTCAGACAATCCAGTTAGTTGTAACTAAAAAATGCCACGGCCACACAGAGGAAGACTGCAATCATACAAAATGAGAAGTGTTCAAGAGAACAATGGGGATTACTAGTGTACTGTAAAACGAACGCTGAATTTAAGTAAATCAAATCTTCTGGTATTATTTTAAAAATGTGTATATGTACACATACAAATTCCTACCTGTAACTTGGATGTTTCTGTAAGCAGATTACAATGCTGGTAGGAAACCACTGGAAAAGGCTTCGGCTTGGTGCACACCTTGAGCTAAGGTTAGACAATATTGAAAAGATAGACGACTTTCTATGCTGAATGCTAATATGAGTGTGATAAAGTTATTGCTGTGTGAAGTTACCTTGAAGAGATACCACTGTGAGCTTTCTTTAACAAGGTAAAAAAACTAACAAACAAACATGTCTGATTAATAAATGTCCTTTATGGAGTTCCCCAACCTATGATTTTCCTTTGCAGCACTGAAAGATAAAGTGGAAAGCAGCTCTTAAGAGTTTTTTTAAAGAACTTACCAAAAATGTTTTTTTCTCACTTGATCTACAATAACACATGAAGCTGGAGTTGAAAAGGAAAGTAACAATGCTTGGGGGGGGGGGGGGGGGGGGGAGAAAGACGTTCTCAATGAGCTTCTTAAAACTGCAGAAGATTTGTGGAGATTTAAGTGAGCTTCTAGGAGCCCTTGATGTACTGCTCAGCCACAGAGCCCTTCAGGCTCCATTCCCTGCACGAGAATCTCTCAATAAGCTACACTATAGTGGGGTTAACCAAACGCGGAAAGGTTGGATGGTTTCACTTTGTTATCTCCCAAGAAAAAGCAATGTTATACTTCAATGGCCTGTCGCTACCATCCTTCTGCATTGAAACGCCTGCTTTGCGTACTTGTGCAGTGCCATTTGGCAGTTTTGCATGGCTCAGTCTGGTGGTAACCTTAAGCCTTTGGTGTTCCTCAAGTGGATTTTGTCGTTCCCCCTCCACGTCCCCCCGTCCCCCCCATTTAACACAGAGCTTTCCCCTTGAGGATCTTACTAATGACCTGTGACTGTTCTAAAAGGGTTGCACCAGACACTCCCCTCACTGCTTTATTTATGACTAATAATACCATAATTCCTTCCACAGTTGTCGGCTCCAGGCGAAGTTCAATTATAACCCAAAAGTACGTACAGTATTAACGTTACACTCTGCTAATCACATGTAAACCATTTTCTATAATGAAATTATTTTGAAGGACTTATTTTTCCATTCATTGAAACCCTTGCCTAACAGTTCTTCTTCTACCTATCAAACCTAATTTACAGTAAAAGTAAAGGCCTTTAAATTAAAATTGAACATATACATGTTCACTATAATTATTTACCATATGCTTAGCAACGTTTGTTTGCTTTTGCCATGGTATATTGTAAGATCTTTCTATCAGACTGAGATTAACAGAAACCTATGTGTTCCGCTAATACATAGAAGTACACTGTAACCTTTATTCAGTATCGGGCCATCACTCAAAGCTAGAGTTCTGAATGATAGGAATAATATTACTGACAGTTACAGTATTTACTACAGGGATAACATTTTCTATCAAGCAAACACTTTGCCTTCAAGAGCAACAAAATGTCTTTCAACCACAGAGTGTATTACTCTGCCTACCAGCCCTTCTGCTTCATGTAACTAGATTGTCATAGTGCCCAAGACAGTACTATATATCACTGAAAGATATTTATTTGTGCTCAAGGATTCTGAGATCGTATACTAACATGGCCGAGGCTGTGCAGTCAGTTGGAATAAGTGCACCTTTATAGATGGTTATAAAACCAAGATTTCGCAGCGTATATACACAATGAATCAAAGCAATATGCATGAAAATGCTGGTACAAAGCATGAGGTACTGTAATGAACTTGGCTTTGATGTCAGAAACTATTTAAACCTTAGTTCTGACATCCTGTTGTTAGCTAAAATATATATGGTTCTGATGTATGAATCCAGTAGACACCACTCCCAAGGCTTACTGGAAATTTACAGAGGTTTAATTCATAGGTAAGGTCTATCAATGCTACTAAATTGGTTGAATTTAGACTCTGAAAATTCAGAACACATGTAGCGACCTGAACAAAGATCGTAGGCACTAATCCCCTGTTCAAATGCTTTACAGAAATAGAATGATTGTCATTTGTCTGGCTATCTTTCTTAACAAGGTCATTGAAATAATGAGACACGGTATCTTTTTGTCGCTGTGAATAGTCTTTTGTTTGACACATACTGCATTCACTAAATGTTATTCTGTAGTGCATGTCTTTTGTAACGTCTTTCTGAAAGAGGATTGGACTTACTGGTAGAGATTCTCCTGTTTGTGTCCCACTGTGGGTCATGGCACCCTGTAGCTACAGTATAGTAGGTTCAGTCCCAACAGTACTGGATCTGGGATATGTGGGATATATCGATCTTCCATATTTTAAATGGATTTGCAATGAGTAAACATCCATCCAGAACATTAAACCCAGAAATATATATATATCTCCTATAAAAGTTTGCACCCCAGTAAAAGACATGCTTGAACAAACCATCCATTTACCAGGGGTCAGCCATACATGGCTACATTATTATTCAGTCAAACCTTATTTATGCAGCTTTTAAAAATGAGTTAATGATAACAATAGCTTGCATATGGCCTTATATGGCTAAATAGTGTATTTTTAAAATGGCCCCTTTTTATATAATTTTGTAAAAGAAATCCAGCAATGAGATAGATTTATTGATCCAAAGTTCCCAGGTTATATGAGCGGTCTGTTTTTACCAAGGTGCTTCCAATTTACTGTAATTGGGTAATCTACAGAGTTGTACATTGTAAGCAAGATACATTTCTTCTCAATATTGTAGCATAGGGTTAGGGTATGTTTTTATAACATGACAGGGGCAGTTGGGCTCTAGGTTGTATACTGTGCTAAAAGGAACACAGGTTAATCGAGGGGACCCCTCAAATATATTTATGTGACTGAAACTTTTTTGTGTTCAGATACTATACCAAGTTGGCTTGTATGCCCCACACTGCACATTTTCAAGAGATGTAGCCTCAGGTGTCTCAAACAGCAGGACAAATGCCAAGTTCTAAGAGCCATTCTGGAGATGCATAATTTCTAACAGCTGTCGTTCAGAATAGTTGAATAGTATATATGTTCAATAATTCATGAATAAAATTGAATTTAAATGGAAAATTCTACCTTTTTCCTGGGAGGCCGTTGTCAGCTTTTCGTTGCCGATCACCAGCAGTTTCTAAAGCAGGCTCCTGTTGCATTCCATCTGGGTGCATCATCTTGAGTAAACAGCACCTGAAGCCATCTCAGTTCACTCCAATAACTGGGTAAGGTATCAGCAGCTTACAAGGCATTGCACCATTTTGTCTATTTCAGAACATAATTTTAAAAATACAATTTATACTATGTGGAACCAATTATGTAAGCATCCCAGCTAATGACAGATTTTGTTACAAATAGAATGTAGGTTGATATGTGACAAATACTGCAAACCCAGAGTCTAGCAGCTAAATACAAAGATGCAGCATCAGATACACTGGAAAGTGGCATAGGATGTGTGCTGAAAACACACATAGTGCATTGGGTAATACAGTAGTTCATTTGGTAGCCTCTTCTGCGTTGTGTTCAAAACTGTCAGCACTAAAACCCTGCACATGACAGACTGTCCAGACTGTAATGAATAATACATAGCAAATAGTGAAATAATAGCAAGCAGTGAAGTTATTTTCTGCTAGCCAAGTTCAACGTGGTTAGTCCATCATTACAGAATGATGCAGCAGTAATCCTTGACAAAATGGATTTTGACAAAATGGATTTGCACAAAGGGTTAAACATCACCATGGTCACTAATCAGAATCTGTCAACTGACAGTTCTTCATTTAGATCTCTTTGAAACATGGTATGATCCTATAGAACTCCCCTAATTTACATTTGACAATGAAATCAATAAGCAGTAATGTTAAATTTGATCCCACACACTTAGTTGTTAAACACAATGCAAACGTCCTTCTGTAAGCTTCATAATCACAAGTGACTTGTACCAATATGCCAAAAGATCACCAATGCTCATTGCAAAATTAGTTTTTAGCTAAAGCCAGTGCTAAGAAACAGAAGTGCATTTGCAATGCATTTTCAAAGCCCATATGGGGTTCATTAAATCAACCTGTGCCCCACAGGGATTAGCCAAAGCTGGATTTCTTTTGACCATTTTACAGCACTGAGGAATCATCCTGTGCCAACCACCTATCCATGGCTATCCTGGCACTTCATGTGTGCACCTGCTCACTAGACTTGATTTGGGATCACTGAACAATATAGTGAACACATTATTCCACAAGGTGAAAGATCATTACACGAACTTCTGCTTCCTATTTATTTGTTTTTGTTTTTGTTTAGCTTTGACATGATGCTGAATATTATATGGGCAGGTAACAAGCTTTAAGCTGAATTTATACAAAGGGTATTTATTTGATTTCAACGCTCAGCTTGTAGCAGTGAACATCATCCAACTTTGCCCAGCTTTGAATTCAGATCTCCCCTTATCCACAGTAATATTTAATCCTTACAAATGACTTAATTAAATCTAACATCACGAGTAATTGGTTTTGTACTCAATACCTTGTTGTAGACCAGACTACATTTATTTTAATGACCTTATCAGAGGCTGATTTAAACACCACCACCATGTTAACTCTTTATTAGTCCCGTTTAATGCTGTTTTACACAGTTCTTTAATTCCGTGATGACTAATTGAGTTTAATGCTTGTTGCCTGGTCTTCGGGGATAACTGTTCAAGAGGTTGAAAGCAGTGCCTTTTAGCTAAAAGTTGCTGCATTAATTTGCCCAACCCAGGGATGTCTATAAGGAGAAACACTTCCTTTTTCTAATACGTAACTTCTGCATTGCAGTCCCTCAGGGTATCCCTCATTGCATCCCTGAAAAGACAGCCTTGCAATCAAACACTTGTCTTTGGTTTTGAGACCATTGTTGATTGTCTGTGAACATTGTGTCCTCATTTCTAAATAAGCATGAGAGACCTTTTCTTTTCAGCCTGTCTGGCTTCACCAGTATAGAGCAGACTAGCATAATATGAATTTATTGTGGGACACTGTGGCGTCAATTAATTCAGTTATAACTGTCACACAGATCGCGTGCATCCTCCTGTTATGCCCTGAGCAAATCACATGCCATTGTAATAGTAAACTCTTTCATAGGCTCAAGATGTTCTATAATTTGTTGATTCTTTCCCACTCTTACCATAAAAAAATAAAGAAATAAATAACAAACATTGCAAGATCAAATTCATTTTTAAAATAGTGAGGCAATTCAAACTGCTCCTCATCTACATGCAGAATCACTAAAAAAATTTAAGAATGTTTTTGTACGTTCACTTAAAATGTAACAGATTTCAGCAAAGGCGGATACAGCAAGCTCCAGGATATAATATAAAAGCATGGATTTTTCCGACGGAAGCCTGATACAATTTCCCTGAGAGATAAGAATCACTTTATGAGACAGCTCCATCCTTGAACTCTTGGCTTAAAGGCGATGCCACATATGTGGGAATTTCCGGCAACAGCTTTGATTTCTATTTTTAAATTTGTGGTTTTGTTGTAGTTTACTCAGCTAAAGAGTGGAGTATAACAATGTCTAGGGACTAGAATAGTTTGAAGACTAAGGTAACTTTTCTTATTATTTTCCCCAGTACAGCTGTACAGTCAAGTTTGCCTGCCAATGAATGCCTTTTAACAAAAAAAAGCTGTTATGCCATGGCAATTTCCGAAAAAAAAAAACTTTTTAAATAGATGACACGCATCATTTTTTAAGAAATACTTACAAAAGCAGCGCTGACCTTACTTTAAAACTCTTCAACTCTTTACTTGGTGATCCTCTAAATGGATTTGTGATCCACTGGGGGGTGACGCTACGGAGATGCTTGCAATGATTCTGCTTTTCTCATGCCCCATTATTGACTGGTTTTGTTATATTCATATTCCACACACAGCCTGTGAAACTGGTTAGAGGTTGTTTGAAGCCTGGCTTGAACTGCAGGCTTGCCAGTTTACACTCAAACTACAGCTGGAACAGCCCAGGAGGCTCCTCAGTTTCAAATGAATTTTGAATTTTGCTCTGTGCAGTACTTGTAAGTCTTCTTCTATAGGTAGGGAGACAAAGATGTTCGCTACTTGCAGCTGAGCCATCTCTGCATACATTTCTGCGCAGCATGCTGGCAGTTTGCTTTATATGATTCGCCCATAGGGAGTAAAAGTTGTAAAAACAAATTTGCTTTTGAATGCTTTTGCTCACAAATTTCAGCCCACGTGTGCATTGGTTTTAACGTTATGCTCTTAGTAAAAGGATAAAGTAACAAATATAAGACAGAATATAAAACATTGATCCTAATGTGTAATAGTCTATATTAAGATGATGTACAATATCCTGGAACCGGCAGAATTTGGAAAGGGTTTGAATAGAATGTTAGAAAGAACAAATTTATACTTTTCACTTTAGGGTTATAAAATTAAGCTAATAAATGGCATGGCTTTGATTACAGGTCTGTTTGAATTAGATTTTAGACTACCAAGTCACCTGCCCTGCCACTCCTTAGTGCTTTAGTGACCACTGATCAACTTCACTAAACACAATAAAAATGCTGTGACAGGACGTCTGGTAAAAATGTAGATATTTTTAGTAGAACCCAAAGAAAAGATCCTGGTAATAAATGTTTGGACCTCTCTTAATGTTGTTTTATGGTTGTTGTTGAGTTTTGTTTGGGGGTCGTTTACTCTCCTAGTAAATAAATCTGTGCATATCCAAGCAAACAACCAAAACCCCCTCACACACATGAACACGCACACACATTCATTCATTAAGGCTCACAAAGTCAATTTGGTTTTGCGTGTCTATGATGTGAATGGTGCTCAGTGCACTCTGCATTGCTTTACGAAGCTAGCTGCTGTGACACGTGAGGTTGAACAGCCTGCCTCTGCTCTTTGCTGGAGGAGCTGAGGAAAGCTCTTCGAATCATTTAACAGACTCAATCTGCTCCACAGCTGGAGGGAAAGCAGACATGTCAAATCTGTAAAACTGAAAAATGCACTTATTTTAAGTAACATGCAGTTTAACGGGTATAAATAAAATAGTGACTCAACTACAAAATGGTTAAAAGTGAAAAAGGTAAGCCAGTGACAGGTTGACAACCTTTCTCTTAATATATATATATATTTATATATATATTATATATACTTTCTTGTGTCTAATTGGAATTCAGTTCAGAAGCTAATGCATTTCCTTCTGGGAATTTAAACAAGCCTGTAAAAAAATAGATAAAGTCATGTCATAAAACAACCAAAGGCTGACACAAGTTCAGCCTGAACTGTTTATTACTTATGATATCAACAACCTGGGGAAACAACAAAGACCGACTCTCAAAGGGTAAATGTAATTACAATTGAATTTCAACACTACTATTAATTAATGCACCATTCCATAAATCTATCAAAATGTCACTTATAAGATAATATGACATTTTTAATTAATAAGCTTCACATACTTTACATATCAAAGAGTTTAGTATGAAATCAGATAATAACGGAACTTAAAAAAATCCATTACCACGCTAAGATTCTACTTAGTTGATTATTTATTTTATTTTTAGACTAACAAGTTTCGAATGTTCAGTTATTTTAAAAGTGAAATAATAATAGCTCAATTTTTCATTCACACTTGGCTGATGAAATTATCCATTATTTGTGAGTCAACAACACAGAGGGAAAAAATGTAATCAATATTTTACTGCACCACACAGCAAGCTCCTGCCTGCACGATCCCTGTTTCTAAATGTTAGTGAATCCCTTGTGTGTTACGGGAAAATCTGTTAAACAAGAGCACAGCAGCTCTATCTCGTATCTGCTGATGCATAGGGCTCGAACGGATATCACTTTAATTAGGCTGCAACTTGCAAAAATCACCCTTTTCTTTATGCCTCTGCTGCATAAAATAACAGCAGTGCGCCAACACACTTCATCACCTAAGAGTAGAGGCTGAGAAAAATAAGCATTATTAAAAGCAATGCCTGTTTTGCAAGATGCAAGATGTTCCTTGTATATATAAGCTGTATATTTCAGATACAGTATTCAATCGTCAGGATAGACTGATTCAGGGCTTTGAAACTTTCATCAGGGCAGATCAAATCTGAGCTAAACCCCTCTTCAAATGTACCTGTAGTTCTGCAACATTTGTGGTTGGTATACATATACATTCATACATATACATGTATGAATTTATGATGAGGACTGCCCACATTGAGATCAATGTAATTCACTAACGATATAGAACAGCCGTGTTAAATGTAGACTTAAATGCTTTTATCTGTTAAAAGTTATTAAAAATGTATTAAAATAATACAGATAATGGTTTTGCAATATTATAATTAAACCTAGCCCATTAGAGCATGAAACTTTAGCACCAATAAACATGTTTTCTTTTTGAAGGTATGATATTTCTGTGGACCGCTTTTTAAAATCCTTGCTCATGAGACATACCATCAACTTTCAGCTCTCAGTTTGAATTGGTAGACCTGCATTTGCTGTTTCGAATGGCTAACATTCATCGCAAGGTGAAGATAACACAACCTTGCTAATGTGTTCGGGAGGCTCCCGTCATCTGTGCTTGAATCTGCGATCTCCTCACAAGCTTTAGACAGGCAAAGAGTACCCAAATATCATTGCATCAAGTTTATGACTATATTGGCTTCTAAAACCAGACTTCATTACCAGAAGCCAAGTTCTTTACACCCTGGCTTAATTTTCTCTATGCTCTTCCATGGCTGATCTCTGGAGCCAGCATCACTGCTGTTTTGTATGCTCCAGGGAGGCTGCAAATAGGCTGATCCCTGGAGCCAACATTGCACATCAGCCATCAGCACCAGGCCAATAATATAAATCCAGTGAAGCTACGTCTTGGTTGGTCCCCACCACCAGTATCTCATTTTATCTGGGAGAAAGCCATGTCCAATACTAGCATGAAGTAAATCAACAACTACTCTCATGGAATACAATTCCATGTTGTCCCTCTTTCTGAGGTGAAATACTAATAACACTAGTGAGACCCCTTGCTTATTAAAATGTTTTCCCTGTTTTTGAAAAAAAGGATGTTATTTACTCAATATAGTAAGGGGCGGTAAGGGGCAGGGTAAACAGGCAGCCAATGTACTGTCCACCAATACCACAAACCACAACAGGATATAACCTGAGAAACAGACTTTACTTTTATAAAACAGGTTTCGGAGCAAGCCATGAATTGATAGTGTTAAGTGACGTTTAGAACATCTGTTATGAGATTATAACCTTTACCAGATGATTGAAATTATTAAAGGGGACCTTTCACAGTGAAGTACCTCTTAATATGTGAAGTCTTAATACTCCATACTGAAATTGACACCATCATGTCTCTCGCTTTCATAGAATAAGGAAACTGTTTCTCATTGTGGTACATGTGTAACCACGTACTGCCTATCTATAATTAATAAGAAGTAATTTGTCTAAGGTCAATTCAAAACCAAGCAGCAATGTTCTTCATTAAAACCTGATGAGTCTCAGCATCAACACACAGCTTGCTACTTGGCATCTTTCCATGTCTAATCCCAGCAATTCAATAAACCATTCAGAATTATAAGTTTAAGCTATGATTCATTCAAAAGCACCTAAAGCATCACATCATTTTCTGTATATAATGCTCTATTCCCTGCACACTCAGATCCACAATGTCAGGCATGCATTGAGACTGTCCATTAAACATCCCTCTGTTGTTGTTGTTTTTTCTTCTATTTTGCTCATTTGCTCATTTATCAATAAAGCCCTGCATTCAGATACACATTTTCACAGTGACAAATGAAGACAGAACTGTGTATACAGAAAGGGGATTGACGGTGGCAAGTGAATGAACGCTCTCCAGATGAGACAGCAGTGGTGAAGACCAACCAAGACGTAGCTTCACTGTAATATACGAGCCTTCAGTGCTTTAACTCTGTCAGCTAGCATGGATTTGCTATTGGCCCAGTCTTGATGGCTGAAGTGTAACGCTGAAGAAACCAATTTTGAAACAGGCAACTAATGCTCAATCTCCCAGTCCCAACAAGTTTTAAATACTTTTTGTAATGACAGAACAGATACACAAGTGGATGTTTGGGAACAGCATGCACACAAGCCCGTTTGAACCCATCGAATTATCACTAATTGCTGTTTTGTTTTGTTGTTCAGAGAACTCTTCATTGCCACATGGCAGATGTCAAATGTATCCTTAGAATCCATGGGACGTCTGCTGGGCACAGGGCACACATTGAAAGTTGACACTTAGTTAAGCAGACTAAATCTCAAGGGGTTGGCCCTGACTGCGCAATAATACAAATAAGATGTATTTGTGAAACCAGTTGTTACTGTATATGAAAAATCATAAAAATAAATTACCACTATGCTGTCAATGTTAATGCTTGGAAATTGTGTTTATATGCCTCCTCGCACCCAATGCACTTTCAAGGGAATATAACTTTGTTTGTAGCTACTGAATTACTATCATAGTAGGTATCCTGCACTCTCCTATTAATTATAATACTATTATAATTAATTATGACCACCCTCGCTGATGTGTGACTTAGTTATTGCAATGCACAGCATGCCTCCATCGCCAAATGCACATCAATTATTTATAAGAAAAACGGGCAATAGGTTTTAGTTAATTGCACTGACTGAGATTCAAAAAGAATAATTGGTTTCGTTGTACTGGTGTAGTTTTTGCTTCATTTATAAGTAAGCACTGTCTACAAGCTATATGCATGCTGAAGTCCAGTCCAGTCAAAAGGTTGGACCCTTTAATTTTAAATGAAATGCTATGTAACAAAACAAAGAAGAGATGGCTTAGATGCATATACAGTACAAAAAAAACATATTTTCTACAGTAACTTTCATTTAAAATACAATAACAAATATTTGTTTTATAGTTTTGTTTAAACATAGTATAGTTCTGCACCACTGGGATAAATGTGTAACGCAAACATACCAAAGACAAAGGATCTAGAATGAGTCAGCCAAAAGATCTAGAATAAATCAGCCAAAAGATCTAGAATGAGTCAGCCGAAAGATCTAGAATAAATCAACCAAAAGATATAGAGTGAGTCAGCCAAAGGATCTAGAATGAGTCAGCCAAAGGATCTAGAATGAGTCAGCCAAAGGATCTAGAATGAGTCAGCCAAAGGATCTAGAATGGGTCAGTGAAAAGATCTACAATGATTTATGCAGAGGAGTGTTAAGTTAAACAAACACCAACTCCTGGAGGTTAAACCAAAAGTTATTTTTTTTCTTGAAATAACAAGGCTGTTCAAAATTCTGTATGCCAACTCACCATGCAGCAATTTGTTGTATCATGTGCTTTGCATCTTAAGAGCCACAGAAAAGCATTTCAACACCACAACTTTTCTTTCAGTTGAAGTGACTAAAGTAATAGCTTCTTTCTAGGTTTATTTAAGAGTGTCTCTCAATGTGTTTCATAGTTTATGAGTTCTGCTGTTGTATTCTAATGATGCTCAGATTTTTGCATTTTTCAGACACAAAACACCCCAAGGGAACTGCTTGAAATGCAGTCCAGTAAACAACACCATCAATTACCAGGAAAGGTTACTGTGCAGTTTTAAGATGACACATACATAATTCTGTGCAGGTGATACAGGGTCGACTTGAGAAAATTTTTTTTAGCACTGCATGACAACACATTGAGGTTGTCCTCTCAGAATTCAAATATAGTTGTTTGATAGAAATGCACAGATAACTTTCAAATGTTCCATTTGATTATCCAGTGAATGCTGCTTCTAATGATAACTTAAACATATGTTGTGCAAATAGCAAAGCAGTGACATCATTGTACTGCAATGGTTTTGGACTTAACAGCAATGGTAGCACAAGGGCAGCAAATAATATCCATTTGTAGAATGAAGCCACAGTGTTGCAATAGTATCATAATGATATGATACCATTACTTGCTGTTCCCCCCTTTTCCTTGCTGTTGCAATGCACTGGAAGTCTGGTGCAGTAACAAAAGGATGCACATAATTCAATATTTCAACATTTCCAGAACTTCAATTTCTCTGCGAGTCACCATGCAAGTTTGCAGCTAAAACACTTTCCTCCCAGTCTGCTGACCCTCTGCTTTAGAAGGTTGACTCCATTGGCCCATCGGAATAGGATCTACCCTGAGGTTATATTTGAGATTGTCCTCAGTTCCTGAAGGGTGAAACTGGGAAATGAAGGCAAAGTCTGATAAGGGGGCTGTGTGGATAATCTAGCCCAAAGTCTTCTAGCCAGATGACCTTGACCGGGAAATCAACAGAGGAGAACAATAATGAAAAAACGGTACTGTAATTTGGTTAACTGTTGAAAGATTTGGAGATGCAACTATAACATCACTGTTTAGCACAGAGGACTGGGTCCATTTCCCCTCCCTTTGCCCTGCAGTGTTTAACTGAAAACTGCACATAGGTTTAAATACACATTTTTGTCCATGTCCCCTCCCTTTGCTGAAAACCGCACATAGGTTTAAATGCACATTTTTATATGGATAATCACACGAGTAGAGCTTTATCATGTACAGCCTTTCAAACATAATTTGCACAGATATATTCAAGACCTATAATTAGGAGTTTAAGACTTCTAATGCAAGTGGTGCCATTCAATTAATGAAATCCAATACATGCATGCATATAATCTATAGTGTTAATACATCTAATACCCTTGGCAATGTTCATACAGCAAAGCCCTCTGTAGATTAATCACTTTGTGAAACCCATTAACTGAAATGGAAGTTGCATTATAGGAGCTAAAGTGTTTAAAGGGTGAAGTGGCTGAGATCCCATCATATCTACTACATGTTAATTGGATTACAAATTATACATAATAGCTGGATGTTATTTATTTATTGTGATATGCAAAAATTCAAAAGTCACGCACAACAATTAAAATATAGATCATATAGCAAAACAAGCATTGGCAAGTTTTCTTTTTCATATTTGTATAAATATTTTGGTAATACAACTATACATGCAAGCGTATTATATCCCATGCCCCCTTTTATGGTTTCACCCACCGCCTCCCCTTTCACCGCCTCTCAGCTGGATCTTGTTCAGGGAGTTTCTTTATTATAAGCTCCCTATCTGTGTCGTGGTGGCCAGACCACCGGGGCCAAGTTTCATAGTCATTTACATTGGGGTGTATAATGTTTTCCAAAAATAAAAGTTTTATCCCTGTTTTGTTTCCTGATGCTGTACACTGGTTTATGCATGATAAGTCGATATTGTTGGCTGGTGGTATCTGGCTGTGTCTGGGTGATGAGTTTATTATAACGTACATGGCTTCTCTCACAAAAGTACAGACAATTTTACTGTGGTCGACCAGCCAATTAGGGTATATATTTGATCTTTTTTCAATAACCTGGGGCTATAAAATCTACAAACATTCAAGGGATTCAGAGCAAAAGATGAAATAGTACAAAACTGAAGACGTGTGTCTCCCTGAGAAAAAGACAACCCCTTGTTGGGATTACTTAAATGGCTGTGGAAGTGAAACACTACTTAACCATAGATACCCTTTCCTAGTTCAATTTGTCTTTGCAGTACTACAGAACAGGGCTCGCACTGCAAGTAGCCTGTTTAACATGAAATGATTCACTGCGACTGTGTCTAGTCTATTAAGATTGATACACATTGAAATTCTTGTTAATCAATATATATGCAAATGGGACTAAAAGGTTGTTTTTTTTAGTCAAGGTCACATAATAGTCTGGTTCTACAAAAGTTTCCAAAGGGCAGGCAGTGCTGTATGTATGCCTGTCACACTTCTCAAAGGAGATGTTCAAAGTGTTAAGTACATTGTAACTATGCACAACAGCACTGTAATGATGTGTAAGTACACATGTATTTACTATGTAACTACTATTTAAATACACATTAATTAGAGGCATTTGATGGAAAGTGTTACCTAAAAAACTGCATAAACGGGAAAAAAGGTACATTTTTTGGTAATCAGAAGCAAATATCTCACAGGTCTCAGACAGTGTAGATGCAATGTGTTGACCGTCCAGAAGGTGGCTAAGACTATACTTCATCTAGTCCTGTTCCTCATTATTTTCCAGTCTGTCTGTACTGTTGGCTCCTTCCATTCACTTCACTCATTTTCCTTTATCTTAATATTTATATGGTTAGTTGCAGACTCTGTCATTACTTCCTGAGGACAATATCCATCAGGTGAAACGTACAGTACTACTGTCGTCAATCTCTCTTCCCAGCAAGTGCCACATCACACAAGCTCAGGGCCTCAAAGGCAAGGCACTTCTGCAGCGTGGAAGTGATCAGTAAACTAAGCAGGCAATCGAGAGAAAACTGCAAATTTATACTGGATTTACAGTATAATCGTAAATCTCGAAAAACTACTCACTTCTAAATCTTTTGTAGTCATTTTTGTATTACTTTAGTATAAATACATGTTAATTTGGATTCATATGTTGTTTTTTACTGATTTTATGTGAACAAAAAGACACACATTTGCCCGTTTTCCCATTGGAAATAGTGATATTTTGAAATATCACTGTCCTGGTCACAAAAGCAAAGTTTGTGGGGAATAATAGCCATTTTCTATACTTTTGAGGCATAAGCAATTAGGAAATAACACTTACTACCCAGGAACAAAAAAATAATAATAATTTGTTACACAGTGTAATCAGAATAAGAAAAACAGCTTTTGAAAAACAAGTGACATTCAGTGACCCTTTCTCAAAGTGTTTTACTCCAGGCTGTCATTTTAGAGGACAAAACTGCTGCCAACCAAACAACTCAATGTTGCATTTAACATCTTTTCATTTATTTATTTATTTCATTTTGCCAAAAAAAAAATAAATAAATAAATAAATAAATAAATAAATAAATGTATTTACTTCTCAAAACTTTTAACCCCTGAAGTTCCTATTTATGTTAGAATTGTAAACGGTGTCTTTCAGGCAAAAATGTATGATAGCCTATGAAGATTACAGTAGCTTTGAGAATCTTGACGTGTATTCCTTCAAATTTAGAAATACCGTACAGTGTATATATGATCTTTTTTACGGCATGTCATTGAGGGTATTTTTTTTGTTGTGATATTACATAACAGTTTGAAGTGTTGAAATATCAATTTCCTAAGATAATGTATGGTGGGTTGAAATTGTCTGTTCTCTTGTGAGTGGGGTCCAGTGTGCGTCCATTTAGCATCATTGACAGAAAGACTTCATATAGTATGAGGGGCTCTAGTTATCATCTTCCTGGTTCTTTTCACCAGTCAGAACTGAGGATTTCACATTGTTTGCTGCATAAAGTATTCTAAATCAAGTGTTATTTAATCTGAATGTTCTGATTTACAGTTGATAGTCTATACTGAGTTTCTAGTGAGCGCTATTTTAATAAATATCCAAGCTGGGAAGGGTTACTGTCAAGCCATCCAGAAGAAATCACATGTTAAGGGCTATGTCTATGATACAATAGTAATGCTTTGCTCATGTCAGTAATATTCAGTGGCAGTGCCAGTAATTACCATATCATTGGCAAGCCGAAGCATTATCAAAAGTAATTGCCGTATCCCTGACATTTATAGTTTAACAGCATTCAGCAATGGCCCATGTTGATGCTTGGAATTTAGCTAGGGCTGTCTGCAAATAACAGCTTTCACTGTGAATCTGAGCTTTTAGTGCTTTGTCTGTGGTTACATTAACCTATGGGTGCTACTGAGAGGTTTTTTTTCATGTTTAACTTGAAGTAATTCCCTTGTGTATAAGCTATTACATGGCCTTACTCAATTAAATTCATGTAACCGAGTTCAATCTAATTCCAAGGTTGTGGTCCCTACATGAATATATATATAGATATATATAGATCTAATATATATATATATATATATATATATATATATATATATATATATATATATATATATATGTGTGTGTGTGTGTGTGTGTGTGTGTGTGTATGTATATATATATATGATTGCATGGTTATTAAGGTCTGCAGAAACAGCTTTGAATCTGTTAAATCTGGAATCCTTCTGAATACAAAAATAATATGAAGGTGAACAATGTAAGGTTTCAAGGTTGTGAAAAATAGTTGTAAATGCAGATATGTGAAGCCTGAGTCTGTAGAGGGGTTTGTGTGAACATTAAAATTCAGGGGCGATACAGTAGGATGGGCTCAAGTCAATACAACATTTTGAATCATATTAGTTGCAAATATTTATTAAGGGTTTAAAGCATAAAATAAAACAGAGATAATCCATTTTATGTTTGCTCTGCAGACTTTCACATTCTTTGCTACCTAAAATGCATTGAACTAAGTACTAGGAGAAGCCTAATTTATCTTTACAGATTGACCTTCAATCACAACACTCTGACACTACAATAGTTGCCCCACAGCACTTTCAGTAGTAAAGTAGTTAGTAGTACTGTACATTGCATCTTTCATTACTATGTATTTGCATGTAAGTTACTTGGTGAACACATGTAAGCTTACACATGATTACAATGTTATGTGTAAATCTTTTTGCATGCCATAACCCTAATGCTAACCCTAACCCTAACCATAATCCTAAACCTATTCCTAAACCTTTCTGATTCAACTGTGTACTTAAATATACCATACAAAAAGATGTAAACGTTAAGTACATTGTACCTATGAATAAAAACATTGTAATTATGTGCAAGTACACATGCATATACTAAGTAGCTACTATGTAAATACACAGTAATTAGAGACACAATGTAACATGTTAGTTAAGTAATTAAACACTCATGGCAAAGTCACGAAATGACATATTGGGAAATAAACAGCTAATATGAATGACCTTGATTCCCAATACTAGCCTTCACAGGCGCTTAACCATCAGGATTCAAGAAATACCTCAAATAACTTATAGAGTCAAAGACGCTTAAAAGTGCTGACAAAACCTCCTGATGCAGACCCTAGCAGTGAAAGACAGATGGCCCTCTGAGAGCTGTGAAAAAGTGAATCTTTCAATCTGTTCAGACAAGGCCTGGATGCCCTTGATGCAGCTCTGCACTGTGACTAACTAGGTTCAATACAGCCTTTGCATCGTCTCAGGCCACCGGCTTCTATGAAAACCCTGTACCATACCGAACAGGGTTTCCTAACACTTATTGTTAGTTATGTTTGTTTAGTCAACACACATAGAGCCACAAGCCTTTTAAGCCCTTTTGTTGAATGGATGCTATCCTGTACAATTGCTATGTCACCTTTCTGAAGTATGTGGAATACACAAAGCTGTTTTCTGAAGATGGCAGGGAGGTCATATTCCCACCCCCTGGGGCAGCTTCCTATTGACTTCCATTACTCGACTGTGTATGAGGATTAAAATATCGACCTTCACTATTTCCGTTCCAAAATGTATGCGTATAGCACGTGCAAAAAATGCATGCCAAGGCCAGCCACGCTGATGCAAATTGTAAAGTGAATGTTCAGCTGGAGATATCGTCATATCTAAAGTATTTCATTACATGTTAACTCTAGCCCCATAAATGGTATGGTAAACCCGAGTAACCAATAAAGAGACGTATTTAAAAATAAAATAAATACAGTGCTAGCTTGGGTGGTAACTTTTAGAGACTAGGTTTATCTTTGCTGAACTCATATTATAACTATAGATCGGTGTCATTTATGATATGGTGTTATCAGCCATTCCTGTGGGTGGTCATTACTGTAGGTTCCAGGAAAAAGTTTTAAATTCCCCAGACAAGCATGTCTATCAGTAACCCACTTTGAATGCAATATGAATGCTATCAGGAGCAATTACTTTAAAAAAAAAGTCTTAATTTCCAGTCTTGTGAATCTGTAGAAGATTTGTTTAACTAACATGGCTTTATCCTGCCATTTCAATGTCTTTGAAAAACAAGTATTTCCCATATAAAAAAAAGAATCCACTTACTTTTGCAACAAGAATGGACATTTTGGAACAAATCAGGTTTTAAGGTAAATGTTGCTGCAATGGCATTTCTTTGCAAGGAAACCATGACAACAGCACACCAAGTAGTTTAATTTAATAGTTCCACAAAGATAATGCATTCAATTATGAAAGAATGAACAGAAGACCCTGCAAGGCTGTTTTAAAATTTTATTTTGCACAATCCATCTCACTCCAGCCAAGTTTGTGCCCATTGAAGCAAGGCAGGCTTCAAGGATAAGAAAAACATAGGCCCTGAAATGCCATTCAATAGCTAAGACAACATTCTTGGACAAATTGCGGTTTGCTGTCAATTAGACAAGGTTTAACAATAAAAAAAAGTTAATTAATTCATTAATTAATTAATTCTTATGTAATTAACGGTAACAGCTTT
The DNA here is from genome assembly GCF_017654505.1 of Polyodon spathula. Lineage (NCBI taxonomy): Eukaryota > Metazoa > Chordata > Actinopteri > Acipenseriformes > Polyodontidae > Polyodon > Polyodon spathula. The sequence goes on along the minus strand of NC_054558.1, from coordinate 20,679,979 downwards.
AATATTGGTTAATTATACAGACAGTACAACATTACTAGATGCAAGTAAGTGCCTTAGTGACAGCTAATTACATGGCAATACTGAAAACACTATAGATAGTGATTACCATCCAATTACATCTAAATAGTTTATAATCTTACATACTGTAACAACTCCATGGGTGTCACAGCTGGCTGGGTTACAAACAGCAACAGTTAAGCCTGAGTGATGTGAATTATTCAGTACATAATGTATGCATATTAATTTCACATGGTACATATGTTGGGTTACCCTATGACTCCATGTACACAATAACATTCTGGGACAGCTCAGGCTTTTCAACTCACACCGCAATGCATTCTGGTAAGTGTAGTCCTGCTGTGAAAGGTACCTGAGACAGGACAAACGTTCCAGAATACATTGCTAGTGTACATGGAGTCACTGGATAACCCTTTACACATGGGTTACCAAGCTGTCAAGCTACTCATGATGCACAGCAGTGAAGGACAGAAAGGCACTTTGTATTTGTTTGTGTCAAAGGCTTATCTAAGCAGCACTGCACCAGCAGAAAAGAGGGGAAATCATGTTGCAGAAATAATAAAGTATCCAGGTGACGTGGAGGCAGTGCATTATTATCTATTCTGTGGTGCTTAAAAAACAGTCATTTCAGCAGCTGTTCCTTCTGAGCAGTGCTCAACAGCATAACTGCCTGAAGCTTCTCAATTCAAAGTCAATAACAGTTCTTGCTGGTGGGACTTTCAGATGCCAAAAATGACTTTTTTATTTTTTATATTGTAAAAGGGCTTGTGATTCAGGTTGCTGAGTTTAGTTTCTTTTTATGTTTGAAACAAGGTAAAAGTATCGGTATTCCACTTCAATTAAAACTTTGTAGTTTCAGCAGGGGAACTTTTAAGAGAATAGCTAAAAGACCTACAGAAAGATGATCCGCCATTTCAGTTGTGTTTGTATGTTTCAAGGTATAATACATATAGTTTTTCAGTGTGACCTGCATAGTGCTACAATTGTGAAGAAACAGATTTTGAAGATGAACCACCTCAATAAGGTTTGGAGCAAGCAAAGTAAACCTGGGCGATAAGATGATCTGTCAGCTAGTTTACTATATTTATGGGGATAACACTTTACTTTAAGTGTCTCTAATTAATGTGTATTTACATAGTTGTTACTTAGTAAATAGATGTGTACTTACACATAATTATAATGTTATTATGCATAGTTACAATGTACTTAATGTGTACATCTTTGTGCATGACATAATTGTACACAATTGCGTACTTGCATATATGGTGCAAAAAGATTTCCACATTAAGTACATTGTAACTATGCATAATGACATTGTAATGACACATACAGGTTTAATTACCATACAAACAAGGCATTGAGATAGTACGAATAGAAAAGAATTGGTGACAGTGGATTCATTACTGATAGCCATGCAGACATGAAATGCCCATCAAATTTAAACTTTAAAAAACAGCATGACATTATTCTGCTGCCTTTCAAATTGTGCATAATGCGCTAACATTTTTTAATTAACCAGTTGGCCAATTAATCTTTAACTATACTCCACTGGACTCCCCAAGCAGAAGGAGAACAGCTCAATTGACTAATTAATAGATCCGCCACATTGTGAGGATGTGTGTAAACTGATTAAAGTAAACACTAAGAAACTGAAAAATACTGAAGTCTAGAATTTGTGTGTGAATGTGTGTGTGTGTGTGTCTTAAAAATGATTTTAAATGTAATGTTTCTGCATTTGTAGAAACAAGCAGTGAGGTTTATGAAGCACACACATCCTTGTTTCAGTCCAATTTTCTTTCCTTTTTTTTTTATTAATGGAAAATTAATCTATTTCACATCCAAAAATAGCTCCCTATGAAATCTACTTCTGGAAAATCAATAAGTTATGTGGTACAATAGATCAGAGTTCACTGTGAAAATGTGAGCAGACAATACTCGGACCTAGTATTTAAGCATGTCAGACAGTCATATAGCCATCTCTGTAACACAGCTTTATTATAATCCCTGCACTGTTTATAACAACAAATGAAATACATAAATTAAAAAAAAAAGCCTCAATAAAATCCTCCACCGTTTTTTTAGTTTAACAGTGTGAATGGTGAAGAAACAGAGTTTCACCTGCCATGATATTGTAGATAGGGTTTAGGGCCTGCAAAGGCATTGAAAGTGACAAGATTCCAAAGAGTTCTGGAGATATGCAGTGTACAACCATCCCATAGAAATAAGAGGCTCTAGTTAAGCAATATTAAATTGTGATGAAGACTATCCAGAATGAACCACAACATCATCTCTTTTGTGAGCCACTGGTAATTTGTGAAATCTTGGCTACAGATACTACAAAACATTTTCTTTATTTACATGCTTTTCCCATGTTAATACTATGCATTTACCAGTTAAACATGTTTTTTTAATAAATTTACTTTACAATAACTGTCTGGGATTTACAGTGTTTACTGTACTTTAATGCACTGACATATTTTTACTTAAATAGTATTTTATAATGGGAAGTCTATGAGATCAGCTTTCTTGCCCATCCAGACTGAAAGGGTCTGGGATACACAGCTCTGTTCATTAGATACTGCACGTCATATTTAATGTGCTGCACAAAGTCCAGGTGTTTTAGATTCAGTAGCAGTGATTCCAGTAGCTGTGGATTCGGGTGCATCAATGTCTGCTAAAGAAAAAAAAAATAACAGATTTGTTGGTATATCATGACCAATAACTATGCTCAGGAAAAAAAAAGAAACATGAGACATTCATACATTGGCTCTCTATGTGGAAGAACAGAAGAAAGATGGTTTTAATGCAAAGCCAATTAATTGCAGCTGGTTTCTTTATTGTGTTGCTGTAAATAATCACACATATTGGGTCATTCCATCAACAGGCTCAGCAACTATTTATCTCAGCAGGCAACCTTGTAAGCAACTAGCAAAGAACACATGACATCCGCCCAGGTGGCACGCTTGAGTGGAGAGAAACTGATAGACAGAAAAGAGATGTAGTGGGACATGATATTTAATCTTATACAACTCTGGGACTAAAAACAGCCTTACATATTTCGAGTTGACAGTGTTAAAACCGGGATCTTAAACCGACAGATTTTAAACCTAGATTTTAAATCTATTAGCTATGGTATTTGCAAAGACTTTGCAATCTGTGTTTAGCAAAGACAGTGGCCAATAAGAGGCTCATTGCAGTGCATACAAAAGTACATCATCCATATAAATGCAATGATTATTGATTAACGCTGACCACTTTTAACATGTTTTATCTATTTGAGGTCATAGTGCAGTTTATTTTATTATTTTTTTTAGTGGGAGACAGCTTTGTGATTCCTATTGCATCATTACTATTTATATTCTTATACACATTTAGTATTAATGCAACAGTCTGGCATTTTTTATTTTAAATGAGGCAGAACATTATCTGGTGCATTATTTAGGTGAGCGCTCCTTTTCCTTCTCTTGTTATTGTCATGTGATATATGCATTAACAATTGCTGTTGAGCCTGACAATGAAAAAATAAACCTTCTCCTATATTCTGTGGACACTGGACCCCAGTATCCAGGCAGCGTGTACTTAGCACTAAGACATTTTAACACCTTCCATTCCTCAAGCAAGTGACAGGCAGCCCTAGGAAATGAAATGATGCATCTCAGAGGATGAACCCTTTGCATGTACATTACCCTAGCCATGCTGGTTTCAGGACCAGCTGTTTTCCAGAGCCCTTATTTGTAATGCTGATTGCAAGAGGTCCATAGCAATCTCAAAAAATCAAGCTGCTGTTGTTTTTTGCAAAGATAACATTATTATTATTATTATTATTATTATTATTATTATTATTATTATTATTATTATTACTTTATTTGCGTTAAGTACTTTATTGCATGTTGTTATTATTCCGAAGTTTTCATTTTGGGAAATGCTTGGCATCAATAGCTTCACACCCCCTTTCCTAATTACATCAAATTTGTCTGTCACTGTCTTATGTTTTCTTTGTGTATTTATGAGGCCAGATCCCAGCAGTGCTTCTCAGAGTCACTAATATTCATTTTGAGTTTTCAAACAGCACTGCTTTGAAGACAATGGTTTTTTATTTTTTTATTTTTTTATTTTTTTTGAAGAACTCTTTTTTTCCTCCCAAGCTAAAAAGTAATTTTAAAGCCTGTTTATTTTTTGGTGGAATATATGTTCAGTATATTGTGCTACTGGATAAAGGCTTTGGATGCTTGCACTTGCATATTATCCAAATGGAGAATGCATTCTGCAGCTGTAGGGTGACTCGAAACAGACTGATGCCCACGTTGGCCACATTGGGGACTATGTAGTTTATAAATCAAAATCAATAGAAATAATCATAGGACAATGATTACCACCCTCACATAAGTTACAGAGGGGGTGGAGAATTTCCTGTTCTCTGGAAGATATGTAAATAGTAGGAGTGACTCACAGAAAGAAGTCAATAGAATCTGCGAAACTGTTGTTGGCAATCTGAACAAGATAAAGAGCTCAAAGCGAACTAAATACATGCTACACAATTATACGGTGTTAACAGGCTGTGAGCCATAGAAATCCTAGCAAACAGCAAAAGAAAGTTTTCCATCAGCAGAGCACGAGGGGAATTGTGTACTTTGTCTTCCAGCCACATGTCCTGTAATATCCAATGCATACCTGGTATTGTTATGCCATATTTTAGTTTCATATCTACTTGCCATATAGGTTCTGTATTTAAAATGAATTAAAATTTGGCACATGAAACCTGGTCCCAATAATGCACAAACCATAAGCAGTAAAGACAGTATTGTGTTGAATTCAGAGCAATTGTTCAGCAAAAAACTGTCGAATGAATTGTCCCTAAGGCATCTCAGCAGGGTGCTAATTGTAGAAATGAAGTTGACTACTACATGCTGCAATGCACCTTAGATGTCTCTGCTTGCACTGAAAGAAATGCAATAAAAGTTGGGTTTTTCTTGTTTTTCCTGTGAATGTGTATGCCCTATACTGCTGGTGGCCTCCTCTGCTTAGATAATCAAATTGCAGAGAATTGCATCGTGAAAACTCAAAACTAGCTGAAATAGTTCAACAAATTGATAACTAAATAAACAATTAAAGTCTGTCTTTATGATGTCTAATACCATGGAGTAATATTTGTAAAAAAAATTAAGAAAAGCCCAGTGGCAGCAGGATCCTCTGTAGTTCCTTTGTAAATCCCACCCACCGACACACTGACTTATATAACACTTCATATACGAACATTCACACTGACTTTTCAATGCGTATCTAAACTTTGAAAAGCTGCCGTATCCAATTCTTAAAATTCTGAACAAATATCGTCATAAAATACCTCCTAGTTAAATCCTCAAGGCATACTCTGAACATTCCTTAGATGATATGTCACAGCACAATAATAGTGATGGGTGATTGAACTTCCTGTTCTTTGTTGCAGACAGCACTACAGCATCACAGTAGGCTTCATAAGTAGGTTATATTGTGCCAACCGATAATAAAGAGCAACTGGGTGTGGTTATAATTGTTCTGTTACAGTCATCACATTGTGGCAATGACTTCAAATGCAACCTTTAACCTGTCCCTCTGCAACACTCTGCCCCTAGTGGATGCAAGAAATATTACAGTAAGAAATACCTCACTGTGATCTATTCTTTATTCTGAACATTGCTTGGGGTGTTTATGTTTCTATAACCACTGACTCATTGCTACTCCTGAGAGAGTAATGAGATATGGTTTAGTTCTGCCATGTAAGCTTTAAGCTAAAACACACAGTATATGAGCTATAGTGGCGTGTTTTACTAAAATGCTTGGCAAATGGAGATTTAACAGCTGAACCCCATCACCCCGTTAATGACACATTTGTTATTTGTATCTCCCTCTGTCGCTTAACAAATTCTTCATCTGTTTCTTTAATGCAGAAAATTAAAGTTACAGAACTAAAGCTGAAAATAGGTTGCCTAATAAAAAAAGGCATGAATCACACCTCTTGCTCGCTTCATTATATCCATTACAGTTTTATTTCTACCTTCAGGCAGAATCTTCTCTTGACATTACCATAGCTGTCCAGGGTGATAAAAAGGAAAACTAGAAAGGCACTTTCACGTTTCAGGACATAAAAATCCTAGAGATAAAAGTTAAAGCTGATTCTCGCCCACAAACCAGCACCAAACCTAAACGTGTTTAGCCTATTTTTTATAATTTAATTTAAAGAAGGGATATCTACTGGTTGATTTTAAGCAGAGGAATGAACCACCATTCTGAGTTACAGCAATTCTACTTTCTACATTTCATCATTATGCAGCAGGGTGGGTGGCTCTGTGGGTGTTCGGTTGTTACACTAGCTAAGAGCTGACATGACTGTATTACTATATGATTGTACCACACAGTCCTGAATAGACACATCCCTCACATTTGTTTTAGTTTGGGAATAGGTTACATGTAAAATTATGCTTGTAATATATGGGCTTTGTTACCTTTTATTAAACCTTAAAAGAATGAATATACAGGATTTAACAGTATGATGGATGAGGGTGGAAAGATTAATTGAAGGATATAAAATGTTAAAGATACTAATTACCTAAGTTACTTAGTTAAACCATAAATGAAAAAGATTAGTAAAAGTAATAAAATGCATGAGCAAGTTCACACGGAAAAATGGGAGCAAAAAATCCCATTATTGCTCAGGGAACAATGATGCATGAGCCATTTCTAATAGTAATGGAGAATTACAACAGGTAATAAAAAGGGATGTGCTCGGATTGTCAAACCAGAACTGGGCGGAGCAAACCAGAAAGTGGGCGGGGCATGTACAAAGGAGGGTGCGTAAAAATGTGTTTCTGACCAACAACACTTTTGTATTTAGCATTAACATTAACCCCTAGTTACACATTATTAAAGGCAAAGTTGAAACCACAAGACACAATTCTGACCAAAAGCTACATACGAATGGAAGAGTTTCAAATCCCATTAAATCACTGCAAGCTTTTAGGTTTGGTATATCTGAGACCTACTTTAGCACTGTCAAACAATCCTAATATAATGTTTTTGTCATCATTACAGTGGCAGATCATTGACCTAGAAATGACTGTAAAAGATTATGGACCGTTAAACAGTGCTAATCCCTTAGGTACATACATTCCATTTTCTTATTCTATAGATTAGGCTCTTTCTATATAGTAAGACTTGAGGTGAATCGGTAAAGAATCGGAAAAGGACCAAGTGGAGTTCATTAGATGTAGAAACCCATCAAGAAGTACCCAGCAAGACAGACAATTAATATGAGAATGATATATATATATATATATATATATATATATATATATATATATATATATATAGTCAAACATGCTGCAGCAACCTTGAAGAAAGTTGAAAGAGAGATCACAAAGCAACTGGAGATACTTTTGTAAAAAAAAAAAAAAGGCACAAGGTTGCAAGAAGGAAATGCTGAATGCAGGGGATCATGAGAACAACCACTGCACTGCACACAAAAGCCCTCTGGTGCTTTTCATGCATGGGAGGAATTCTGTCATTTGTCAAATGCAGTGTCAACCCAAGCTGACACTAAGCTTGGAAGGGGACTATGCTTTACTGTATATTTGAAATTGCTTTAAATTGGCTTGATAAGCACCTATCAACAAAGAGTGTTGCACAAGTACATCATAGTTTTTCATGAGTTATCTTGATTAGACAACACATATTTTCAATTTGGGTAAATTAACAGTAATACATACATAAGTGATGTTTCATTGTTTTCCAGGACCCTCTTGTAAAGGAGGCCTCGTCTCAATGAAAAATGCTACTTTTCTGTGTATTTCTGCTAAAGCTTAGTATCTACTTCTGTATGAAGCTCGTGTCCTAACACTAAACACTACCATTGAGGGATTGTCACCAAGGGATACTTTATGATTAAGTAGAGAGCACAGAAAACTATAAAAGAATGGAATAACAGTCATTTAGGGATTATATCTTTGTGAAAAAAATTGAATTATTGTTGTGCACCACTGCTTTGTCTCTTGTAGTCAGTTGCCCAAACATAAAGTTATATCAAACAATAAATAATGGAACAATTGTGGATAAAAAAAAAAAAAAAAAAAAATCAATGTCTTTTGAAGAAGCTGTATTATGTATGTGAAACTTTACACAAGATGAAAGTCTGCTTTGTTCACAGTGTTGATAAAAGGTAGCAGAAGTCAAGTAATGAGGCTTGTTTTAGTTGTCACGCTCCCTGTGGGTGCCTGAACCCCTCTTTATTCAAATCTTTTTTTAAGTCCCTGTAGGACATCACTTTGATTCTGTAAAGAACTCTTTTGTTATTGGCTCTCAAACGACTTTAATGAAATCTAAAAGGACCTTTTGAAATGACATCTAATTTATTGGAGATAGGTCATTACCAGCATGAGCAGCCAATTAGCTTTAATAGTATGTCTAATTAATAAAAAGGCAAACAAGCATATGACCATCTGAAAATAGTAGCTAGGATCTGATGCACTTACTCTTGCATAACTGAATAACTGTACTGTTATTCAGCTAATTCATTTAAACACTTTAATGAGCGTGCTTTTCAACTGATGGTCTCCCTCTGGACATCGCCCTCCACAAGCTAGGCATCGCAGATCTTTACTGTAAAACATGAAATGGCTTTCAAATGTTTTTTTTTTTTTTTTTTCATATTCTGGGACTATTTAAGGGAGAATGACTGTCAATATCTTACTGCTGTATATAAGGGCAACATTGTCATTGGGTTTGTTTATTTATGCATGTATGTATGTATTTATTTGTTCTGTTTGGTTCATGGAAGATGCAGATAAGCACATGTTGTGTAATTTAGAGTGGATTCCACACTGACTCCCAGCACAGAGCTGAGATACCGCTATAGCTTTCTAATGGTCAAGCTCATCACAAATGTTAAAACAACATTCAAATCTATTTTGGGTCTGTGAGATATTCACTTCTATAATTGTGGTTCCTTATTTAATTATCTGAGTAAATCATAACCCATTGGATTGTCAGGAAATGCAAACAGTTTTTTTTTCGAGGTTTATAGCTGATGAAGACATTTGGGAATCATTCCTCGTTCCCACCTAAATAAACTGACCTTCAGTTGCATCAGTAATGAAGAGCTGTTGTTATGAGACAGTCATAAAACACAGAGGGAATGTATAGCTTTAAAGAGCATGAGATCAGCGAGCTACTGTATTTCAAAACAGCTCATCCATGTAAGGTGACTTCACACTTTACCTGGTGGCTTGTCTGGTTCAAGACACTTAGCCAGCTGTGTTGAATGCAGTAGCTGTCAATCAATCACTGTTTCTAAGAATGAAATCCACTCCAGCTACCATAAGATTAGAATTTGATTCATTGTAGCTCCTGGATGCACGGATGTTTCTGCTGTATTTGAGCCTGGCAAATGCAAACAATAAAAATAATATTATTGTAGAATACTAGGTAACACAGTACATGAAGTGTGTCTCATTATTCTGTATTGACATAGTAGTTCCTCAGTAAATACATGTGTACCTACATGTAATTACAGTGTTTTATATGCATTGGTGCAATGCACTTAATGTGTAAATCTTTTTGCACAATATATGTATCTACACAATTGTATCAGTTAGGGGTATACTTAGGGTTAGGGAGTTAGGGTTAGGGCTAAGGTTTTATCATGCAACAAATATACACATTAAGAACATTAAATAACTATGCATTATATATGGGAGGCAAATATGTTTATTGCCAAAATGATTTTCTAACACGTTGAGAATGTAATACATAAAACATGTATTATAAGAATGTAGGAACACATGCACACACACACAGCAAGCTGCATGTACAAACACATACACATTATAGAGCAAATAAGTCAAACAAAAGATGCCTTAATGCACAGCTGCAGAACCTCATTACCTCTAGGATTTCTCCTGGAAACCTAATGCAAACACACTCCTTAAAGAGAGCAAGAGACCTTTGAGAATGCATTGCAGTTTAACACATGGGTAGTAGATAGGAACATATCCTCAATGTTTAGACTCACTAATGCAACATTGGTAACCTGTGGACTGAATGCTCCACCAGCATTGACTGTCTCAGGGCAATCACATGTACGGACACATATATTATTTATATACGTTATTGTACGTCTTATTAAAATGTTTCCAGTGGGGATCCATTAAAGGTAATTGGCTCTAGTTTCTTCCCTGTTCCCTGTATGGTGTTGTAAAACAATATATACATATTATTTGACTAATGTAGCTCACTAGTTTAGTGATGTTTTATAGGGTAAAGAATAATGAATAGAACTAACTGGAGCCAGCTTTGCAGACATTATCTAGGCTGTGACCGACTCGGACAATTAATTCCTCATTTTAGCTGTCGCTGAAGGATATAAATACATGATTGATTCATGAACTGTCTCGATTCCTCAGTCTGGGTTGCATGGGTCACGGCGCACACAGACAAGAAAGATGCATTTTGTTTTAATGCAGTGAAGTCCATTTACTGCAAGACCACCTTGGTTAAGTTACTATGAACCATTTTGTTATGTCCTACATTTGTCTATTAAACTCTAATGTATTTCCTCATTAAGATCAATATGTCTTACCATTTTAAACTCATAATGGTATTATAGTGTTTTTTTTTATTTCATAAAAAAATAATTCTAAGGGGCTCCCGTGTGGCGCATCCAGTAAAAGCGCTCCACGTGGAATGCAGGATATGCCCCACAGTCTGGGGATCGCAGGTTCGAGTCCAGACTATGTCACAGCCGACCATGACCGGGAGTTCCTAGGGGGTGGCGCACAGTTGGCCGAGTGCTGCCCAGGTAGGGAAGACTAAGGTTGGCAGGGGAATCCACGGCTCACCGCGCATCAGCGACCCCTGTGGCTGATAGGGCGCCTGTGGTTCTGCAGTGGAGCCACCAGCTCTGTGTTGTCCTCCGGCGCTATAAGTCTGGTGGCCTCACTGTGGATGACAGATTGGCAGGAGCACGTTTCAGAGAATGCATGTTCCAGCCTCCATTCCCAGAGTCAGCAGGGGGGTTTGGAGCAGTGAGCCAAGGATACAGTTAATAATTGGGCACACTAAACTGGGGAGAAAACCAGGGTAAAAAATTGGAGAAAAAAATTAAAAATAATTTTACATATATTTAAAACATTTAACATTACGACTGTTAGTAGATGGCTGTTCTTAACTTAGTTGTGATCCAAATTAAAGGTTTTGACAACCACCAATTCACACAAAAATGCACAAAAATAATATTTGTTGCAGACCTGTCTAAGCCAATAGAACGAGTGAAATCTGCTTCAGCACATACATCATCACGGTGGCCATATTCTTTGAGTGACAGGCCTATATATCCAAAAACTGTAACGCAAACATGTAAATTCTAGGTGTGTGGAATGTTCCGAAAATTACAGTACCTTAGAACAAGCTGCAATGAGAATGAAGGGTTTTTATACGACAGGTCATAATGATCAGTGTATATATATATATACCTTGCTACTTGACAGGACTTGATGTGTTCGCTTTCTTCCTGCACCCTCTCATGCCGACTCCCACAACAGTAATTGCTTTTCAGTGAAGAGCTCATGCTGCAGTCTGTTTGATCCCTGGCCATTCATTCATTTTTTTTTTTTTTTTTTTTTTAACAAACTTGAAAAATGTATGGATGTGTTTTGTGTATTTTATTTATTTCAAGCAACTACCAATAACTTTCTCGTTCTCCAGAGTGTGTTTCAATTCAGCCTGTTGCAGGTATCATCAATACATTTCCAAAGGAAATTGTGCTGATTTATAAGCTCAAACATATATGTGTGCTATACTTTGCTCTTAGTCATCCACAGAAAAACGTAAACATGCTGCCTTGGTGACCCACTCGAACTGAAGCCCTGGGGTACAGGTTTGCCTGGAGTCAAGCTTGCAAGCCCGCTGCCCACATGGGTTTGTAGCTTCAGTCATGCATGTAAAACACAGATACCCAGATTGTTGCAGGAAACCATTTTTAAGTATTTCTATTCAGCAGGCAAGGTAACTGGTCCTCTTTCTTCCCTGAATTGGTTTACCCTAAAAACTTAGAACTGGGATTTGCCAGCTGTCAGAGGTGTCACCTCCTTAGAGGGCAGCTCCTTTCAGGCCAAAAGGCGAGGTCCTACACCTATCCTATAAACACTTAATCACTTCTTGAATAAGGAATTCGTAATTTTTATCTAAAATAAACATAGCTGATACAAGTGCAGTAAGTAATAATCTGGCTGGAGCAGATCTGAAGTGAAGATGTTATGGTTGTAACTTGTGACAGCTTTGATTTTACTCCAAGGATCAGTCTCATGAATCACTAATATAATTAATTAGTTTCTCATCTTTGAGCACATTAGGATAGGTCAATGTCTTTAAGTATGTGTATGCATGGGTAATGCTCCTCATAATCTGAGGGGGTCAGGACAGATAATGCATGGAACTATTACAACAAGATCTCGGTAAACCCAGTGTGCTTTAAATCAGTACATTTCAGCCCCAGATAAATTGCATGAAATAAAAAGAAAACTTAGTTTTTCATTCCTGCTGTACTGTCCAAGCAAACCTTCAGAACCAATAAAAAAAATAATATCTACAAAAGATCAGTTCTATTGAATTGATCATTAAAAATGATATAACAAACTACAGTCTCTACACACAATAAACAAGTACAGAAGGAGTTGTGTTGTGTTTATGGAATTTTAAACACGGTAAAATAATGATTTGTTTGTAACAATGAGATAGTTCATGTACAGTGTCCTGTAGTCCAACGTTTAATTAGTACTCTTGCTATCTGGTATCTTTTTGGGGTAACACTTTAAGTTAAGTATCTCTCATTACTGTTTATTTATCTAGTAGTTACTTAGTAAATACATGTGCACTTATACATAATTACACTATTATTAAGCTTAGTTACAATATACTTAATGTGTACATTTTCTGCATGATATAACCCTAATCCTAAACCTAACCCTAACGTTAAACCTAACCCTAACTCTAACCCCCCTACCCTAGCCCTAATCCTTTTCTGACACATTTTGTGTTCTTACATATATGGTGCAAAAACATCTATAACTTAAGTACATTGTAACTATGCATAATAACACTGTACTTATGTGTAAGTACACATGTATTTACTAAGTAATGACTATGTAAATACACAGTAATTAGAGACACTTAATGTAAAGTATTACCCTTTCTGATATTGGAAACTGTGACGTAACTCATTTTAACCAGTACTAGCAGAGATAGCACATGCTACATGTCTACCAAAACAACAGGATGTTCAGTACATTGTCCTCAAGTCTGTTTATGTTGTGGGAAGCCATTGTGTTGGATGAAACTGATTGAACATAATCCACTGTATGAGAGATACTTACCTGCAACATTGCCCACCTAATAAGCTAGAAAAAAGAACAAGACTTTGTAGCCATTGCCTCTCGATGCACTCTATTAAACAGGGTCACCTATTTTCATTCTGAAATTCAATTTCATTTAGCAATCAATAGCACTTTATGATGGTCACTAAAAGGCTTGTTGGGGATCAATGTATAAAACGATATACTGAGCAATCAATACAGTCTGATATTTAATCCTCTATCAGTTATATAGTACAAGTCCACCAAAAGATTTGTTTAGATTTTCAAACTCGTTGCCTACACTTACAGATTATTATATATATATATATATATATATATATATATATATATATATATATATATATATATAGCTGATCAAAATAGCAAAAAGTCTTAGATTATGCTGTTGCACAAACAGCATCATTTATTTTTTGGAGTTTTGTTAAATCCACAGTGGAAGTCTCAAGGTCGTCTGCCCATGCTTGCTATGAGCCCAGCTCTCACTTTCAGTGCGGTTTGTGTTTCTCATTTAAAATGCACCATGATGGAACATTTTAATGAATAAACCACAGCACTATAAAATAAATGTTGTCATTAGAAAGGTGCACATACTCAATTTTCTTTTAAATAAGGTCAGGGATCTATTTTTATTGCAACCCCAAGGGCTGCTGGCACATACCCCAAGGGGTGCTGGAACTTACGCTACAAGTGCACTGAGCATCTCCTGCATGTGTGTGATTTTGTTGTGATGTTTTTTTTTTACCATTATGGGCTAAAGTTTGATAAATCGTTCCTGATTGTGGGTTTGGAAACATTTAGCACATTTCAGGACACAAGGTTCAAATGTGAATCTGCTTAGCGACAGTGTTTCTTTCTAGTTACATCGGTAATCCGCTTATTCCACTGTCTGTGAGAAGATTTAAGCTTAAGATGTGCTGTTTGTTTGAAATACCCTTGGAGTTAAAGTGAGGCTTCGAATTTGAGAAGGCACCTAAAATGGCTTCCAAGCAAGAAATAATAACTCCAGTTCAAACCTCTTCAACTGCTGGAGCCTGTTTGCATCAATTGCTTTTTGGAGGTTGTGTTTTTAAACAGCTGGTTTATCATCACAAACCAGCGCTTGCTTATGAAAGTTTGCAGTATTTTTGCAGTTTCCCGATACTTTTCCTATGGTTATACTATGCATTTGCCATAGTTTACCCTGGTTTACCAAGTTTTTTAATATGATTTACCCTACCTGTCTGGGCTTTACAATGCTTACCTATGCTTAACCAGGCTTTCAATATGATTTAGTACACTTTGCTAGGCTTTCGGATTAGTATGCTCTTATAAAGGCAGTGGCATGAGACAGGTGAGTTTTTTCTTGTTTTAACTCCTTGAATGAGGTTCGGGGAATAGGCTACCCATCATGTGTTCTTCATAAGGACACCTTGTATTAATGGATATTTTGCACAGATAGCATACGTATTCAGGTTTCTGTACATCTAAGGAGTGATATTAAACTACAAAGATGAAGCTTATAAAACTCACATCACCCGCTGGGATCTCACATTTATAATAGGAAGGGAAACAGCTCCACAGTTCCAGAAGGAAACATGCTCGACATTGACAGCTGCTGTAGAATTTTCCATTTTCGTTCAAGGTCCACACAAGAAAGTCTTTAGTTTAAGTGCCAGGCTGCAAGTCTCTATTGCTTCTATACATTAGGTATTGTTGCCTGTCTAATAGCTTGTTGTATAACAGATCTGTAAATGTCTTAAAGGGACATCTATACAGCTTTATGCAGTCAAGGTTAACACAAGTGACCTAAAAATATGTACTGACCCCACGATAAATGAAAATACCTTTCAGAATGAGGAAAGACCGACGTATGTGTCATCCATTTTACAGAGGAGAGTTTTTGATAGCACAAGCTGTGTTCTCAGTGAGCCTACAGAATTGTTCCTGTTTAGTATCAGTGAACAAAGGACTGATGCAAAACCAATCAGTTAGTCATCATAGAATACCCTTGTCAAAACGCCAGTGTTTTGACTGAAGTTACAAGGTTCAGTGATAAAAAAAAGCGCTGATCCACGAGATGCAGAGACCTTTTGCTCCTTCATGTGATTGAATTCTGAAAACACAAGTGCTGGTAGGCCAGGCAATATTTTACCTTGCTACAGTTTTTACTATTTAAAATTAAATTTAATTCTTTGACAGCTTATCCTATTCCACAAAGACCATGTTGCATTTAATGTTTCACAGCCCCATGAAAGAGGCTGCATCAGACTGCTTGCTGCTTTTCAAAATCCTTTCACTGCAAACTGCATGAAAGTTAGTGTGAAAGAATGACGGTCCTCTTATAAAAGTGTAAAGAGTAGCAAAGTAATAAAGCAGAGTGAAAACATGATAAAGCACAGAAAACCAAAGCCCAGAGAGGTATGGTAAAATCATATTTAAAAAACATGGTGAACCGTGGAAATGCATCATATAACCGTGGGAAAAGCATGGGAAAGAAACTGTCAAAATGACTATTTTCATGTACCATGAAGACAGTGTCAACCTATGGGAAATGACATTTAATAGAGAAAAGTGTAAGGTACTGCATGCAGGAGATAAAAATGTGCATTATAAATATCATATGGGAGATACTGAAATTGGAGAAGGAATCTATGAAAAAGACCTAGGAGTTTTTGTTGACTCAGAAATGTCTTCATCTAGACAATGTGGGGAAGCTATAAAAAAGGTCAACAAGATGCTCGGATACATTGTGAAAAGTGTTGAATTTAAATCAAGAGAAGTAACGTTAAAACTGTACAATGCATTAGTAAGACCTCATCTTGAATACTGTGTTCAGTTCTGGTCACCTCGCTATAAAAAAAGATATAGCTGCTCTAGAAAGAGTACAAAGAAGAGTGACCAGAATTATTCCGGGTTTAAAAGGCATGTTATATGCAGACAGGCTAAAAGAATTGAATCTGTTCAGTCTTGAACAAAGAAGACTATGCGGCGACCTAATTCAAGCATTCAAAATTCTAAAAGGTATTGACAGTGTCGACCCAAGGGACTTTTTCGACCTGATAAAAGAAACAAGGACCAGGAGTCACAAATGGAGATTAGACAAAGGGGCATTCAGAACAGAAAATAGGAGGCACTTTTTTACACAGAGAATCGTGAGGGTCTGGAACCAACTCCCCAGTAATGTTGTTGACGCTGACACCCTGGGATCCTTCAAGAAGCTGCTTGATGAGATTCTGGGATCAATAAGCTACTAACAACCAAACAAGCAAGATGGGCCGAATGGCCTCCTCTCATTTGTAAACTTTCTTATGTTCTTATGTTCTTATGAGCTTCTTATAAAAGAAAACATGCTTTTTTTTTTGCTGCAACATACAAATTGTGCTTCTGGCTCTTTAAGATTGCGCACCTTTATTCTAGAGAATTCTGTTGGTTTAAATGTCAGCAAGTGTATGAGCATGGGTAAGCAATAAGCAAAGAGCTGCACTCAATGTAATGTAATAAAGCTAGTGAGAAGAGTGCTGTATGTGGGTCTCTCTGTAGACTTTACTGGAAGTAAATAGGCCTTCCTCCCTGTAGCAAAAGAGCTCCAAACGAGAAAGACAGAAACATGCAGATACAGTGTGCTTTCCACCAACGCTGTTAATCGTTTAACATAATGTGGGACATTGTAGATTAAATAAATAATAAATAAAGTAATTTAATGCAGTTAAATAAACAAAGCAGAGAAATCACTAGTTAGACTGATAAACTATGGGATATGAATAAACCTGGATATACAGGAAAGGAATATATATAGACTGACTGGCTGATTGTAAAATGTGTTCATATGATAGAAAAGAATGAAGCTAGAATGCTGTGAGCAAACTGGAAGAATGCTTCAAACAAAATGAGCATTATGGATAACATAGTAGTTTTGCAGTGGTTAACTATGCCTTGCAACTTTAATAGTGACAAAATGATTTGACTGTTCTTCAAAGTCATGCATCGTAATTACTGCTGCAGACTGCTTCATTTCATCTTGCGCTGTGTTAATGTCACAACGAAGACACGATAGGATTTTAGGGAATGACTTGTTTATGCATTTTATTGTGTATCTCATTTAAAGTCCAAACTTTATGGACTAAAACATATAGATGTTGTGCAGCACTTTCAATGAAAGGATAACATAAATCAGACCTTCACTTTGTTCAGTGTAATGAAGCACAGATAATAAGATTGCAAATTTAATAAGACAATACATACATTCATTTTTTTCAACCCATTTTAATGGCTCTTAGAATCTGTGATCCTCTCTACACATATTGTAATTCAGAATAGTCAGCAACAATTCCCCATGTAGTACATTTTTTTGTCTAACCATACCAAACCACAGGGGCGCTTGTGAGTTCACTTTACATCTAGTGTAGCTTTAGTGCTGTACCACAGGTGATTAACATGGTCTAAAGGTTTGGGAATATTCTATTGTTTTATTGGTAAAGTTTATTTTAAGTTCCATTCATATAATATATTAAATGTCTGTTTTATAAGTGCATTAACACTCTCCAAATGAAACTTGATCTATTACACATGTGATATATTAAGCACACCTATATGTGTTAGTTCACATGTCATTGTTTTGGTTATTAATGGGAATGCTAAATGCTAAAGATAATATCAAATGTAATGTGATATTATCTTTAGCAGTAAGGACATTTTCACATTAATTTAGTACCAGGAAGTTTAGCAGCTGAGCTCTGGAGAGCAGAGGGTAGAAAACCAGCTGGTAAACACAACTATATTCCTGCTGAGAAGTCAAGAATTTCTTGTGGTTAGCTGTGGGATGTACCCAGAGACACTGGAAAATCTGCAAACAAATCTGCCGTCTTGTTTTCTCTGTGCCTTGTAGGCTAAATGATTAAAACTGCAATCCAAGGCATCAAGGTGCCATTTCATTTCTTAATTACTCTTAGCACCTGATTAGAATCTCAGCAGCAGAAAATACCAGCAGGTCAGTAGCTAATTATCCAACTATACCAGAATAAGGGTTTGCCATTGCTATGTAACTGTTGCAGCCAGATACCAAACTGTTCCACGCTCACTTGGAAACACTAGTGAATAAAAGTCCTGGACAAAAATTATCTTGATTGTATTTGGCAACTAAGGATTTTTGTTTAAATTACAACACAGAGGGAAATCCAATCCTTAAAAACCATGCTTTTTGTAAAATATAGCACTGCTTTTAGTAAGGCCGTTGTTAATAAAGGTTTGGATTGGTTCTCACTCTGCAAACATGCCATACTCTGTGCTGGATGAGTGAAGTGATTTCAGCAGTAGAGAATCTAAACTACGGACCGCCCTGGCTTTCTTATTGGTCCATTGTGTCAATGAATATCAGTCCCTTTCCAGTTACTGGGTTTTATATTTCCTTTTGAAAGGGCCCAGCAAAGAGATTACTGCAGTGAGACATTTTTCAATGTGAAGAAAATGAAAAGTTAAAATGTACATTGCTAGACAGTAATAAAAAAGAAACCATGTGCAAGAATAGGACCATGAGCTGTCCATCTCGCAATGCATTGCTGCCTTACATTATGTTTGCATGCTTTCCATTGATGTGTGAGGGCTATCAGGGATTTTGCTTACAAAAAAAGTGCAAAGTGAAATATACAGCACCACGAAACAATAACAAAAAAATGACATTCACTGGACTGGGCTGGACACAAATCAAATGGAACATGTCTGTAATCAACTCAATTGCCTTTTGGGCTACCCTCAAGCCAAAGGGTATGACTTTGGGTCACTAATAGCAACAAAAATAATGACTTGGCACTGGTGCATGTACAAGCAACTCCGCTCCAGGACAGCAGCTGTGCATCTCGCAAGGACAGCCGAGGCGAATAAAAGCAACCAGGACTTGTGTGCTAAACACATGGTTCATTTGTTGTGCGTAAATGTCATTTCACAGTTTACTAAATCCAGGAAATGGTGATAAAACCAGCCAAAGCACTAATCTGGGCCAGATTGCATTTTAAATTAGCACCGTGTTGGTGTGACCCAGATGGCTTTTCATTTAATCAAAGAAAACAAGGCCATGTTTGGAGGGATTTCAATTCAGGCGAGCCTCTCGTCCCTAATGTAATTCTGAAACAGAAGGCACCCTTACCAGGAAAACGACTAACTTCTGGAATGCACTGCATTTTAATACCAGGATACTGCATTAAACAACATTTCCAGCTGTGTTTCCCACAAATACCTGCATAATGCACTGAAATGTGCCATATGAACTATTTGCTGTTTAAGCAGCCTTTGTTGTCATTGTTCCATCACAGCTTAACACAAATAATATTTTCTTGTGTGTGGATGTTTGTATTGTTATTATTAAGGTCCACTCTATAATATAAATCCAATACAACATCCCTGTTACAAATAGTGTAATTCATTTATTTTATGTGATCTTGTAAGGTTTAGCTATAGTATATTACCATAGAGAACATGGAGAATACACATATATATATATATATATATATATATATATATACATACACTTTTTTTTCTTTCGTCTTTTTTATTCAGTGTTGGTGGGAACATACAATCTGCAGAAATAATCCAGTCATTTTTTCAACCACTAGTATTTATTACGAGGTGCTTCCCACAATGCAGATTAACATTTTAACATATTAATATTTTAATATTTTAACACTCACTTTACAGGATGTAAGTCAGATTGCAGCAATATCCTCATCTGCTTTTTCATTTGTCAGAGTGTTTTCCTGCATTTCTGCTTCTGGCCTGGTTCATGTATTGTTAAACGGCTTTTGGAGACTGAAGTCATTATACGTGCTCCCAATCACATAAATGTGAGGTCAGTCTGTGTATATTGATTATCATTCTTATTGCATGTATTTATTGACTGTAGAACCAGCCGCAAGACTTACTGCTTAACAAGCATATTGTGTCCTGGAGAACTGCTCAAGGATGAATTTAAGAAAGATGTTGCATTGAGTCCTCCCATAAGATTTTTGTGACTATCACAGAACAGTCAAGTTTAGCTACACGTGTGGGGCTCTACCATGGTTCAGCCACTGGATTATAAATGCTTGGGGGTGAGCGATGGTGTCAAGATGTGGGATTGGGCCAAAATATGTGTTTTTAGCACTTCTTTACATTGGGGTGTCTGGGAACATGATTGTTTTGGCGTGAAGTGGGGAAAGCAATCCTTAATCACTTTTTAGAATACGTGTACTAATGTTTCTCACTAATAAGCCTTCGGTAGGGACTGCTTCCACACCTCCAAGCTTGTCTGTCTTGTTACGTTTTTAACAGACTTTGCTACTACTTGGTAGGGTTGAGCTTTTACGTAGCCCATGTGCTGGTTTGCTGTTGGTGGAGCCTTCTTTTCTCTGAGATATGAAACCAAGGATTTGTATGCTTTTCAGGCATATTTCAAGGCAAATCAGTGTTTTAAATCACAGTGTCCATGCTAAAATCCATGCAAAAATATTCGCCCTGGCTCAACCCCATCCACCTTGATTCATTTCATTTGAAGCCGTCACATCCCCAGCTTTAATAAGGGAGGACAGGAAATGCATGGAAATAATATGCAGCATTTCAGATTATCTGTCCCTTATAGATATTTTCTAATAAATAAGTAATATTGAAATTAGCATATATTTCACGTCCTGCTCACTTTTGATAAATACACACATACACACGCACACACACGCATACACACACACTCGCGCACACACACAACCACACACACACACACTCACGCACACACACACACACACACACACACACGCACACACTCTCGAACACACACACACACCTGTTTGCTTGCTACTTTACAGTATATACTTTTAGTAGAAGAATATTCGAACCAGCATTCAAAGAAATAGCTCCTTGAGCAGATGTTTGAGATTCTAAAATGTAATTTAATACCTGTGCAAAGCCATGCCAAGTAACACGCAGATTCGACACATAAGAAGATTAATTAATTAAATGTAGGGCATGTCAAACCAAGAAGCTATTGAAAATAAAGAGGAAACACATTCAAGGCTTCGGCGTTCCTGATAACATTATCCCTGCTCATGCTCAATTCATGTCATTTTAGGGATTAAGATTTTAATAACATTTGAATTGCAAAACAATAGATAATATGTAGGCTAATTGTTAAAAATTAAGCATTTTCTATGACTATTTTGTACATAATTGTGACTGTGACGTGTAAAACCTATTTTCTTTGTGAATCATACGCAAGATGCTGAGAAAATGTACATGTCAAAAGGTGTAATGTCTAGTACAAGGAAAATTTTATTTTATATCATGAAGTCTTTTAGTCCTCAATTAAATTAGAATTTAAATACCCAATGAGAGCCTTTACCCAACAATGTACAGAACTAGAACAGAACAAAGTTGAGACAAGACTATCATTTTATCAAAGCGGTAATCTGTGTCTTGCATCTACCAGTGCAGCAGGTCTGTTGTTCATGATTCTAAGCATCATTATTGTCTTAACTACCACTTTTAAATCACAATATTTTGGTGGTTTTAGTTGAGACTTTCTGACAGATTCAGTGTGCATTAAGAGGATGTAACTAAAATGTACATGTTTAGGGTTTCCTTCATGAATGAACGATTTTAATGGATATGGACAAAGTGATGTACAGTCAGTACACTTTGTGGCAAGAATTGGGTGCTGCAGGATGAGTGTCCCTTCACATTACAGTGCATCTTTGTGGTATTTGATTTCCTTGCCGTTTACAGATTTCCTTCGTATTCAGATGATTTGATCACATGTTATGTCTTACCATTCCCTGTCTGCACTCTAAATGCTGAAATACTGAAAGATTCAAGACCTGAATTAGTGCAACAAAAAAACAAAACAAAATCAGTAACAATAAAAATGCTCACGGGACCTATTATAGATTTCTGTTTTGAAGCTTGCATAGGGACCCTTTTTATTAGTAGTGTGCGCTGAGCGATGGGTTTTAAAGGAAGGATGATGCTGATGACAGGCCAGCAATCCTTATGGGATAATACAATTGTTTATATCGCAAAGAAGGTATTCCTTTATCAATGCAGTGAGTCCTTCATGCTATTAAGCAAGCACCTGTGTTTGGAACTTTTCATTGTCTCAAATACACCAAAGGATGCAGCTATACAGTTCTCCAGCACCTTTTAGCTTTATTCATGATGTTTGCCTACAAGGAAAACAATGCTAATTGAACTCTGCCTTCTAATTATAATAAATAATAGATAGCTTCATTCGGTTATGCACTCGACACCACAGTGATTATTCTAGAAAGCATATTAATTCAGGACTTGCATAGCAGGATGACTAAGAGTATCCAATGAGAACCCTTTTCCAGCAGTGATCATTGTTTTCCACTGTCAATGTTTACAGAAAGCCTATACAGACCGTTGAGAGTTATGACAGTGAAAAAGCGGAAATTGTTGGTGCATTGTTTGTTTGTTTGTTTGATTTTTAAAGGATCAATGTCACTTCCAAAAATAATTTGTTGGCGCTCCCAGAACCTTACTACATCCTCTCAGGAACGCGGGATAAACCGGAAAAGCTCCTCTTAGCAGTACAGCTCATTTAAACCTTCCTCCCAGGTGACAGGCTGTTTACACACCTTGGTAATTTTATCTTGCGTTCATGTGCCTGCTTTGAATTCAGCAGTGCATTTCCAAAGCTTATCCATGACTAATCCATCTCTATAATGTTATTGTTAGTCAGCTCTGGAAGAAGTGCAGCTAAGCACAGCATTGGTCTTTACCTTCAACTTTTGAGTCTGCAATGAATAATTTATGATTATTATTATTTATTTTTTTGAGTCTAGTCTCCTATTGCTGTACACATAGTAGCTCACAGATTAATGGTGTCATATCCCAATTATTTAAGTTTCAGTTTTTCTAAAAAGCCTGCACACTCTGGAGTGCTGTTGAAAATGATATGGCAGCAGTACAGTGTATCCTTTTAAAGACCTCTGGATTCAAAGAACTTTGAATTCAAATGAGCATCTTATGCCTTTCAGTTCATCATCCTAATCAGAGCTTTAAAAGCACTGCCTAGCAAGATGAAGCATTTTTATATCATCAGGTTGGTTAAAAAGAAAAAAAAGCTAGTAGTTATGCTTAAATACCTTCAATTTTTCCACGGGGTTCAGACTTCGGGTTTGAGCACAACCTGCTCTGTATCATAACCAGACCGTTAGTTTTTTTTTTGGTAGTTACAGTGGGTGCGTTAAATAAATGAGCTGCTCAGAGTGAGAACGCTCAGAAAGCACACTGAGCAGATTTATATGACTTAACGCTCTGCTCCACGAGAGCGCTGAGAGACATTTAAAAATGGAGAATAATAATTCTTTGCTTGTGTGTGTTTCAGGTGATGGTGGATGAAATGGCCCTGTGTGAAGTTACTGTCCCCTGCTGTACCTCACTGAGTTTGGCGCTCTGTTTGGACTGAACCTCATATCTGGCTGTCTTTAATACCGACAATACCGACACTAATAATTTAAAAAAATTATGAATAATATTAATACTAAAAGCCTAATAATAATACATTAATAACCGTAAAACAGCTCTACATTTTTTTTAAAAATGAAATTAAATGATACAAATTCGAAAACAATAATTTTTACCATCTTATTATGCCAATTAATACACAACTTCATAAGTCGAAAACCAGTTCATCGTTCTTGACAAACATGTTTGTCAATCCTGCCTGTCATCTCCACTTGTTTCCTGCAGGTGGCCATTGCGTTTGCTCACTCTGATCACTGAAATGCTCGGGAGCGCTCTGAGCGGCTCAGCAGGAGCGGAACTGAACAAGTCGTTAAGTTGATTATTTTACTGAGCCGCTCTGAGACGCTCACTTACTTAACGTACCCACTATCATATTAAAATATTGCATCTATCATGTTTGTATAGCAGATGCAATATCAAGAAATACACGCACAATTTAGTTAGTACAGGAACAATCCATTAGAAATGGAAATACAGACATTTAGAAAGTCTTGAATGGTTGAAACGGTACATTATAACTCAGACAAAACCAGAAATGTGGCTCTCATATCATTTGCTAATTAAGCCTAATCTGTGTTCATTATCCCACCAACATAATGTCTCATATATCTTTGTACTTCATTGAATCCCTTTCTGCCTCCCAGCCATTTGTCACGCTTTCTTTTAAAATTAGGTTTCCATCTCCTGTTCAACTCTTTGTCTTGTGTCTTCAGAACCTTGCTTATTATCTCTGCAATAAAAAAAAAAAAAAATACCAACCCCGACACTGGGTATCTCTCCTCACTTTACTGTTTTCAAAAACCTTTCTAAAAATGACCCCTCTTAATCGATGTACTATTATAATCACCAGTGGATTTGTGCACATAATAAATAGTGTCTTAATACAATGGGGAAATTATTATGTCCAACACGTAACTTGGAGCTGTTGGAGCTGTAAATGGGTTTTGATTTTTAAGCTCCCAAGTGTTGGCTTCATGAAGAGGGAATTTACTGTATAATTAGACTGCCGTTTTTTCATCTCATGGCTGAATCTATATTTACATTGTGAATTCGGGTTTCTTCTAGTGTGAAAGAAAGGAATGAATACTCAATTAACATCAGCCTACAGCACTCCCCCACCCAATTATAATTTAGTTGGGGGTACAGGTTGTTGTCACCAGCAAATTAGAGCCTAAAGAAAAGGGTACCAATTGTAAAATCAAACACTGTACATAAGATCAGTGTCATTGCTTTCTGGAATGCGTTACCAGTGTCATACTGCAGCAAACTTTCACAAGGTTCAGTTTTGCTTTGTTCTATGAAAAAAAGTGAGCTCAATGTAATTCTCTTTTAAAATGTCACGCCCTGGTCACAGCTTGTTGTTTTCAAAACAGTGAGCACTCCTTGATCCATGGCCAGCAGAAACAAGACAAGAGGCTTGAGCTGTTTCAGCTACAACATGATCTAGGTTAAATAGGAGAGAATTCATTGAGCCAGCCCAATCAATATTGGCAAACGCTGTTTTCACGACGCACACTAATTTGTATACTCCTCCTCAGCTACATCTTACCAGTGGAGTCAGAAACAAGTTTGGTCTTTTAAGAAAGCTGACTTATGTTCTGATAGGTATGCTTACTGTGGATTTCAAGAGTAACCTTTACCATAGCAAGTCTTCAGGCTTCAAGAAATACAGACTTAATAATGTTGCATGCTACCAGATAACTCATTGATAATAGATTAATAAAACTTGGTATAGTTTTACATCATGCCATCAATCTGATACATCTTTCCTGCAGTAAATGATCTGAATCTACAGTAGCATGAAGTAAAGGGACTGGGTGACAGAATAAGATGGAGTCAGTTTCACATGGTATACTATTACACTGGTTAGCTGGTGCAACAATAATTAAAAACTGCGTGCCCAATCTGCACAAAATCTGCACAGATTCACAGTAACAAGATAAAGCCATTGATGACCATTGCTAGAATGTCAAACAAGGACAGCATCTTGAGGTGTTTCCAATACGCTATTCATGTATGCAACATTACTTATGCATTTGCAAGGTCCACAGTGAGGCAGGGTCGCAACACAAGCTCTTGAAATCGCTTGGATCAAGACAAAAGTTTATTACAGGTCAAAGAGGACACTGAACAAGTTTATTACGCTGCCAAGGACAAAAGTCAAACTTTAAGAATTTATCTGAGGCTCCACACGTAACAGTTTCCAGTGACAGGTAACCTTAGCTTTTAATATGCAGGTGGTTTGAATTATTTATGTTGTAAGGCAGGTTTTCAAAAAGACAGATCCGAAATGGACATCTGGTGAATATGGCTCTATCCGCGTGCTGATCTGTTAAAAGGACATAAATGAAAGGACTGATGTCAATACCCTGCTGTGCCGATGCAGACAGCTTCAAGCACAAATCACCCTGACCATCGCAACAGAATTGACTACACATAGTCCTTTTAGTTTGACTTAGGGTAAATGGTGAATTTCATGTTTTAGTTTATTTGTTTCGATATTCTAAAACGCATAAAGGGTTAGAACACTCTCCGCTGATGTCTTTGTTGAATTTACTTTTTATCTGGGAACATTTTCACCAGAACACTTTTTTTCCAAGCTGAACAGTTACTGTAGTTAAAATGGGCCCTATGTATCTTAATTAATTACTGTTGTAAATATGAATACTAATGTATCTTTATTTTGCCCTGTTACGCACCGTGGGTGTTTACACTTTGTCATTGCAAATTGAAATATTGAGTGTTTAAAAGTTTCTCTGCCCACATATTTCACAGCAGATGTTATACAATAATCATGAAGCTGTTTCAAATGGCCACAGTTATACTCAATTATTAAACTTCTTGGGGATTGATTTACATTACTCTTATAAATTAAAAATCATATAGAAACAAGTTTGGAAAATAATAAAAATACCACTTTCATAGGTAAACAATATATTTTTAAAGCAGCCGTTAAATCTTTCTGGATGCTTGGTGGAAATGGAACCCAGGCCCATTGTAAAATATGCAGACGATTATCATCAACAAGACATGGTTACTCCATTGAAGTTCCATTTTTTTTACCTGCTGATCAAAATCATGCTAATCACAGCCGTTATTTTACATGTATACTATGGTTTGGCATATAGCTGGCTGTTTCATTTAAATTTCCCGCAACTCTACCAATGCACCTCCATCCTAATCTGAATGAATACTCTTGACATTAAACCCGGAACCTGCCCACCCAGAGATATTGGGATACATGGCGGCAGAGTTCACTTATGCCCACTGAGGTTTAAGAGACAAATTCATTTTACCTCTCAATTAATCTTCATCTGAGCCCAAGAATACAAAGATGAAAGACTAATGCTGAGCCTGCCTGTATAGGTGTGTTTGCACCAATGACAAATCTGCAGGCACTTCTCTACCTGGGTCTGGATTAAACTGACTGATTGACGATAACTCAGGGACTAGTTACACGGTCACTGGCTCATACTATATTGGTGAATACCTTGAAGAGATCCTGCAGTCCTGCAGAGTCAGTTTAAGGCACTTTTCTCAATGGCAGTTCTTCTCCTGACTGTTTGACAAGTACTGTCAGGAACCGTCCTGGAGGTAGCAATCTATTATTGGATTACACGGTGTGCTTAACACCACGTGTTGTGACACATTTACTGACAATTCACAACAGGTTTGCCTGTCACAGAATTGTGTGCTTAAGCTAAAGGCTATGGTTACACTATAAAAAAAACAAAACATGCTACAGTAATAACAAACGGTACCCTAAATCTGTTCTGCATATATTATAGGTTTCTCGTTATCAGCTCATTTGGACAGTCATTGAGGGCTGGGAGTAGTGGGCTCCTATAAAAAATGTTTAAGGGAATCTAGTCAGATTCAAAACAAAATGAAATTCACCTTAAAGGTACGTGAGGAAAATGTCAATCTACGACACACCATTACGGTCGTAGAGCATTTCAAGATAAAGTTCGTGTGATACTTCTTGGAAAAATTAGGACTCTGACAACACGGTTATTCGGTTCTGGTGACCAGTCTTAGAATATATATATATATATATATGATATATAGATATATATATATATATATATATAGATATATATATATATATAATTATATATATTTAATTTGTCTTGAAACTTAGAAGACAAGGACAGGAGAAATGTTTCATTTGTAACCGCTTGGTGGACCTGAAGAGGTGCCGGGAATGAAGGGGCTTTTATCAGATATTCTGGAGTTTTATATTAAAACACCAGCATACTGGTACTGCACAAAGCTGACAAAATCCTTGAGCTCATCCATCAACACTGTTTGAAATGAAAAGATGATCCAGTATGGATCAAACTATAAAATATCTGAACAGCCAACGACTGAAATGATGTATTGCTTGTCCGGTAACTAACATACATGCAAGCCTATGGAAATATACGTTCAACTTTATAGACACGTTACGTTTGAAAACTGTAGGTTACCTTCGTCTTATTATATTAGATATCTCTATGTTAGTACAATATGAGATATGTTTGTCATTTTTAAAATAATAGATGTTGTGTGCTACACACATATATATATATATATATATATATATATATATATATATATATATATATATATATGCACAATACATACAAACACACACACACACACACATTTTGGTCAATGCAACCATACAAATGTCTGTATTTATTTGCTTTACTCAAGAATGCTATTCATAACAAAACAAAAATGTACTAAAAGAGGCCATGATTATGATTATGAACATGATTGCTCCTGGTCTGCACAGCTTGCTCACTACATGTAAATTTGCTTATTGAGGCTTCCTTTCATAAGTAACTTTAATCTGCATCCATCATCTTCCCTTATCAGAGTATGCAATCGGATCAATTATCACCTTTTTGGGACATTCTCAATTTTTAACGGCATGCAACACAATGGTTCTAGAGTTCCTGGTTTACAGCTGTATGTAGTGACAAATTTGCATTGTATAGTCCAGGTAAAATGGGCTTATACTGACACATTTACAAGGAGCGTCCCAGTCAGAAACCGCAGGGGGCTTGCTTTATGATTCTTGGTGTGTTCTTCCAAGTCCAGGCTTTAAATGGACAAGATTGAACCCTGATAGATGAGTTATAATAAGGTGAAGCATTAGAAACGGCATACAGACAAACTGTGCTGAATTCATTTTTTAAAAATTACCAGCAGTAAGTATGACTGCAGATGCTGGTTGTCAGCTTCAACCCACCAGGCTGTGTTCTGGCCTTCGGCAAAGCTGTCAGCTAGACCCCTTTCCAGCCAGCCTGTGTATAATAAACACCTACATAGGACATGACTGACAGTGGATAAGCAAGGCCCCTGTGTGAGTCAGTGCTCTTGTGTTCTGTTGTTATTGTTTTGTTTTTTTCTTTTTAAACTGGAGACTGACTGTCAGTTATGCAGAGGAAAGGGAATTTATATATAAGTCTGGGTGCATAACATTCAGGTATCGCCTGTCGATTTCCATACCTGTCAAGTTGTATTTTTTGATTTTACACATGAGAGATTTTTGCTGTCATGCTGTGTTGGGAAGCTTTGTTTGGGGAAACACAGGAACTTAAAAACAAAATAAAAACAAAACAAAAGAAATCACCTGCTGTAGTTGGCTATTGCAACAGCAATTCCTCTCAACTGGCCGTTCTGCCTATCAAATTGGATTTAGCTTTCATATGAGCTTGTTCAGGTTCTTAGATATCTGAAACAGGACTATATGGGAGATTTTAACAGCAAGTTAGCTGTTTCCTATTGCTACTTCTTTTCATATTTAATGAAGATGTTTGATAGGTATGTCACTTTGAAGGTTTGTGATTGCATTGCATATTTAGTGACTCTTCTTTGTAAAATGCTTTTGTAAAAGCATATATGAAACGTTATCTCACATATGTTTCAGATATGTGATACAAAACACATGCAAGAGGGTCCAAAATTACGTCCTGCATGCATAGTACTAAAGGTGTATCGATTATTTAGCTCCTTGATGAGCTCTTGCTGTGATAGCTAAGCCCTGGTTTCTAATTCCCTTCCCTTCCTTTCCCTGACATTTCTTTTTTCTAGTCATCATTTTTTAATCATCTAACTCCATTGTCACAACAGCTGCCGCTAGTTTTATGAATTAAAGCCGTCCTGTTGTTAATCAGAAAATTCCTATCAGTTGAAATAAGCCGTCCCTGTACAGATGCCTATGAGATCTCCCAGCACACTCATGCACAGCGTCTTCGGCTACTTTCTGGGTTCAGCATTGTCAAGGGCTTTTTTTAAGGTGTAAATTACTTATGACTGAGAATATCTGTTTGTCAATTTGTTTGTACTGAGGTGCCGTGCAATGAGATGCCATCTATATTAGGAGCAGCACGTTACAATAAGAACCACTGGGAAGGGGGGGCAGTGGCGTTACAGCCATTCCACACATTACCCTTTGCAAGAACGCAGTACGGAAGCTGCATTTTATGCAGTCTTTACCATGCTATATAGTAGGCTTGATTAGAGATTTACCAGGAGCTAGGTTCTGTAGTAAATCAGAAAGCACATTAGGATGTATTAACTGTGGAATCGCAAATCCAGACTTCCCTGCAATATATTGGCTAATATAAACTGATTTGTTTATTCATGGCATCCTACATAGGAGACCTAAGAGCAACTGGAATCTCACATCTGAAGTAGGCGGTACCCAGTGTGCTGGGAGTGATTTTTAAATTTTTTTTATTATTATTCTAAAAAATAATTGGAACGATAACTGTCTTTCGCAAAATAAGCATTTTTTTTCTTTCCCTTCACTTGATGTGAGTAAAAAAGATGTTGACGAGCAAGCAACTTAAAAATAGAATACGCACATGACAGCGGTGCATGGGGGGTTCATGACTAATTTGCTTTTCCTCGAGTCTGATCACAACAGTATTATGCAGAGACAATTTCTACATTGGTGTGAATTAAACAGGGTCTCCAGACATAACAGATATATCATATGAAGCATCATCTTAAGAAACGCTTGCTTGGGGATTATCAATGGTTCCTACCTGCCTTTTTATGAGCAGCAATAAAGCTGTGTGTTTGAGGTTTTAGCTCTCAATTGAGCACTGTGATGTCATTGTGTCCCCCATGGAATGTTATGTGCCAGCACTCTATTACAGCTAGATAAGCCACAACATGTGTGGAAATATACTGCTACAGACTTTATGACAGCCTTGTATTGTACTCTAAGGCAGGTAGAGCAGCAGTTGAAGATTATGAATTATACAATGGCAAGGATCGTCCACCCATTCATTCCAACAGGCTACTTGACATCACCATTGGCAGCATGTGCTAGAAACTATAACGATAGCAGCTTAACATTCTATCTGGTCCACCTACAGAGGAAAGAGCAGCATCAAAGTTCAGTAAAATAGACAAAAGGGTGATGGGGACGGTGATAATGAAAGTATGGGGTTTTGTATAAAAAGCTAAGTTCATTCCCTTGAAAGACATTTTAATCCCATGCTGGAATAGCTATTCTTTTCAGGGTTTAGCAGCTCCTATAATGAACTAGACACACCTGGTGGATTTGTTCAATATTCTTTCCCATAGTGACAGCAAAGTGAATACACATTATTATGCATACCTTGGTAGAAAAGCTTGCCATGTAATCCCAGACTTCATTATATATATTTTCAGGGATCTGCCTGTCAAAAAGTGCACTTGCTTTGAGGAAATCATGCCTGTCCTATGTCACAGACCCCACTTTTACTGTGTGTGACAAAGCACAGATACTGCAGAGGACACCCACTGTATTGAATGCTTCATGCCTGTCAAAGCCCTGTCACTCTGCTTCCTTTCCCACATATTCAGAAATAGACAATGGAGCCACTGAGTGACAATGGCAGGACATCAAAATAGCGAGCAGGTCAGGTGGGCCATTTCTAATTCATCACTGTTAGCTTGTGTACCTTGACTTCCCAACGAAAATAAAACAGCAAAAAACATGACCTCTCCACAAGGTGGCTTCACATGGCATTTCATTCTTTTTTATTGTTTTAATGATAGGAGATATCAAAGTTTGTTTAATAGGTATAACGTCCCCTTGGTTGCGAGATTGCTAATGTACAACTGAGATCTGGAAATGTAGTCTTGTAAGCTTTTAAAGGTAATAGTCAGCAATGCAGTTTGGAAGGGTTTAAATCAAATGCAGGTTTTTTTTTCATATGTAAGTGGATGATTCAAGCATATTCACCCATGCCTGCCTGGAGGTTTCTGTGTGTTTATTTTGGTTGCAAGAGAGGAGCATTTAAAAAAAAAAATCATTCTCACAGAAGAACCATGCAGCACTCTGAGAACTTTTCAGGCTTCAGAAAGATGGAAAACAGATTTGTTAAACTCTAAACATGAGTTTGCCACATAAAACAGTGCCATACAGCATGTATTGTACATTAATTAGATGTCTTTATGACTGAATGTTTCATCTTTATTTTATGTTTATTGACAAATGAAACATCACAGTAATCATACAATCCTGGAAAACATTTCTGTTGCAAAGTCCAAAATGCATTTTTCAAATATAAGCATGCCAACAATGTCGAAAACATTAATAAGAAGGGTGAACCAAAAGTCATCCAGCACAGACCAAAGAAATCAGGTGGAACAAGTTTCTAGTATCAAAGGTCATAGGTCAATAAGCAGCTGACTCCACTATGTGTTATTGCATTTATGGCTTAATAAATGGTTACCATTCACCTTAGGAAGGATTGACATTCTTAAAATAACATAAAAAAGTAGGACTTATGATCACACTTTACATTGTGTCTCAAAAATGAGTAGTTACTTAGTAAATACATGTGCGCTTACACATAATTACAATGTTATTATCCATAGTTATAATGTCCTTAATGTGTAAATCTTTTTGCATGATATATGTAAATACACAATTGTGTTAGAAAGGGTTAGGGATAAGGTTAGGTTTGTATCATGCAAAAAGATTTACACATTGCTCCAACCACCTGTAAAGAAGTGGCCACGCCTCTCAACTGAACATGCACTGAATGAATTGCACCTGTTTATAGGCCAGAACTCATTTGACTGACAGACATCAATATGATCCAATAGACTGACACCCAGGTTGCACTGGAGATACCAAGGTAATATGGTAGCTGATGGGTGACAGATTATATAAAAGTCATTGAATGGCACCACATATTCTATTGCCTCAACAGCTCTTTTAACAACAATCAAAGGCATTTTACTTTTCTGCCTATAAGAATCCTTAACAAAGATTTTGGATGAATTACATCAGTGCATGTATTGTGTGAAAGGCCCTGCAGATACAAACATGCTGAAGTTCAAACCTTGACATGTCTACAACCGCCCACAAGTTGGATGCATTATGCAGCATAGGGACGAACAACACAGCTGATTTATTCACAGTAGTAAGTAGATTTTAGTGATTTATTTCTCTCTTGCCTTCATCTCCTAATTATTTAATCAACATCAGACATTGAAAGATTAATGATAGAAAGATACGTGGTCGAAATACATCTACATGCTCTGCATAGCATTCAAAACCAGACGTCCTACGTAACTGCCTCAGGATTGAGGTTCATATATTCCAGCAATTAAAAAAAAAGGTGCTAAAAAGAAGCATTTCAATGTATTGTCAATTGCGTAGTAGATATTAAACTCTTTTATCTTGTAAAGGAATTCAGCTTTTAATAGAAAATAGGATTCCAATTGAGTTCTACACCGTGGGAGCCACACCTTGTGCTACTCAAAGGTTTACAGCAGTAAAGAAACAGCAGCCTAAAGATTAAAGGTAGTGTGACAACATTCAATATGATCAGGGGATTCATCTATAACTCAAAGGTAATCTAAAAATCAGATTGCTGTTTCGCAGGAAGGAGCCAATAGAAATGGCTGTTAAATGCTGCAGCTGGTAACACTGATGGCCTCTTCATGATTAATTTGAGCTGATAGTCCTTCTAATCGATCAGTGCCGGTGATAGCAACTTTACATCTACATTTTCTAAATACTTACAAATAATTCAGCACAGTCTGGCGCAAACCTAGACATAATGTTGTTACGCCTTCAGTACTAGATGAATATGTTTTCTTGTTTTACTCAGTGAAGAGTCGAAAGTTTTTTATTTGCTATTAATCTATTTGACCAAGCTCTTTTTTTAATGTATCAAGGTGATAGTGAAATCAGTAGACCAAGGGTAATATGAGGCTCTTACAGATGAGCACTCATACCATTCACTCATACCATTCCTACTTTACATTATAAAAAGGTTTTTGAGAATATCTCTCTCAATAAGAAAAGGTTGAGGACAGCTCAGTATAGGAATATATAATTAAAATATAATAGGTAATCACCCTTATCAAACTAACCTATTGGTTACCTATAGAATACTTCTATAGAATTCCGTAGAAGACATATAGGCTATTGCATTGAACCTATAGGTGTTTATAGAGAATTGGGACATTTGGCCGATAGGTCTATAGAAACCTATAGATAATTTTCTTAAGGGCAGTGACGCTGTGCTTTTTTTAAAGCACAACAGAATAAATACAGATACACTGAGATCATTAAAATGACACAATCAATTGTGAACAAAACAATGAAAAGCAGCAGGCACAGAAAACAAATGTGTTTTGTGTGTGTGTGTGTGTGTGTGTGTTTGTTATGGGCTTCAATATATATTGATATATATGCTACCACTAGTGTTGGATCCATAGCTCTTCGGCTCACTATTTAGTTATCTTCTTTTTTAAAACATTGTACAGTAATTGTTTAAATTCAAGCAGCAGATTGAGTTTTAACCAAAGCTCAGCCGAGATGTTAATGAATAAAGATAGTGTATAAATACCCAATTAGCAATCACATAATGCAAAACTCTTCCACTGGGTATGTGATGCCAACTGAAGTCAAAACACAAAAGCTTATTATATTCTAGTAATGGTATATTGCCGTCTTGGTCTGGAGAGACCAAACAAATGGTATTAATACACAAAAGAACCCAGAAATAATTGATGGGACTTTGCCTGCTTAGAAAATGTTGCAGAGATGGACAATGACTGTCTCTTCTGCAGGAAATGAAAATAACCTCAGTTGATTATGCTGAATTCCCCTAACAGATGCTGGAGCAAGAAGGGATCAAGCACATGCCCATTCCATCGCCATCTTCCAGGTAGGTAGTCATGCCAGGTCGCAAAAAATAGCAGCCCTTCCATATTCATAGTGGTGCTCTGCAGAACGCTCTCATTTGCTGTCCATCTTTCATTGTTAGCATGTCTTGAATCTGTCTTCATAACACAACAGACAGAAGGCCACAGAAACATTCTGCCAAGCAGCAGTCATTGGAACTTTTTTAAAGCTGTTTGCCATTTACTCAAAGAGATGAGTGTACTGCAGTTTATTTATAATAAAGGGTAAAAATAAATTTCTGCCTCTCTGTCAGGCAATTATTAATTACCTAGTTTCTATACAATGCCATGTGGTATTTACTGAGTATGAAGGTATCAAGGAAGTCGTGTCACTCATTTTGATCACTAGTTGCTGTCAATCTGTGGTAGTATATCCCAGACTTCAGCATTGTTCTGCATTCAGCATCATGCACACCCTAAGGCAGTGGACAAATCGATAACCTGCTAGTGTTATGGAATTTGATTTAAAGCCTAATTCACTTTCTGAAAGATTATACACAGGTATAGTGTTAAAAACATATTTGTGAAGTAACTCAACAATGGGTGATTATATTCTGAAGCTACTCTGAATTATTCTGGATATATTATTGAACTGATGGTAGTGAGCATTCAAAAGTATAACATTAATGAAGTTTGTTTAGTAGATAGTTTGAACAATGATCAATGCCTCAGTGCTCTCAGTCACCATCTGTTTGTACCAATATGATACGTTTTCAAAAATACTGTTGAATACATTTGCTTTGCTCACAGACATACTATACAAACTGTAAATCTGAGGATTGGTATATGATCTTATTTTTTATGTATTCAATCAAATTGCTTTTTAGATATGCCTAGAGCAAATGAGACACACTATAGTCAACATGGGGCTGTTTCCAGTAGTCTAAGAAAATCCATTGTTGCCAAAAGGATAACAGAAATAGCTGTAGTCATTTTCACCCACATACTTTCTATAAAAAATATAGAATTTAGAATATAGCATGCCATAAATATACAGGAACAGAATGTATCACTGTTGATGGTGTTAACTAAAAAAAAAAAATAATAATAATCAATCGCGAAGGGAGCAGCTATTTTAGATTCAGGGAACAATTGCAGTTTTATGAATGATGTCATAATGTTTTATTAATGTATTCTAGGGATGCACGCAGCTGTGGTACAGTATTTTAAAGGCTGTGTGTATGTGACTTAAGTACTGTGTATGTTTGTGTTATTTTTGTATATATGTTGTATTTGCATTGCAGAACACAGATGTGCAGTACAGTAGTGGGACCAGGTCATGTTTAACAAACAGTTGGGTGTGCAAGAGACACATTTGCCTGTCTCATATTGTCCATATCGCATATTTTTAAACTTAACCTCGCCGTTTACTTGGGAGACTTTGCCAGGAGGAAGAGAATTTCTCCTTAAGAACATCTCTGCTGCAGCAATGCCTGTGCTGTGACTGAAAGGAATGGAATACCGTGGGAACAGGAAACAACAAGCAGTGATGCAGTGGAGGAACACTGTGCTGCACTCAAGAAGATAGATGTTCTCCCAGGCTTTTATAAACATGTGTTTTAATATTGCACTCCCTTGTAAATAGGCTTATTATGCCTATTCTAATCTGAAGTGTGTCATTGTGTATTTGTTGTGTTGCTTTGCTGCTGAAAATGTGCAATGTCATCTTGCTGTAATATGTGCTGCCTTACCAGTACAATGCTGGTGTTAATGAGGTATCTTCCTGCTTAAATAAAGTTTAATAAATCACCCGCAGCCTCTGCCTGTCACTGAATCTAGGGTATACTAAATGACTTTATCTTGGTTTTAAAGAATGTTAAAGAGATTGATTCCACATTCAATTCAATAAGATATTACAAACTAATGTTTTTCACAGTGACATTAGTCTGTAGTGGTTCAAAACATATAGATGAAAGCTCAAAAAAGAATGAATAGACCCAGGCAGACATGCACTGAACTTGCTAACTTTTATTTTTTTAAATGCTGTCTGAGTGTTATGAAAGCAATTCCTTAAAAATAGAAATGCTAACAAATGATGTGACATTTACAAGTCTATTGCCTGGCCTTTATTTTGCTTGCACACATTCCTGACAACGGCGTAACTGTCCCTATTATCTTTCAAGGGTTATATAAGTCACCTCGGACTAATGGACTTTGACATCTAAAATAATATGCTTAACCCCCAGAACAATGTTTTTATAATGATGGTATTCAAAACAGGACCGAAGTGTCTTGGGTCTTCAAAAACATATACAAGTAGATAAAAGCAGTAGCTTCGGTTTTCATTTAAATTGGTTATTCTTTTTTGCAATCATTTTGTGTGGCTCTGGGTTCTATTGCTCCAGAGATGAGTTATTAGAACGTGTCTCTGAATTTGCCTTTAAATGACATTTGAAATTACTCTTAATGCAGGATCCTTGCTGCTATACTGCATTTGTCCGAAGTCAAATTCATTGACAAGTATAGCCCGTTGATAGAATCTGAGCTCACCTCAATATCTTTGTAAAATCTTTGTCACAGAGTGGGGTCTTCTTTTAAATGCATTACAGTGAGCACAGATAAACTCACCTTTAAAAACACAATTACTGTAAACTTCTGGTTCAATATATATATATATATATATATATATATATATATATATATATATATATATATATATATATATATATATATATATATATGAATCACACCCTGAAACTGCTGTTGTTCTTCTTGGGGTCCACACAATATAGATTTTTTAAATTTTTTTGTTTCTTATTTCTGCAACACAATGATATACACCTTTACTCCAAATTGCACTGAGAGATTTTTTTAAATTGACGTCTGGAGAGTCATTTGTTATGAATGACTTTTACCTTAGCCATATAACTTATGATCATTCTATGGCACAGATGCTGCTGAGACAGCATTCTATCATTGAAAAATCATGCCATGGTAAAGGAAACATCGATGGGAGATTTAACAAACAGGGCACTCAATGGAAACTGCTCCTGTTAACTTGCCAGTCTTATATTTTACCAGTTAAAATTGGAATTGGAATGTAAAAACTCTTTGGGGGGGGGGGGGGGGGGGGGGGGGATTGCAAATCCCTGGAACAGCCAGGATTTCTGCCTTTAATTCATCAAGCACAAAGATGTGTAACCCAGATGCTTGAGTAATACCCTGGGTCTCTTCAGCTGCGTGTGCTTTCCATCCTCTAGTATCCCTGGAGACAAAAAAGCAGACCTGGGTATCTGCTTTTAAATCTACAAACAAGATCATGCAGCTCCACCAATTTAGAGTTACTATATGTTTCTGCTCATG
Source organism: Polyodon spathula (assembly GCF_017654505.1). Lineage (NCBI taxonomy): Eukaryota > Metazoa > Chordata > Actinopteri > Acipenseriformes > Polyodontidae > Polyodon > Polyodon spathula. Next base: position 20,641,577 of record NC_054558.1, on the reverse strand, counting down.
CTGGCTATTATCTGTGTGAGAGTACCAAGCATTGCTGCTGAATGGAGTGTCTTGCACAGAAATGCAACAAAAAAAATTAACCTGCCTCCAAGTTGTTCATTCACATTTAACCACTCCAAAGTCCAGTCACGTCTAACACTGTGTGAAATACATAAGTGATGAATAATGAGTCCTCAATTAGCTGTCTACTACTTATAGCTCTCTGTTTCATCTACAGTCTGTCTGTCTGTGTATAAGTTATAATCGTTATCATTAGGAACTCGCGATTTAAACATTTAAGCCGTTCACTCAGGGACGATTTAACACAATGCTCAGGTATTGACAATTACTTTTAATATTGTTTCTAGAGCATTTGTAAAAAGTTAAAGTGATAACAGGCATGCCAAGAGAAATGTGCCCTTTTGCTCTCTCTCTCTCTCTCTCTCTCTCTCTCTCTCTCTCTCTCTCTCTTCAAGTCAAATATGCTTTATTGGCAAGACTACAGCAGAAGTATTGCCAAAGCAATGTTATTATGCATAGTTACAATGTACTCAATGTGTAAATACTTTTGCACGATATATGCAAATACACCGTTGCATCAGAAAAGGGTTAGGGTTAGGGTTAGGGTTAGGGTTAGGGTTAGGGTTAGGGTTAATTACATTGTAACTGTGCATGGTACAAATTGTATTATATGTAACTACACATGTATTTACTAAGCAACTAATATGTAAATACACAGTAATTAGAGACCCAATGTAGAGCACTTTAAATGTACATGCAATGTATTATTTAGTATTTGTGAGTGTGCTAATAATGCTTTAAACCATTGATTGGTTACGGCACCCTACTGGGTGAGCCACGGGAGCAAAAGAACAAAAAAAGGCAATAAATGAAACCACTGTTGCTGTTAAATAATTAGGCACCAGTAAGTGTGAAATGATCGGTGATACAGCACAGAATACTACTACTACTACTACTACTAATAATAATAATAATAATAATAATAATAATAATAATAATAATAATAATGATGAAACCAGCGTTATCCTATTCCTTTTGGACTGGATACTAGAAGACGCATGTCAGGATGAAGATGAAGAGAAAGTATTTATGCAGAGTGCACCTGTGTGGGTGTGAGTACTGCTGTCACAATAATGCATATTGCATCAAGCTCTGAAAGATGCTTAATATCAGAAGCACTGGGACTGCACTGTAAGTGATTATATTTGGGTTGTTTGAGGCTTCTATCCTAATTCGAAATCACAACATTTTTAAGTTGCAAAATGAAGACTGGATTTATCTAAGGCAACATATGATCTCCTATCCCGCATTTACATGTTAACACTTTTCACAATGTGCGTTTCAGACCCTAATGCATCTAAAAGCTGACTTGAGCTCAAAGTAACAGCAGTGCAGCGTCAGGTAATTTGTATCAGATGCTAATCCAAAAGATTAATACAAAGGATTATACTCCCTGGAGACTGAGACCTGTGCAAGCCACCAATCACTACAGCGCAAAATGTTTACAGCATGACTTGCTAAACAAATTTTTAATTAACATGGGAAACGGTGCATAGAGGCTAGTGATGCATTACATGGTGGTTGATATAGTGATCATCCCTGCTTCAAAAACAGTGCTTATCTATGAACTTGCAAATTCTGTGGGGAAGGGGAGCATTGCGGTCAAGGCTGGCTAGCGGCACAAATAGCTCAGCCAGGAGACAGAGATCGAGCTTCAAAAGCTGCACACTTTTATTTAACAACTAATTAAACAAAGATACCAAATCAAAGAAATTGCACACCCAACCCAGTCTTAAGACAGGAAGCACAACCTGCTGCTTTCACTTCTTTCTCAAAATGACTTAACTTTCCCCAGGACAAAGGCTCTGTCTGCTCTTCTATACCAACAAAACACACACAACAAAACATTGTTCTGGTGCATGGCCTCAACCCTGCCACACCACACAAGCACTGTGAAAGACAACAGATTGATCTAAAGTGCAAGGGATCATACGATGTGGAATTGCATGCCTATCTATCTATTCAAGGATCTGGCACTGCATCATACAAATCAGTTGTAACAAGAACATCTCCTTAGGACGATGTTATTATCCCACCATGGACTAACCATGAATACCCAGACACAGGCCAAAGGTGACATTGGGTATCTATGTAAAGTGTTCATGAAATGCAGTGGTTATTGAGTATCTACTGGGGCTGATTGAGTATCTACTGGGGCTGATTGAGTATCTACTGGGGCTGATTGAGTATCTACTGTATGGATCACATTTCTAAACCGTTTGCCATTTTTCTCTCTGCATTCTGTCAGTAGATTTTTCTTTCCTCTAACAGCAATCTCATCTTCATTCTCAGCCCATTAATAACACACTTTCAGCTGTGCTTCCGCTTGGCCCAGCTCCGATAGAAGGCCTCCGAATCCCAGATATTAATTAAAATGACACGTTGAAGCTCAGTGACACTAAGCCCTCGTATTTGTACTGGGAGGAAAAAATGGTTCATGCAGCACTGACAGAACTGCTCCAGTATATGGTCCTAATTGACAATTCTCTTTGCAACACACAGCAGGTTAGGGGAAGAGTCAGAGAGAGACGTGTCCCACCTAACACCTGGAAAAGCCACACATGAAACTTTAATTAAAAATAACAACATTAGCAGCAAATCCTAGAGGTCTAATGAGTTTAACTGGATACGTGTTCGTCAAGCTTATTTTAATTATTAATGTTTGAGGGTATTTTTTTCTGTTTAAAATATGCTGTTCAGCTCCAATAACATTCCCCTATGAGAGCTCAGAGGAAAAGAAAACTGTGAAATAAGTAAATGGTGCAAATACCAAACCTTCCTGTCAATAGACTGAAGTGATTTTTTAAAGGCTGTCCCCAATGACTACCAAGTACAACAAGAAGGAGGATGTGCAGAGAAATACATCAACAGCCTTTGTGCTATTGCCCCCTACAGGCACCAGTTGTATTAACTGAACGTGTGCTATGAGAGCTGTGGCAATATCAGCCTGCTAGAAACTGCAAATCAGCTGCTAGTTAGCTGGTAACAGGCGGCATACGAAACTGAAACACACAATTTCTGGTTCATAGAAACCCAGCCACTAGAAATACTATACACCTGCATCCTGCTGGTGTCTTTGCTGCATAAATATTTTGCATGTCATTGAAAGCAATGTCCTACATTTCAAAGGGAACTTTCACACTGTGTCATGACTCTGCATATGTGTGTTCTAGGTAGATCTGAAAGGTAAAACATAAATAAAACATTTGTACTGTTCCATTGTGTGACTAGACGTAATTAGTGCCACGTTACTGCCCATTTATATAGTATTTGTGATGATGTCTGCATCACTGCCTAATTAACCAGTAATCTACTACATACTTTATAGCTCATCTGCAGCTACCTCTACAACACAGTGCCAAAAACTGCTGAAATACAGTTTTAACAAGCCGTCAATGCAGCAAATAAGCAGGTACAGTAATATGCTCCAATTTTCAATATCTGGGTATTCCCTGCTAATTATGATTGCACTAACTGCTTGTAGAATTAACTACTGTTTTACATACACTTTGAATCTACAGATTGCCCATCATTTGTATTTTCTGACGGCTCTGCAAGATATCAGCTCCCATGGCAGCTGCTGTAAACAGTGACTTTAAGATTCCTTTCTATCCGTTTCTGTCAGAGCCAAAAGGTTAAGCATTACATTTTCCCTGGAGCACTTTTTTGCAAATAAGTTTGCATAATTTATTAAGGAAGCGGTCCTCAGCCATAGGCCTTAACCCAAAGTGTGGCTGCAAATGGAATGCCTGAAGAGGCATTCCACCTTTTTTTCTAGAGCAAGATTCTTTCTTTTCTTCTCTGCAGTGCTCCCTACTGAGATTGTCTGCTCCATTATCTACACAGAATTGCGTTGCACATGCACTGAGTGTCTGCCCCATTATCTACTGAGAAATGCATTGCAAGAAGGGGTGCTGCGTCATCGTTAGGTGTATTCGAATCAGAAAAACTTAATCAGGTAGGAGTCTACATTTCAGTTGTTTCACATTTATATACAGTTTTTATGTTTATTAATAGGGTTGTGCTGAGTAATAACTATAAATTAGTATCCGTAACAAGCATGGTTTTTTTTTTTTTTTTTTTTACAAAGCTTTTTTTTTGTCATATTACATTACAGCACAGTTTGTCACTTTTACATTGCCAGAAAAGCATGTTTGCTGTACTTCCTGTTTTAGGCCCCCCTACTTCCATGTTCAATCCGCCTATAAGTGATGGATTTTCTGCCCACCCCTTACTGATAATCCCTGCACTGGATGACTATCCCTGGCAACAGGGATATAGTGAAAACGTCTGTACCGTGTCAGTCGTTAGTAAACTTTGTTAAAAGATATTATTCCATAGACTTGTAAAAAAGGTCAAAGTGACCTCCGTTCACACAGTGCGACACCTGATAAGAATATTTCTTAGGAACTGCTAATCCCAAGATAATGAAAGTTTTCATGGCATTTGCTACAAGATGTTTATTATAATGTACTGTCAGAGGAGGTTATTTTGTCGTTTGTCGCAATGTATTGTGTTGTTTATAATCTTTGGTGGTGGACGTGTATGTTAGCGGGATATCTTGTTATTAAAGCACTTTGTACAAGTTGACACAGAAAATAAACTGTGTGAAAGCAGCATATTATTACCATAAAATGTGTTTAAAAACATCAGGTGTCTGGGCAGAATATTATGAGGTGGGTTTTTTTTTTAATTAAAAGACAAAGATTGGAAGGATGTGTGCGCCTTGCGGTGTCTAAGGTTATGACAAACGTATGAGATAATGTTGCGTTCCTGTGAGAAGCAACCTACATTCATGATGGTTAAGAGACCCATCTTTTAATGCCAGCATTATAATTCCAGTATAACAGTCTCACAGTGCATGGAAAAAAGACTGCAGTGGTAGCAGGAAATCCGACATCAATGGTAGCAATGAAGAGGGTTGCATTGGGAAAGTGGGTCTGTGGACAGCAGATAAATGTAAAGACATGCAAACTGTCAATGAAGTAATACAAAGGGGCAATATAGCAGCAAGCTGCAAGCATTGACTATAACTGACAAGGTCCATGAGCACTAATTGAGTATGGATATGTGTATAGTACAGTTAATGCTTTTGCAGTAAGCTGCCTTGTATGGGGTGATTTTGTATTTAATTTTATACTGTCGAATGGTTACAGCTATAAGTTATAAGTAAATATTCAGTGAGTTAAAGTTGTTTACTGGGAGTCAATGGAGATAAAAAAAACACACACACACACACACAAATCTAATGACCCCGCTGTTGAATAGCTTCACATAGCCGAATCACTGCCTGGAGTAATACTGTGTGCTTTATGTTGGCTTGTCTCCACTCAAATACTAAACAACACCATGAATGACAATGGAGTAGTCCCTGAAGAATTCACTGCCTGATTGCACTGGGTGTTTTGAGCCCCAGGGCCAAATAAAATGTAGAATGCATGTGAGGGCAATGAGGTATTCAGTACGTAATCACCTGTAATAATGTCTCATCTGGGGAGCTCTTCAATTTGAACCGTATCACCTTTTCTCTCAGGTGCTCTCTCGCATTGTTGTATTGCAGTGTTTCAGTTCTATTTTGTTGGACGTCTCACTGCAGCTGCTGTTAATCAAAGTTTTTTTTTTTTTTTTCTTATTCCAATATGTGTTTTGCCCCAGTTTTGGGAAGGAACCTATTCTTTACATTTAATTTCAGGACTTTCAAGTCTAGGTAAGTTCTTTCATTGTTTTGATATATGACTCTTGAAACAAGGTGGCCTGGTACGTGTTCCCGATTCTATCAGCTGGACCACTGACTTCGGGGGAAATAATTGTATGGGTTCACTTCCTGCTTGAGAATATCCTGGACCTATTATTGACATTGTTGTTTATTGTATATTATTGTTTTTCATTCTGTTCACGAGATGAAATTCTATTGACCTTTGTTTGCAAAGCAACCTTGTGCCTAGTGAATTTCCCCACAAGGAGACTGGGTGTTAAACCTAATGAGGTTGCATTACCTCCTCAATGTCTCCAATTTCAGTTAGCTTTGAGTGTTTACTGTTACACCTCGGTAAAACACAGCCAAGCCACTGAACAAAAAGTCACAGTGTGGGGAACACTTGTTACACATTCAAATGTTTTGGTAGTGTTACCCCAGCTAAGCATATGCCGTACACTGAAATTATATTGTATATCTGGGGTAAACTCTGCTGGACCAGTCACTCACATACAATGTGGTGTATTCTCAAATGAACAGGGTTATTTGCAAGAAGAAAAGGTGTAAACCACCTAACAGGTTGAGTGTCTGGGCTATGCTCACTGGCACTTTACCTGCCAACTACAGAGCTCCTATAAAGCTGTAGTGCACATGCAATCAGACAAGCAATCTGAAAAGTCAATCCTTCTATCTAAAGGTTTAAAAAACAGCACTGAATCACTGAAGGATGTGTCACCATGTCTCTTTATCTAATTTTAGCTTTAACAGTAATTATCAAACAGAGCTCGTTCAGCCTGCACAAGCCATATGCAATCCAACACAGGCTGCTGTTCTGAGATGTGCACACAATCCAGGGATGAATATTATATTACCTCACACATTGGTAGCTTGAGAATAAACTCTGCAGAAGCCAGTTTAGCGATGAAGGATGGGGACAGGATTTTCTAGCCTTCAGAAAGTGTATCTGTTCCTGCTTCTTATCGATGCACTGCGCTGGCTTCATTCAAAGCATATGGGAAGCTTTGAATGAAATCTGTACAAAACCTTTGGGATGTATAGTTAATTAAAACAGTGTTAAAAATAATATGGTTAGATTATGATTGCATAACAGGACATATACCAGAAGGAATAGATTAGGACACAATGGAGAACATGACCTTCACAATCAAGTATCCCAAACCCCAATGGGATTTTTAGTTCCTCAGGAGTTGCACAATGGAATATCCTTTTTGGACTTTAAAATATATGCAGACAGACTTTTAAAACCTTCTGAAATGTTTAAACTGTCTCTTGAATTAATTACACTTTGATTCTTTCAATATTTCAGTGAAGTAGTCTGTTAACATTGCCTGTTATTTGAAGACTGTGCTACATTACACTGGTTGACTCAAAACCAACCTTATATGTACATAAAAGCCAATGATTAAAGCAATAAGTAATCCTTAGAAGTAGCCTTACATTTAGTTTTTTTTACTATATATTCGCAATGATATAACAGTACCCTGTATGTGAGATATCCCTCTATAAAAAAACATGCAACATTTCATTATTTTGGGTGACATTGTACACATGACCTGCAAAGTTAACATACATTAGTATAAATTAATGATAGCACTCCTAAATCATACTGAAATGTGTGCTAAAGTCACTTTAATTACTTCTTAGGTGACAGATGAGTATTGATATTAAATAATCTCAAATCAACCTGTTAAAACATGTCATGATAATTGCTGTGGCTGTCAATCCCAGAATCTCTTACTATCGTATTCTTCTTTTTTTTTATTCTGTTATCATCACACATTTAAGCATTATTATCTTTTTGCACAATATACTGTATGTAAGTACACAATTGTTTCAGAAAAGGGTTAAGGTTAGGGTTAGAGTTAGGTTTAAAGTTAAGGTTAGTGTTATGGATAGGGTTAGGGTTAGGTTTAGAGTTAAGGCTAGGGTTATATTATGAAAAAAACATTTGCACATTAAGTACATTGTAACTATGCATAATAACATTGTAATTATTTGTAAGTACACATATATTTACTAAGTAACTACTATGTAAATGCACAGTAATTACACAGTGTAAGTACACATGTATTTACTAAGTAACTACTATGTAAATACACAGTAATTAGAGACACTTAAAGTAAAGTGTTACCAAAATAACACTAGATGCTCTGATGCTGCTTTGACTAAAGAATGACTAAATCCCCCATTGGAAAGCCTGCCTCTGATAAGCAAAAAACAAAACAAAACAAAAAAAAACCTTTTCATTTTTTCTTTGAGATTCAATCAGTCCTCTCTGAGATGCGACAGCCCAGGTCTTTGTTCCTTCCAGCTCTCTATAATTATTAAATTGTACCAATTAAATCACTTTTCGGGTTTACAGTGTAATTTTCTGCTTACAAACCAATTTACAATTATGTGTGAGTCAGCAGTAAGCTGTATTCAGTACTTTAAACAATTACAAGAAACTCTGACATTATGGAAAAGCAAAACATTAAAAAGGCAATTACACTTGTAAATTAGACATTGCATTTTTTTAAATATATAATAATAGTAATAAAGCCCTAATGTATTGCCTTGGTAGTGCGGTCCTGCAATCTTGACGTGGTCTATTGCTTGGTTATAAACTCCCACTTTTTATTTTCCACAATTTGGAATGAAATGTTTCTGTACAGTGTGAAGGGGGATGTGTTGATTGATTGGAGCCATGCCTTTATGATGAGGAACACCGACTTTTCCCAGGCAGGCCTAGGCCTCATTGATAAAACTATCCATCACCATCTGCTCAGGAGCGCTGCCTTGCCTCTGTGTGTTCAAATGTCAATGTCACACTAATCAGCCAGGCTGTCCAGCACTTTTTAAATGAAACGACAATACTCAAGGTTCTGTAGCCTCTGCTTGAACCGACAAAAGCAACCAGAGACAAACAAAACACCTAGTTAATGATGGTTCAGTTCTGTGGTAAACTTATTAGGAATGCCAGTGCTCATTAAACAGTGAAGAAACAGTGGGTTCAGGGAGAAAAGTAATAGGTTTTTTAAGGGGATTGCTAAATTATCTCTTAATTATATAGACAATAGCAGTCTGGTCTGGGTTTTACACCCTCACTTTGTTGTTGTTGTTGTTGTTGTTATAAGATGGTTTACTTTTTTAGAGTTTAACAGTCTTCATGATGTAAGGCTTAAAATAAATCAATAAGCAGCAATAAGTGTTTCAGAAGTCTATGAAACCATAGCAACACGTGGAAGCCTATTAGAACCTCTTCATTCTCAGCTGATATAATTCATTCTGAAGAACCGCGGCAATCTTCCATTGCATGTTAACAAGTTTTTTATGAAAGCCAAAACCCTTACGTTTTGCAAAATGCACACGTCAATACAATATAATTGCCTCTATAAGTCTGATATTTTCTCTTAAGATTGATTAAGAATATGCACCCTGTCACAATTAAGTACAGGTAAATGTTATGCTGTTAAATGTTAAAAATGTGTAGGGTTAGAGAACAACTTCTTTATGAAAATGAAAGTTCTTGGACAGGTTCTTATTGCTATGGTTACAACTAAATTTTTTGCTCTTACACCTTCAACAAAGATTGCAAAAACTCTGTAAAATAAAAAAAATGTCTGCCTGCATCAAAATTCAATGAATATGATATCAAATTAACAGATATCAAATAAAATATTTTGCTAATTAGGAGGGCACAAAGTGTTTATTCAACTGTTATTTTACAATTCTATTGTATTTCATTGTGTTCAATTCCATTGTATTGAATTGAATTTTAAACAAGGGTCAATTCATCACCTGGGTACTTTCATTCATCATTATCTGTCAATCACTGTTTCCTCAAGTAATGCTATTCCTTAAGCGAGGTGAAATGGAATTTGAGAAGGCTATGCTCTGCCAAATAAGGTTACTATACCATCTTGTTAAGAATAATTAGCACAAAACGATTTAATTAATAGCAACCACAGCACAAGATCAATCCTTGTTGCCATGGACAATAAGGACGTTTTCTAGGTCAACTAATCTTGGTTCATTACATCAGAAAGGTCCATTCTGCTGAGGCTCCCTGGAGGAGTGAGATCTGTGAGTGAACGCCACCGTTTTATTATAAGTCTTCTCATACTGGTGGCTGCTGAAATGCTTCCATTGTTTCTATCTATTTACCATTATAGTCATTTTACCATTCTTACGCTTCTGAGAAACTGGCCTTCTTATCTGTGATCTTTTGTATTGAAATCATCTCCGTACACATCCTGCAACTCCTTACATAAACTTTTAAACTGGGCATTAACATGCAGAAGGAATTCTATGCTTTTTAATACGTGTCATTTTACCATTATGCTCTGCAAAGCAAAAAACACATTTTTTAAATTTACAAAATTACTGTTTTTGCTTCAATGCTAATGACACTTGAGATGCAATACTACAGGTTGTGTGAAAGCTTTGTCAATTGAGAAAACAGCATTTACAAGAAACAATCTGAAATGCAAAGCTGCTGCAATAGGAAGCTATGTGGTCATTATTATGTTTCTGTTTCGAATTTAGCAGGTTAAACTTAATAGAATGCATTAATAGCCTGTGCATGTGTGCATGCATTCTTTAGCAAGACCCCGGAGGATCATGCAATGATTAATGTAAAGTGTGCCTTAAAAATGTATTTTCACTTTGCTATTGAGAACATTCGTACACAAAAAAGCTGAGCCAAACACCATTAATGAATAAAGCCTTTGGTGTTTATAAATATGTTTAATAATTAATAGACAAGGTTCCTTTCCAATGTAACATTTAATGAAAAGGAAACGCCTTTTATTTATTCAAAGCAGTTTTCCAATGCGCCATGACTGAATACCTAACAAGGAAGCTCCCTTATTGCCATCATGAATTAATCTTTAAGTTAAATGAATAACACGCACAGACTTTGCAGAAATTGCAGCCTCGGACACATGGCACCACGTTTAAGCTGTCAAACCCCCACACTGTGGAGTTCACTGACTAAGTTTAAAAGCAGTCTTGAAAACAGTGGATTTAAGAGCTTTTGTGATGATCTTTTCCCCCTGGGGAAATAGCGGATATCCGATAACTCTTTGATCTGATGATCATATTAGATAGGGAGTTCCAGACTGAGGGTATAAGCAATAAAGATGTCTTCTTGACATCAGTAGGATTTATTTAATCGTTTAAGTTTCTTCTTTACCAAAAGTTTTTGATTTTGTTTTTTTTCCAGGGTAAGTTTTCTCCCCAGTTGCAGTTACAAGTAGGGCTGGGCCAGTAATATGCCGTTATTGCTAGCAGTGTTTCAGCCAAGAAAAATTAGTCACCTCCGAATCATCCAATAATAACTTTTTTTTTTGAGGAAATGGAGGTGTTAAGCAAGCCAAAGATTACAAATTACCATCGCTTCAAGAGATGTTTAAATGGTGTTGTTTTTGGATTAACCATCACCACCAAAGTCTAGGGCTTCCTTAGAAATGCTCGAAGAAAACTTAATTCAATGACAACCATTTCTTCAAAGACACTGAGAATAATATCAAACAGGTGGCATTGAATTTACAAAGTTTCTTTCGGTATTTCTAAATTTACCACTACCAAGAGTATTTTTTGTGTGAATGAAACTATGTACTTCATGGAACGGATGAGATAAACCTCACTTCACAACGCCCGTGGTTTTAGGCTGGACATGGGATGCACTAGGTGTTTAGTTACCATGGTTCTGGATGCCTGTTCAGCATGGCAACCACCCCTTTTTACTAATAAACTGAAGCAGACCATGTAAATTGGTGCCGAATTCAAAGCAGAAGGTAATTTTGGAGCTAATGCTGGCAGGAAGCTAGGGGAAGAGTTGTGAGCTTCCTGTTGAAATTGAAAGGATGTACGGCTGTAATGCCCACCCCCTAACAATAATTATCCCTGCGGTGATTTCATGCAGGACACTGCAAAAAAAAACCAAAAAAAAAACCAGCAAGCACACTGTAAGCCTTGGCAATAAGTGGCACATTGAAAAACAACAGCTGGCATCCATTAACAGTAACTAGAACTACAGGTTTGTGGATGAATGATGCTGGTCCTCATCTGATCATCCGTCATGTTTTAATGTGGGCTTAAATGAGCTGAATTCATATGAAAAGCTCAGCACATCTAAGCCACTTCTTAGGTGGGAGTGGCACAAAATGGATCATATAGGGGAAGTATTTTTTTTATTGTTATATTGGATTCTGTTAGACACGGTTATGCAATGATTGAAAGTACATGTTGCTTAGCTACAGAAAACTCCTTTAGAATAGCAGAATAAATGCACAGTGATCACGACTTACTTTTTGCCTCTGGATAAACGGGGTTCAGAGCAGTGTAAGTAATCAGAAATCATTAAGATGCCGGCTGCATATGTCCCAAGGGAAGCAGAATGGGGCTAATTTGTAGAATTAACACTCAGCTCTTCTAATCAATAATGCCCACTTGATGCATGACAAGCAGTACCATTTCTATTTGCAGGGAATGAGAACATTATATCAAACTGTAACTAGTTGGAGGGCATACTCACAAGTACAGCTTTCCACTTATGCTATGCAACACTGTAAGATCTAAATTCTAAATGATACTGCTGTCCGTTTGTACTCAATTTGATACTGTTGAGAGGTTGAAGAGAGAGGATGTAAAAGCCACTGTGGCCATTTGTCAAGTTATAATTATGATTAGCGTGCACCAAGCCATGTCTCTCCCCTTCCATGCATTCACATTGAGTCTTATGCACCCTCCCTGCCAATGTGTGCTACTGTATATAGAATAAGGCACATTTTCTGGTTGGCTAGTTTCTGTAGTTACCATGTATTTCATATGCCTCACTGAAGCGGTTAACATTACAAATATTTTCTGTGATTGCATATCTTTTGAGCTGGGGAGGTCTTTTAGGAAAGGTATTAGCCAATGACAGGATGTGGATCCAGAATATACCTATTGGAGCATGCTAGCTAATACAGGTGTTCCTATTGCAGACATTAGGATTGACAAGGCGAGTTAAGATTCAACGCAAACTTCATGCCTTGCTTAGGTTGATTTCGTGTGCCCTGACGGTAGGAACACACTCCCTCTCCTTTCCATTCTCTCCTCTTCCCTACACCTCCTTCCTCTTCTCTTCACTTCCCATTCTTCCCCCTCACATTTCACCTCCTGTACTGCACAGTTTAAAATGCAGAAATCACTCAAAACACGGCCAAAATTGGGATTTTATTCGACTTTAATCTTTAAATCCATGGGCTTCCCGTGGGATGAATTAAACTAATCATTAATGGGATGCCTTGTTGAACATTTTCCTTTCGAACTGAAGCCCCTGTTGAGCAAGCTTTAGTTATGCAATATTTCAATTGTTTTTGTATATACATATATATTTCATTCAGCTGGAGGACTGAAGTTTAGTTTGACAAGTGTATTTATAAGTTGTTGTCACTCCACTGCTTAGAAATGTGTGACCTCTGTTCTTGGAATTCCTTCCCATGGGATCTTGAGTCTGACACTCTCTGATTTAACTCCAGGCTGAATCTTACTTGCCCAACACAGCTCAAAATAATCACCTTTGCCTTTGGTGGGTTTGCATTGTAAAACACATTGGTATGCATGTCCATACAATATGCACTAGACGTCCAATAGTTTAAGTACTGCAAAGGCCAGTTTCACAAAGCACTTACAGGTAGCAGCCTGCTGAATTCAATTCACTTCCATAAAATAAACATATTTAAATTTAATTAAACAATTAAAGAAAATAACACCTTCATATTTTAATCATATAGACTTGCTAAATGCATATCTACTAAAGGGAAAAATAAGATAGCTTGCTAGCTAGCAGCTTGCTAAGTGCTAGCAGTGCTTTGCGAAACTGGATCCTGTACTTTAATATTAAAACCTCTTGTTTGCCATGGTAACACTTTACATTAAATATACCAAATTACACTGTATTTAAACTTGTATTGTGTGTGTACATAGTAATTGCATTCTAAATACATAAGCACTTGGGCAATTATAGTGTAATTGCAAAAGATGCCGGCAACATTTTTATTTTGTAATTAAACATGTTTCTGCATTTTAACTACACACTCATATGTGTAATGACAGTGTTATTACAGCATAGAGACTGTTAATATAAATGCAGGCATTATATCCCCAATACGGTATTTATCAATACATGAAAAGCATTATATTGCAATCCACAGTATTGGCTGTATATCCCACATAGTTTATTCTATGCCAAGTTGAGGACAGTACTTTGAATCTCTCATTCTTCTTGAAGCGTTCCTCCAAGTAGCTAACTAATCTTCAGTTATTTCTTTCAGTTTGCTTTGGTGGACGATGCCTGCAGGGATCCATTATAGAGAGATTTTGACAGTTAGAAATAATTTAAATTAAGAAGAGGCTTTGTGACCTTTTTTCAATAAGTTTTTTGGTCCCTTCCTTTAAGCTTTGGAGCCAGAAGGCGGTCTATAGGCTCTTTAAGGGTGATGTTTTTTGAACATCCTGTGCTGCAGAATACTGTCTAGAATTAAGTACAACAAAGGCTTTTTATTTTTAGCGGCACCTTTTAATAGGGTCAGCTGAATATGTATATAAAATGAGCTCGCTTTTGAGAAAAGAAAGGTCTTTTCATCAAGCAATAAGCAGAATCTGAAGGTCAGTTCAGCCTTTTCTCCAAACTGCTAAAATCTGCTTATAAACCCATCGACTTGTACCACCTATTCAGGGATCAAAGGTTATTGCTGGTAGGGCAATCATCACTTTAAAGAAACTGTCTGAAAACATAGTGCTTGGCTGCACACCTGGTCACAACCTTGTTTTGCTGCAGGTATGTTCAAAGGGACTAACAATCACTGTGCTCTGGTTTTATGCAGGAGATGCACGTGACTGGCCCTTTCCCTTTGATTTTAGTTTACGTGTTTACAGGTTTCTGCACATGTGACTAATGCTTCAGCATCTACTCCCACATCCTGTTAAAAAAGCCTCTTGCTGTTTTTACACTTGCAAAATCTGCTAGTTTATTTAAGGCTCTGTCTTTATGTGATGAAACCAATGCTGAATGCAGATCCTTTCAATTCAAATGATGGGTATTACACTAGCTGGTCGAGATGGGCTGGTTCCAGTTAACGGCTAGGCCAGGGGCTTGTTCATCTTAAAATTCAATAGGATGTGTGCGTGCTTGCCGGACTGGAAAGAGAATCAGTGCACAGCCACCCCGGATTAAATTAATTCATGTGCAGGCTCCAATGAATGGGATTTCAGAGTGCCATCTTCAAAAAATAAAATGAATTAGTTTTATTCTCATTCTTCATCTGCAATGCAATGAATCATTGTGCATACAAAGTCCCAGACAGTACATTCATTAGTCTTTAATTCTCCTCATAGTCTGCCATAGACCACAGCAGTGCTTTCTTCAAACAGAAGCCAGAAAAAAAAACTGCACAGTAAATGTGATGCCACACTGCTTTAAGCTAGACCGAATGAAACCACAAAGCAATGAGAAGCAGTTGAGTCTGAAATCTGATATCCCGAGATTTCACTTGGTAAACACTTATATGAAAAGATCATTATTAGAATAAACAATGCAACATTGAATCTAAAGCAATATAGGCTCTATAGGATTCACAAGGCATTGGAGCTTGCCCTTGAGTCAAGCCTGAAAGCGTCATTCATTTTTTTAAGATTAACTTTTTGTTTTCCATGTAGACAAAACTGTGATCTCCAATTATTCATTTCTGTAAGAAAAATTTTTAAAAAGTGAAAGGGTCTTTTAGAAAGCAATATTGATGAAGATAATAGCCTGAGCTGCAGATGAAGCAATATTAAGGTAAATTGTGCAAGGTATGATATCTGGTTTGATTAAAATGTAAAGGTGCAATCTTAGAGTCAAAATCAAACTGAGAATTGAAAAAAGAAATTGAACTGCAATAACAAAATGCATGCAGATCATTGTAGTACATTTATCTGAATAACATGAGTAACTTTTAATTTAATTCAGAATTTACTGTGGTGTTTAAATTGCAGTGCTTTTGGCTTATCATAACTATTTTATAACATGCCTATTGAATGCATTTCAAAATTGCGTTTCATTGTCTTTTTCCAAAACAGGTAATCTCAGATGGGAAGCAAAATTAAATGAATTTGGCGTGGAAATAGAACAAGCTGATTCTAAACCTGCCAGTACTGGAGTAGCTCAGGTGTCCAGATAGTTTTCTTAATCAGGCAGTTCTCTTTCACCATATGTTGTTGAATAAACCCAACCACCCACTAAGGCACCAAGGTCCAAAGGAATGCAGAAGTTTTCTCATGCATTCAACCTGCTATATGATTATTGTTATGATAGATTACAAATCTATCCTGTAGAGCAGGGGTGGGCAATTCTGGTCCTGGAGGTCAGGTGTCCCTCCGGGTTTTTGTTCCATCTAAGTGCTTATTAGAAGCTTAATTGTTCAGTTGGAACAAACACCAGGACCAGAATTTCCCAAGCCTGCTGTAGAGGGTATTGAAGGTCTTCTCTTGGTTTCAAGCGATGCAATGCTACCTCGTTATTTCACAGTTTAGATGATTCACTGCAAGGCTATGCTGACAGCAAATTTAACTTTTACCCTACTTTGTTGCTGCATGTCAGCACAGAACCATGACATCATTGGATAATAGGCCTCAAGACCACATAACCCACAAGGTTTAATTTAAACTTTTAAACTAATATTAATCACAAGCTTTTAAAAGGTGTTTGAGTTGGAGAGGAGAGCTAGGGGTGTGCTGAATTGTCTCTCAATGAAAACCATGCTTGTTAAGAAACAGCAGCCTTTCACTGATAGTGTATAGAGCCATGAGTAAAGAAAACCACTTCAAGGGATAGCTAGCAATCCACCGTCCATTATTCACGGTTATAGTTTACTGTAGTTTTGTCCAACATTTTGTAGAATGCATAACAAATATTGAGATGTTCTAATACATTTTCATACTACTGTACATGTTTTCAAATAGTTGAACAGTAGTCTTTGTTTACAGTAGACTACTATAGAGCACTTTCAAATGGCGGCGGAATCCAACTTGGGCGTTTATTGCTGCAGAACTGTGCGGCAATCTGATAAATCAGTTTTACACACACAGAAGGCCACATTTAATTAGATGATAGAAACTACTCTGAAAATCAAATCTATCCATGGAGTTGCCCCTTGAAGAAATGTTGTATAGGATCCTATAGTGGTACTATAGGACATTATGGGACTAAAAAAGTTTTAGAGAAATCCTTTTAAAAAAATATCCTCCTATGGTACTCAAAAGGGTCTTCCTACAGTAGACACTCTATAGGACTAAAAAGGTTTTAAAGAAATCCTATAGGAAATTTTATAGGACCTGACCAATTTACTATAGGACTTTCTATAGGTTATTTCCGGGCTGTAGGAAAGAAATTGAAGCATTACAATAAATAAATAAAAAATGCAAGTGTCAATTAGACTGAAGATGAGAGCTTCCTTGATTTCAAATAAACTTTTGCATCTTGAGAGCTCCTGTGAAAAACAGCTCAATTAATTGTCATGTGAAAACGCAGTTTTCATTTACAAGCGATATGGAGCCGTCTGTGCTATCCGTAGACTGGGAAATAAAGTGCTGGGATTGGCAGTGGGGAACAGCTGCACTGGGGCCAGAGATGTAATTATCTCCTAATGGAGTAGCAGAGACTCTGAAATAATGATAAAGACATTACGTTGTTTAACTTTCTTTTTCTAGTAGGAGCAGCTAATTAAATATTGATGTATAAGCCGTGGTACAAATATATCTCATTTAGTTTTACTTGGGAATTAGGATCCAAAAGGAGAAATCATGTTGGTCATTGCTATATTCTGTAGAATTACCGCCACAATGGAAAAATAACCTTGCTTTACCTACAGTACGTTTAACTATTCCTTGCTATCTTTTTAGCATGGTTTACCAGGGAAAAGTATGTTATATTTTCTATTTTTCACAGTCAAGTTATGAGTGCTTGATATTTCTTGATGATTTACCTACTGCATCGCAAGATGAGAAAAAACATGATACTTACTAACCCAAAACGCACTTACTTTATATAAATTCTATTAGTTTCAACTCAAGTGTAACTTGTTTATTACTCTTCCAATGAGGCACATTCATATTCAACATCAGCAGTAAAACAAAATGTTTTTCTCTTCTAAATATTGGTCTATTGCTTTTCTTTTTAATGGAATAGCCATTGTGACCTTGTGATCATGGCAGCATGTAAAGGTCATCTTCACAATCCTTATTTTCTCTGGTTTATATAACATTTACACCGTGACCTTTACTGGAGTCTTCCTTGCTATTGATGGGTGAAACACATTAATATCACTGGTCAGCTGTGTTTAACAACCGTAACCATGGAAACTACCTAAGATATTGTACCCAAGATATTTGGATGCATTGTGCTAATTAAGACCTATCGATCATCTGGCTGTATCAGTGCCTGCTTATGTTAGCATGTTCTATTGAAGGAATAAGAAATGCATGACAAACTCTAGCAAGGCTGTTATCCTCTGACAATGACTCTACTACCAACCATGCTACCAAACAGGCTTAGGACTGAACAGTCACTGGGACTGAACAGCCCCCCCCCCCCCCACCAGCCTCGTCCTTCCATGTCGTTTGTTACATTGTCACAGCTTTTTTCACAGCTGAGTAAACAGGACTGCTGTATACTGTAAATAGTAAGTGCATGGATATTAATTGTAACAGCAGTGGCAGAGGTTAAAAACACTGTAATTTCCTCTTTTTGCCTTGCATTATGCATGACTGTACTCTCGCAATGCATGTTACTGCGATAAATTATTTGCATTAAGGTGCTACGGTAGATACAAGACATTTGTATAGAGATATATGCACTTTGACAGATGTGTACCCCTAATTATGTGTTGGTGTTTGTCCTGACAATATAACTCTGTCCAGAAGGGAATAAAAAAATCAAACTACATTATCACTCCAGGACAGAAATATTGACAAAGAGACTTGGAATGCAAGCTATCATCATCATCTCCATAAATAGCATTTCCTGATGAGCATCATGTTCAATGGTTGAAAATAACCTTTCAAGTTTAGCTGCTGTTGGAAATGCATGCCTACAGTTTTTTTTTTTTTCTTCTATCTGTTACTGGGTCTTACAGACGTGGCAGTGTTTCAGTCAGGACAATGTATTCAACCAATCAACAAATGCAGGACAGTCCATAAACAATAAACATATTTTCTAATTGGTTACCTGCTTGGGAAACACTTTGAACTGCACTTCCCCAAAAGCTTATTCCTGCCTGGTTGTAAATGCTTTAAACAAGTGTCTTTAACTTCTTAAAACACTGACAAATAAAATGGTAACACTTTACATTGTCTCTAATTACTGTGCCTTTACACAGTAGTTACTTACATATAATTACAAAGTTAATATGCATAGATAGAATAAACTTAATGTGTAAATTGTGTCTCGCACGATACATGTAAGTACAGAATTGTATCAGAAAAGAGTTATTCTAATCTTATTAAGTCTAAAACAGTTGCCATGTAGTGAATTTGATCATTTTTGGGCAAATGCAGTATATTAGAAGTATATTATCAACTTGGTTTGCAGTGTAAACAGCTCATCAAATGGCAAAGGGGTTATTCTTAATAAAAACTAACATTCCCACGTATTGTCAGGTTGTTATTAGAAACACTCATCTCCAGCAGAGATACACAGCTTTTTTGCCACACGAATGCAAAGTGGTACAAAAAACGTGTGTTAGATAATGGCAAGGTTATTGAGTTTGAAATTGTTGCACCTCAACTGCTATCAGAGTTTTAAATAATGCCATTCTACATAGCAGACAATCAAAAATATCGACTGGAACACCAGCTGCTTTGTAAATTAGTTGTTTTTATTGAGAATAGCATCAGGCTGATTTAAGTTCTGCTGCCTACAATACATGAATCAATTTTGCTAGTGGTGTCTATGAACTTAGCTGCGATAAAGTACAATACACATGCACAAGACATGACAACTGGCTTTTTATCATCAGGTCTCATTATAAGAGTTGACAGTGTATGTACATGTATTTTGCTACATCTGAAGTTGAATATCATTATCCACAAAATTCGAGTAAGTTTTCATAACTTCTCTGTTCTCACTTTTTGAAAGCTGCATGTACATGCGATTCTGTGGAGCATGTCCCCTTTACAGACTGTGTCTGCGCTAGCAATGTATCATGCCAGCCATCACAGAGCTTTAAGCATTTTTTACATTTAAGAAAATAACCCTAATGTCAGTCCAATGTAGAGATCGTGAAGGTATTAAAATAGCTGTAAAAACAATAAAACATAAACACCGTAATTTTAAACATACATTGCGCACCTACTGTAAACCATGCATGTCTCAGCAATCTGGGATTACATCCTTTGTATAACATGTATACCACACACATGAATACTACCCTACCAAACTAATAGTGTACTACTAGACTATTATAAGCACAGTATACTGTATACCTCATATGTGGCACACAGAAATTATATGATATGAGTTATACTCTAAAAATTATGTATATAGATGTTTTATTAAGGAAACTGTTTATTTTGGTGAATACCTAATATGTTATGAAAACTTATGAAAAACAGGCAGAAATACATTGGCTACCTTTAAAGACAAATGTACTATTTATCCGCAAAATTATTTCCGAGTTAGTAGAACACCTCCAAAATGATTCACAGAATACATTGTTAATGAAAATGTAACTGGTCTAATAATCATTCTAGAAGCTGTGTTCACAATGGAATCCCTGCAGCTTGACATGATTTATCTACCCCCTGGCCTCGACGGCTAACGAGAGTAGCGCTGATATCCTGCGTGGGTCGCCAGGGTGACAGGATGCACTGGTATATCGGAATTCTCAGATTCACAGCAACATCTCCACATAATAAAGCAACCCACAGTACTGGCTGTAAATGAAGTCATTAATCGGTGCAGTATATGGAAGATGTGTCACACTTGACCCGAATTATGCTGCTATCTGATTTAGGCGATGTCTAGCGAAACAGTGAATTAATGAAAGGGGCCTCGTGCAACAACATACAACAGTGTAGTACCTGTACACATACAATTTGCTGTCAACAGGGCCTAACCGTGATTGAACCAGATTTGTGAATTGAAATAACGAGGCATGGCTTTTTCGTTCGATTCACGCTCACAAGTGTGCGCATAAAGAATAAGCAGCTTCAAAGCGTTCGGGTTAATGTTGCTCCCATGTTGCGTGTTCACCCTTCCTCCCTCAATCTGCTGTTTAATCACCTGCCAGGTACTTTTTTTTCAGCCACATCTTTTTATTTTGCCAAACCGTTTCTCAATCATCACATTTCTCTGGAAATGTCAAGGTGGGTATTTCCTACCTGACACTACTCTACACTAGTTTGTACATTTTAATAGCGAATGTCAGAAAATATTTCCCAAGAGTAGGTTACCAGGCTTCAATTGGGCTCTTCGTATATTGCCTGTCTGTTTCCTTTGTACTATTGCTGACAGCTTGACTTGTCCTCCTGGGTTTTACAACACTTGACACTTGGCAGGGTAATACTGGCCTCTTTTATATGCAGTCTCTTTTTTATGTACTGATAAGTCATTGATTTGTTTTTGTTTCTGTTTTTAATCCACAGCTTGGTTTCCATTTATTTTCTATATTTTTCAATATACTGAAAAACATAGAACATATCAATCTATAAATTCATTGCATGCACAGTTTCATATAAAAAAAAATAATTAGGAGTTGTTTTGAGATGTTGGTCAGTTTTGTTCTCTATATAAACTGTGTATATATATATATATATATATATATATATATATATATATATATATATATATACAGTAGCACCATCAGGAATGCGTTGAGGTGATTTGATTGGCCATTGGAACTGGCACAAAGATATTGTGAATGGGTATTATCTTGAGAATTACTAATAGTGAAGGATCATGGTGGCATCAACTGACTCTTAATTCTAAGTTTGGATAAATACCTTTGGATTGGGTTCAGCTGAGACAAATTTCAACTTGGTGAAAACAAGATTTGTAAGGAGTACAATATGATAACAGTCTGCTTTTGCAATAGAAAAGATTTTCCTGTTTCACTGTGAGAATTATTTAGCTGAAGAGTCACAGTTATCAGTAATTGAATGCAAACCTGTCTTAGGACTTGGCAATGACATATATTTGAAGTTTAATGGGAAACAGTGTTGATACATGCTAAAGGCAATCCTTGGCTTGCAAAAGTTGGGATACCAGAAAAAATATAGATTTTTTATAATCTTATTTTATGACTCTAAATTTTGCATGCTGGATATTTTCTGCCTGAAGGTTGTAGATAAAACAAGAGATTATCCCCTGGTATTATAAAAACACTGTCTGCAAAAGCATTTTAATAAGTTGTTGGAGTTTTTTTTTTGTCTTTTTTTTAATCAGGATTTAAATTGTCTGAAGGAAGTGATCTGCAATTTGTTTCTGTTAACAAGCTGTAAATGAGCAGTCTCAGGGTAACAAGAATATTATTTGGAAACTATTTGGTTTTATAACATCTTCAGGCACTGGGTTGCTAGATTGCAAGTCGTTGCTCTAAGGGAGTCTTCAGTGTTAAAATCAATTAGAAATGGAACTGAGAAAACGATAAGACCAACTGGAGTCCCAGTTCTACAAAGATCCCTTTCTTCCCCTGAAATAAAGAGGTTTTCGGTTGTCTGAGGCAAGACTTGCTTCTGAACAGAAAGATCAATTTTTCTTCTGTGATGGTAAACCCCCACTTCCCACCCTGGAGACAGAAGCTTGAACTAAACTTGGAAGGTTATAAAGGAGTGAGGAGCACAGAAGATAATTGGGTACCCTTACCATATGAGAAACATGTTGAATATGGGGGATTATTGGCAAACAAACATGATATTGTAGTTCTCAGTGAGTGTGACCATTGGGACATTTGCATTTCAAGCTCATCGATGTTTCTATTTTGTATCATTCTCCCTTCATCAAAACACTGTGTAGTTACATGTGAGTATAAGCAACCTCCTTGCTTAAGCAGCATGTCCTTGAGAAATGTGTGTGACCTGAACTCACTTGAATCCACCGTCTCGACACTTAACCCCATTAGCTTATCCAGTCAAGGCACTGTCGTGTGATTTATACAATCAGAGCTGGTTGTGCTGATTTGTTAATCTTGACTGTGGGCTGCCTTTGGGAGAAGAATCTGCTGGGCTAAGTTCACCTGGTGATTTCACAGCCTGGACCCCCTACCACCACGGTTCAGTATCTCTAACATGAGTTGAGAGAGAATTGAAAATGGAAAAAAAGCTAACGAATGGTAGAAAGCAAGTCTATTTTAAAGGTACATGTTTTAGTGCTAACGTCATTTTTCTGTAGCTGCCAGTGGAAAACGTGTTTTTCGTAGTGTTACTGTAGATTTGAAAAAACACAGCAGAACCCTCAGGAAGATATCCTGCAGCATGTGATTTATCTCTGCTGTCACAATCCTATGTAATATAGATAGGGAACTCCAACTCTGGCTCTGGTTAGACATTATATCTAATACATCATTGCTCCTAATGCTTATAGGCTGCCAAATTAATATCCTCTAGAAACATGTAGATGGGAAAGAAGTTCATAAAATTGCTCTTACCCTGTAACTTACGGCACTGAAACCCCTAGCCGTGCCAACATTACTTCCAAAGAATCTCTGAAACTATGGGAAACACGATTATCCATATTCCTACTCCCACTCCCCAATTACAGATTGATGGGCAAGTTGCCTGAAGGATACAACAGACTTTCATACCAGCCAACGTGCTGTATTTTTCATGACAAAAATGTCTCAGCTAAGTATAGGAAATGAATGGTTTTCAGTGAAAGATGTCAGTTACCACTGTTATGCAGGAATAACACTCACACACACATCTTAGTGTTGGGCCACTGACATGGCATAGACTCCACAAGGGATGTTAATACATTGTCATCAATGGCGTAGTGGATGGGTGAATTATTGTTTTGAAAGTATACATCGTATCAGAGTTTAAGTGAACACTTGGTGGATAGACTTGATCCCCGCTGATGCTAAAATAAAGTACAGCTGGTTTGTAGTGCTGCAAGGGTCACAACACCTGATCAACCTAACTTACAATTCAGAGCGATGCCGAATCCAATCAGGTAGGCAGGACCTAATAAAGTGGCCAGTTAGTGTATATGCACGCATACCTCTGCAAATATGCATGTGTTGTACTGCAGATAACTGCCACCTTGATTATAACTGAGGAATGGGTATTACCGGTGCCATGTGTTCACTACGACTTTACATTGTACAAAAGAAAACTCCAATGGCAAGATCCCCAACATGACTTAAACATAACGGATGTGCTTCTGCTGTAGTTAAACACGAAAGCTGCAGCAATAACCTTCTTCAGCAGAAGGTCACCGGTTTGAATCCCAGCTCTATCTGTCAGCAAGCGCTCCGCACTCATCCGTGAAATGCAGCTCGCTTCCACATCTTAAAGCTAGACAATAATGGGCTGGTGCGTTGGCACAGTGGTGGTTCTTTCCCAGTTTGATAGGCTTAGTGGACTGCCTCTGGGGAAGGGAGGAAATTACTGCATAGCGTTCCCCAGCAGCATAGCCAGCTGCTAATTAGGAGCAAGAGCAGGCAGCACAGTGCCTAGGCTGTCCTATCTCTGGATGCCCACTGTTCTGCTGTCTCCAGCATTCTCTGAGCAGGTGCTGCTAGAAACTAAATGAGAAAAAACAGGCTCTCAGAATCCAGCTAACATGAACTATAACTATAAGACTGTTCGCTTGGTTGTATTGAAATAAGCTTTTCTTTTTTAAATGAACTGTCTGTCAAATGTATTTTTCAGTTTTCAAGTTGCAGTGTTCTGTATTTGCATTGTACAGGTAGCAATCTGTCGGTGTCTGATGTTTGCTACTGCAGATAATAACTGTATGTTTAACATTTGTGTTGCACTGCAAAATTAATAAAGATATCAATTATTCTGCAGGTTACTGAATAAATGCATGTGAAAGGATACTGAAATGATCTCCCCTGTAAACAAATGTGTATGTATAGTTTACTTAATGTCTACAATGTCATCTTGTGGTTACATGCTGTAATTGTTTGGGTATTTTTTAAGGACTATGGACACCTAATCATGTCATGTGATGTAGCTCTAACTCACTCCAATAGTCTTCCTCCAATCAGACCATGTGACAAACAGCAAAGGTGCCAGGATGTAGCAGTTATGTGTATATCCGTAATTAATGTCAAACAAAAGAAAACTCAGAATTATTCATGATGATGATGATGATGATGATGATGATGATGATGATGATGTTGATGATGATGGAGATGATGATTATGTCACTAAATTTTGAAACAGTATCAGAACAAAAAAATGTTTGGTGTTTTTTTGGTGTAAAAATGCACCTTTGATTATCAAAGATATAAATGTACATGCAGTACCTACATCATTTATTGTGGCAGACACTTCATTCATTTTACAGTTTGAAAGAAAAATCTTCCTGAATCAATCAGTTAAATAAAAAAAAAAAAAAGAAATCAGATACCAGCCTGCAATTACTTTAACAACTGCAATGATCCTGCTGAGGGTTATTATGAACTCTGCAGTCTCCAGATATCCTACACCATATGAATCATAACAACAACACTGTTATCCAGAGGCACCAACATAACAATATTGCAAAATATAAGTTGAAAATGCACTGCCTATGGCAGTTTACTGGTACCTTCTGCCAACAGTAATATAATGAAGGATCATTTTAATTTAATGTATGATACCTTTGAACAGTAATTAACTACACAATTTAAAAAATTAAGTGTACAATGGTTACCTTTTATTAGTTCCAAATACCCACATTCCATTCTGCATTGACCATTATTGTTGAGATGCAATATGTGTGAGTAGGGTTAACTGCTGTCTTACTAATTTTACTAGAATGTGTTATTCAGCTGTTACTTCATTCAAGTGCAACCAACCACAAACTACTCTATTTTAGAGTAGAGGCTAACTGTTTACCACATTTCTCCTTCCCCATACATGCTTGCACATCACGTCAATCACTCCAAGCCTAAATCGCCTTACCTCTACTTCTGCAAAAGACACCTTCAGTAAAGTGCTTTAACATTAACACATTTTCTTTCATATGATTGCCAATACATTTTCACTAACCTTAACCCCAAGCCAATGGAGTCATTCCACAGTGAACTTCAAGCCAATTGGGTGATATTCCCATTTGATATCTTAACACATAACATGCATGCAACATTCACAACAGGGGAATTGAAGATTAACGGAAAAAAGGAAAAAGGAAAACAAGTGGCACAAACCCCAGCAGGAAACTTTTTTATTTATGGAGATTATCTTGTCAGTGGTCCTGTAGATTTTTCTATGCGATATAAAATTAAGCCTGGCAAATATCTGACCCAAATTTGAAGTGCTTTGAAGTTAGTGACTTGGCTGGCTATGTGGAAAATGAACCTGAAAAGGGAAAAGGGGACATAGTTAAATTACCATCTTTTTACTGAACAGAAGAAGAGATACTTATAGGAGGCCGTTTGTTGAGGTGATGGATGAAATGGACTACAGTAAGATCATGCAGAACTAGTTCTCATCTTCTAAATAAATGAAAGCTTAAAAAATCTATTGGCTAGGCACAGAATGTCAGGATTGACCACATCCACATATGATATAATTTATACACATTGTCACGTGCACACAGGAGTCAGATGGTACTGTATGTGTACTCACAGCAACACCTTGATTAAAAAGGGTTATGACATTTAAAATGAAAAGAACAGAAACAGAAAACCTGGAACTCAGCACGAGGACCAAATTCCACGCAATGCATTTGTAAAAACAGTTCTGTGTTGTAACACTGATTTGCAAATGAAAAAGACTGATGCCTTAAGCATGGTTGTTGTTGACTCTTGACTCCATACCCAAAATTGCACTTTGAATTCCTTTTAAAAGGACTGTGCTTTATAGATCTTCAGATACCTGAATGTCGCCACGTACAGAAACACAGCCTTTCAGATACTGTTAGATCTCAGAAGAGGAGAATATTATCTATGGTTTTGTATAGAGAAGATCCATTTACTATCTCACAGTTTCCCCTGTTACTTTAATTTAATTAGCAGTGGTGCACAACCCCAGCCTTCACCTCTAAAACTGAGGCTTTCCAGAAGCCTGGGAAAATAATATTCTAAGCTGAAACAGAAGCAATAGAGAGCAATTGCAAAAAAAAAAACCCTCATGATTGTGAAGTAAGAAATGTAATATTCCAAAAACGTAGATAGTATGATTATCCCTTTATAGAAAAAAAGACAGAAAAACGAATGCATTTATAATAAGATTAAAGTTACCCGTTTTTCATCTCCTACACCTAGCTATGATCATTGCTATCCCAGTATGTACTGTATTACCTACACTTTGCCTGTTAGTCATTCTTTTCTGCCTGAATAATCTTTTTGAAATCCTAAATAAATCCAGCATGACACCTTCACAAGACCCTGAAGCTATTTCTCAACTCCACAGGGTACAGCACGGTTTCAGCTCCCAATCTTCTAATTATCATTTTTCTCTTTAACAAGGTGCACGGTTCGATCTTCTCAGATGCACCCTGGGGAATTCCTCATCCATTATTCTCCTGCCCTCCAAGCCGTTCGCAACTACAGATCCATTCCCCGACAACAAATTGTTTTTAAAGTTCTTGAGGGAATTTTGGACAGTATAACTTAAATCATTTCCCAGTCTTAAACACGCTATACATTTTAATCAGCATGGAGCATTTTCCACATTGACACTAAGTTCTATTTTTTACACAGCTAGCGTTCACTCAAAATAACAACACACACTCTGAATCACATTTATTTATTATCTTGTTTAAGATTATTCCACGCCAAACAACAGATAGGCATCATCAAAAATATATCTTTAGGCTCAGTTCTCTATATCAAAGGCGTGGATAATTGATGGAATTTTATGAATGCAACCAAAACCATTGTTTTGCATATTTCTATGCCATTCTTGTAACAACAGAAGCTTAGCTTGGCACTATTATATTTAAATTACACAGTAGCACACATGCTGTCAAAATATATTCTAAATGAAGGCTATTATACCGTGAGAACTGAAGAGTATTCTGATCAAGAGCATAAGAAAGGTTTGGGAATGAGTAGAGGCTGTCCCTTCTTTGCACAACCTGCAGCAGTATTAAAGGGATCTAAGTTATAGGGACAGAATGCTTTTTTAATGCCCCTGATGTTTTAGAATCTACTACTACACCTGGTAGGCTAGTCTATGCATTGATAATTCTCTGTGTAAAAAAAGTGCTTCCTACCTTGTGTTCTAAGCTTTTACTCAGATTCTATCACGCTATATATGCTGTGACTTTTCTATGCTGAATAGATTTTATTATTTTATCCGCCACCCGTTTTTTTAAGGAAAGGTTTCAAAAATATCAATTAAAAAAAGAACAGAACTCAAATCTGTATAAAACTCCACTTGCACAGACATCCCATCCAACCTGAATGGTTTTCATTGGAAGCCCCCATAGCTGTCAGATTGTCAGCCACCTGGAAATTTCACACACGGCTCGGTTCACACAACACAATACAGTAAAATCACAATAAACTAAACTGCTTGGGAATACCTTTTTCGGTAATACTTTATATTAAGATGCTGCTTATTAATGTTTTATAAATGTTTTGTAAATATATAATATATGCTTAATTACTATATTATAGCATGTTAATAAAGCATTATAGATGGTTTATAACCATGGAATAGCCATAAACAGAACTACTGTTTTATAAAGGGGACAGTTTTTGCCCACGTTTTCTACTTTGGGATGTTTAAAAGTAATTCTGTCTATGAGTATTGCATGCTTTATTAACACTCTATAACATAGTTGTTAAGCATATATTATATATTTATAAAACGTTTATAAAACATTAATATAATGTGTTCCCCCTTTTTCTAAGAGGCACTTTAATGTGCAACGTTAATTGAAACTGCTACTCATATCAGAAGATTGGTTCCCCATTAATCTGAGACAGACATGTAACCACATAAATACAAAATTCGAACGTGTGTGTGTGTGTGTGTGTGCATGTGTGTGTGTGTGTGTTTTAGTTTAATCTGCAAAAGCCTGCTCAAAATAATTTTTGTCTACTGATAAAAGATGGAAAATTGATTATGTGGAGTAATTACATTATTTTTCAGAATTTAGCTAAGGATATTGTATTTCTGAGTAGAAGGGAAGTGCAGACTTTTTTTTAATATCTTCAATAAAACCCTTAAATTAGTTTCCAATTCTAGCCATTTTTCTTTGTTGTTACTGTCAATAGTAACGAGTTCCATTTCCACTGCAATGTGTTCAATCTATTAAAGGATAGAAAAGCATTGCCATTCTATTCCCATAACACAGCAAAATAGATACATTGTATGCCTTCCTGAACTATTAGCTACCTCACTGGTTTTTAGAAGTAGTTTTATTTTAGCTAAACATTGTTGTTTTTTTTTGTTGGGGGTTCTAGAAACAAAATATGATTCTTATAGGGCTTATATCTTAATTAGCACTAAACCTGGCCCACCTAATGTTACCCAAGCGAAGGCAGCTACTGCTAATCAGGGTCTTGAAGCCAGTCAATAGCCTAGCTAGTTATTCTTAAACCGGAACATAAGAAATCACTTGTGGCATTTGCTGACAAATCTGGATGCATCCCACTTGATAAATTGTAATACACTTTTTCTATTAGATGTGCATGGCATTGCTTTCTCTCCCCTGATGTACATGGACAAATCTGTCAACATAAAAATATATAGGAGGCAGTGTGGTCCAATGGTTAAAATCCAGGGGCTTGTAACAAGAAGGTCATCTGTTCAAATCCCACCTCTGCCACTGACTGACTCATTGTGTGACCCTGAGCAAGTCACTTCACCTTCTTGTGCTCCATCCTGTGGATGAGATGTTAAATCAATGTGTTATTGTAAGTGATTGCATATGATGCACAATTTGCAGCCTCTGTAGAGCACTTTGTGATATAAAGATATTACTACATTATATTATGATATGAAGTGTTTAACAGTCATAACCAACTAAACAAATTACAGTCACTTTGAAAAAAACTGCCTCTTTTGTTCATGTTGGCTACTGTCTCACTTGAGAAGTTATAATTTGAAGTGTTTGGTAAGTCTAGCTCTTAGAAATCTTCTTTCTTTCTTAAGAAAAAGGATTTGCAAGCCATTGTTATTTAACAGCACTGTTACATGCAGCTGAAAGATCCTCAGATTAATCAGAAGCAAGAAGCAATATGAGACCACAAGAGAGGTTGGGTTAAATAATGCGGTCAGGATCTGTTGACTGTAAGGAGGGAATGTTTGCGTTGTTGAAAATAGTATGGGGATGCTCACTTTGTGTTTTGTTCCCTGACTAATCAGATATGGGTGCTTCCGAATTAGCACCATTTTGTTCCTGGTATCCAATCACTTCCTGCGTGGTGGATCACATGGCCTGATTGATTTTGTACAAAACAATTAACAAAGGCTTCAGATGTAAAAACTTTTGTTTTGACACCAGCTGATGAAGGTAGGGTCAGTATTGGCACTGTGCCGCAAGGGTGTACCCCTTTCCATAGCTTCTAACTTAGAGATATTTACTTGTCCTGCCATAAACATGCCTTTTAAAAAATTGCATACAGCTGGGGGCTGTACTACAAACCGGTTTTATATTTAAGCCTCACAGCTAAAGCAATGCTCACATGACAAGAACATGCAAAACAGAAAAACTACAGCAACCAAACAGGATTTCTCTTTTGTATCGGCTAGTCATTATTCCAGAGAGCGTTTATTTTGAATTTGCATGCAAGCAGCAAAAGCAAACAGACTGTCCCTTTTCCTTGGGTGATTGATAATTAAGAGGAGGCATCGGAAAGAAACAGTTAAAAGGACAAAAGAAAAAGGTTGCACACTGAGGACTAACTGCTATGTGCCATGTGAACAATTCAGCCACTTAGCTGCTCATAAAGGCAATTTATTTTAATCGCTATGTTATATGCCTTCATGGCTCCTGCATTTTCAAGGCAGGACAGTTTCTGGATGGGGCTGTGGTTAGGACACTTTACATTCATTATAGACTGTCCTCACTGATGAGACTTGATGTAACAGGTGTGTGACCAACTACAACTATTGTAATTCTGGCAGACAGCTAAAGCAAGCTTGATTGGTTGTTTTTAATTTATTTATTTATTAAACTGGGTCTTTAAAATTAAACAACAGCCAATGACAACTATGATCTCAGTGCGGACTACAAAATTTCATTATTTCAACACTATCATATAAATTCCAAAGAGTTTGGATTAGCCAAGGGTACTCGTTTTTGCTGGTCCAAACTTAAAGATTTTACAGAAGTAGTTTGATGCTGTTAAAAAAAGAAATCTCGATGAATGGTGTTTGGTTACATTACGTTTACCAGACTTGTCATGGAATATATATTACAAGAGTGCTGGGCCATTAAAGTGCACAAAATAAATCTATATTGTATTGTATTGTATTGTATTGTATCCATCATTCTGAGTGGTCCTCATTGTAGTTATGCTGCTGTGTGGTTGCATACATTGTGTTGTTTGGGTCTTTATGTGATTAAACACGCTGCACTGTGATATAAATACACACACACACACACACTGCAGTACAAATTCTAAATGTGTTAAGCCATGAATAAAAAAGAGCTCATCTGTTTGCTAAAAGATACATAGGGGGACTAATGTAACAGCAGCAACCCAATACTCTTAGCACAGGGTAAGGGTAGGTGCAATATAGAATGGTGAGACCATATTGTTGGGATCTGAATAATATACTTTGACCTCATGAGTTAAAATAATAAGGTGGGGTCTAAATAAAATAGGAGGTCAGAATAATATTTTGCTCAGTCTGTGTACCTCGATCCATACCTGTATTATGAGGGCTAATGTACAGTTTCTTTTCAAAAACCAAATGGGTTGATGTGACCAATGTATACCCTGGTGCAATAAGCTGGATTCTATTGGATGACTGGATTATTATTATTATTATTATTATGAATTAGTCATTTAGTAGATGCTTTTATCCAAAGCGACTTACAGAGACTAGGGGGTGAACTATGCATCAACAACTGCTGCTGTAGAGTCACTTCCAAAAGGACCTCGGTCTTACATCTCATCCGAAGGACAGAACACAAGGAGGTTGAGTGACTTGTGCAGGTCACACATATTGAGTCAGTGGCTCAGATGAGAGTTGAACCAGGAACCTCCTGGTATCAAGCCCTTTCCTTTAACCACTGGACCACCAAGCCTAAAACATGTATCCATGGTTATCAGAGGATTACCCCTAAGAACAGTAGACAGAACCCAGGTGGAGTCCCTAGTGCTGCACATGAAATCAAAACCAAATCATCTGGGGTTTACCCAGGTGCGGTCTATGCCGGTCCAATGAACCATTGACAGAGGTTCTGGGTTGCCTGGTGGTGTTATGATCTATACTGCAGCAGGCTACTAATTGCATTTGTGACCTAAGCCAAATTTGAAGCAATTACCCACTGCACCACCCCATCTAATGTTAAGTAAAATAAAAATCATTACTGCTAGCTGTGGATATAGGCTTTCCTTTTATCATCTCGGGTTTCAAACAGTGCATTCCCAGCCTTGTGAAACTACCCCACCTGCTGGTACTGTTGAATATTTTTTTAGTTCACAGATATATTATTTATATAGATATTAATATATATTATATAATAATATATATATATATATATATATATATATATATATATTAACTAAGACCCAGTGACAAATTATTGTACAAAATACAATATTTATGTAACAACTTCACTGAATATGTTATGTGATAGTATATGGCAATCCACACTCAAATACTTATTTTGCTAAATTAAATATAAAAGGTAGTATATACAGCTTGTTTCTAAAGCCATGCATTTATGCATTCATTAAATACCCAAGACCCAAGACCCCCCCAACCTCCCTACCTTACCCTACCCTTACTGTATTTACAGCATTCCAGTGTGACTTATATTTACATGTTCTGTTCTACTGAAAACACAGCTATCAATCCAGCCCCTCCTGTTTTCAAACACAGCTATCAATCCAGCCCCTCCTGTTTTCAAACACAGCTATCAATCCAGCCCCTCCTGTTTTCAAACACAGCTGTCAATCCAGCCCCTCCTGTTTTCAAACACAGCTATCAATCCAGCCCCTCCTGTTTTCAAACACAGCTGTCAATCCAGCCCCTCCTGTTTTCAAACACAGCTGTCAATCCAGCCCCTCCTGTTTTCAAACACAGCTGTCAATCCAGCCCCTCCTGTTTTCAAACACAGCTGTCAATCCAGCCCCTCCTGTTTTCAAACACAGCTGTCAATCCAGCCCCTCCTGTTTTCAAACACAGCTATCAATCCAGCCCCTCCTGTTTTGAAATACAGCTCTAAATTTCTAATTTGATCTGCCTTCTTCATCTACCAGGTCGACAAGGCTTAAGGCTCCTCTCTGGGGTACGCCTGTCTTGTTTCTCAATTGAGATTAAACAAAATCCATACTAAACACTGGGCTGTTTCCCCTGCTCGGCTTCTCACTTCAGACAGCCTACTTCTGCATTGAAACCACATCTTTTTTTTATTTATTTGTCGTGACAATCTATGGTGAACACCTACCTCCACTTACACAGTGATTCGAGATATGATTCTTCTGCCCAACCAATCAAATTCTGTCATCTCTGAAATTATCGCTAATTGGCTGAACAGGTACAGGTGTTGGTAATTGCTCCTTGATTAATGGGCGCTACCTTGTGTATGTTGAATACTCAAGTCAATTTGTACAGCAGTTTTGCAGTTTCCTGTACTTTCACCATGCTTACTTTCACCTATACTGTATATGGGATTCACCACGCCTAATCCAGATGAACCACACTTTCACCATGCTTTTCCCTCTCTTTACTACACTTTGATATGCTTGTTCTGTGGTATAACACTGCAAAGGTTTAAAACATGAACGAGGCAAAAAGCTAGAAGAGCAGAGCAGATGTGCTTATGATAACACTCTATATAAGTATCTATAATTACTGTGTATTTACATAGCAGTTATTTAGTAAATGCATGTGTACATACATGTTATTATGCATCGTAGCAATGTTCTTAATGTGTAAATGTTTTTGCATGATTCACCTGAATCCTAACTCTAACCCTAACCCTAACCCTTTTCTGATACAATTGTGTGCTTACATACAGTATATCGTGCAAAAAGATGTACACGTTAAGTACATTGTAGCTATGCATAACAACATAGTAAATATGTGTAAGCATGCATATATAATGCTATGTAATGACCATGTAAGTACACAGTAATTAGTGACACAACGGAAAGTGTTACCATATTTATATTATCGAGAGTTAAAGAATACCAGGCAAACTCATTTTCTTCCACTTGGTTCAAAAAAGCCAAGATGATATCCATCAATAATTAATTTTCCAGCATGTTTTATGACAGTTTCAATCAGTAACACTAGTAAATAATAAAATGTGCTTGCTTCCCAAACAACTTTTCTTTAATATTTTTAACAGTGAATCTTTGTCAGTGCACCCATAGAACTTTGTTCCAGCCATGTCCAGCCACATAAAACGTTATTAAACTGAACCAATGAAGCCTCTGACCAAGTCTTTCAATCAGTTCATATTAGTTATTAAACGTGGAATGGAATGGTACTCCAGGACTGAAGTTGTCTAGTTCTGGAAAGAGCCCATGCCCTGTCCCACGTCAGCCGTCAAAGGGAATTACAAGTGGGGCACGCTGATCCTATTTGTTATGATTTTCTAATACCTATTGGCCCACCTCAAGTGAATTCACTGCTTGATTGGTTAAAATAAATTAAATCCATAATTTAACCAAATGCAATGTCGCCAATTCTGAGCAAGCTGCAGACAATCCCTTGATACAATCAAAAAGTCGGAAACCCAAATTAAACTCACATAAGAGTAGTTTCCTAATGGTCTGGTCTATTTAAAGTACTTGAATAGAAAAGGCTGCTTCAATTAAAGAAGGGAATTGGAGGCTTGGGTGAATTGTGTTCAATGAAAGATTAAATAAAAAATACCCCTCTACATCACAACAAAAATAAACACAGTACGTTGTGATACATACGATTTCACACCTTAGAATTGCAAAGCTATAAAGAAAACATTGCTCAGTATGGGATCCTAAGCATTATTTTCTCAGGAAAAAGGTTAGGATTGAAAGAAGCTTTCATGCTCTGCTGGGAAACGTTTCCTGAATTCCTGGACTACAGCCATACTATGCACATATGCCTAATTATCTCCCTAAGGAAAAAAGGCAGAAGCTCACTTCTGCTTGAAAGTCTAAAGATTTTTTTTTTTCCAGCACAGCACATAAAAATCCTTTCTTATCTGTCACTCTTTAAAGACACAAGGCTTTCTTATTTTTCCTGTTAGGTGCAGCAAAAATCTTCAAGCTTTGCAGACTGTCTAATAATAATAATAATAATAATAATAATAATAATAATAATAATAATAATAATAATAATAATAATAATAAGGCCTGCTGCAGCAGACATTTTAGCTGTATAAAGATTTTCTGATTCATAAAGCTTGACAGTGAAAAATTTAGTTTAGGAAAATGTCAGGGAGAGTAAAATGAACATGCTCACTAGAGAAAATACCTACCTCTAAAACCCTGCATTAAAAACTGAAATGTGCATGAAGATCAAATTACAATGACCCCATAAGAAAGAAAGACATAGATACAATAACTAGAATGTGTTTAAAAACAGTACATTTTAACATGGTTTGGCAGTGCTGTTAGGAATCGAATAGACTTTGACCTTTGGAGTCCTAGGTGAATTTAAGGGTCTTGATCACCCTATACGTTGCCTGGATGCGATAGCAGGGTTGTTTAAAGCAGGCTTCAGTTTATGGTAACGCCTCTGGCGTGTGATCAGCTCCTACACAACATTTCCAGATGAGGAATAGAGAATGGTGAGATGGATCTGCTGTGCATCGGCCTGAACTCTGATGATAAATACGGTTCAGTCTCCAGAGCTGCCAATTTAAAGAAACAGCCCCCTCAAAACAGTCTTCACGTAAGTGTCTCTCCACTACGCCTTTCCAGGGCTCTTGAAGACTCTTTTCACAAGCCCCGTACTTCTTGTGGCCCTGTGGTACACAGCAGATGGTGTCCTATGTATGCAGCACTCTAGCCGCATCTAAGCAGCATATTTTCTGACTCCTTGGACCAAGTAAATCAGATGGTTCATTTTGACTTGCTCCTTTTCAATGCTTATTTCTGGGTCCCACAAAATACAATAAATAAATCATTCACCTAGTATTTTTTTTTTTTTTTCAACTCGGATTTTGTAGTGAAACATCATAACATGCTTATTTTTTTATTTTTTATTTTCTTCTGACCGGCAGGTGACCAAATGCGGCCACAAGAAAAGAAACAGCAGTCCATCATGCTTGACGCCTTCTTGTCGTTGAGGTTGGATACCAGTAGCTCTGCCCCTCTCATTCACAGATTGCTGTCAGCTCACATGGTCAGAAACTACTCTAAAATGAAAGTGGCAGCACCTGTAATTAACAGAAATCACGGTGCTGTAAATAAGAACCGACAGTCAACTACGTTCTTTAAAAGGCGAGTCATTTATTACGGTATTCTGTCTCTGAATGTTTAAAAGAGGTCTGTAAAAGCTATTAGATGGAAAACCAAAAAAACACATTTCTCTGAAATCTGTAGTTAGATGAGTGCTAATATCACCTCTCAATGCAAAACGGTCGTTCCTCATATGGAGATATAAATGCAATATGAATTTCTGATTAATGAGCAAACACCCTGAAACAATTTGCTAATGGCAAATGTTTAAATCTTTCAAAGCACATTGCTAAATGTTTTAATATGTCTGACACAAAGCATTAAAAAAATATATTATAGGAAGCTATAGCCAGTAAAAAGCATGGGCTCATTCATCTTATTTTAATAAATGGCTTCAGCTGAAAATCATCAACAGCTTTTCCAGGATGGTTGGTCCCAAGTGAAAAATGTAATCAATACAGGGCTCTATTACTAAGCTTCCTCTTGACACAAGCAGCTTTATGTTTTAAATGCTACCAGTTCCCAGGTGTATGATAGCAAGCATAAAGAAACTGGCAGATATGTGCATACACAGGCAGTTTCCAGAAACAGCAGTGGTTCTTAATTGGCTGTCAGGCCTTTCACATATTCCAAACAAAGCAGAAGTAATTGCAAGCAGGGTTTAGCTGGGCTGCGGTGTTTATTGTTTGTAACAACATTTTAATAAAGAGAAATAAAAAGTCTAAGAGGGGGGGAATCTAAAATGCAAAACACTAAAATACATTTAAAAAGAATTTAAAAAGAAAGAAATCGCCACTGTTTTTAAGAGAGAAAAAAAGATCAGTGCTGGTTGGCTTATAACATCTAAAGAGCAGGCTACTCATGACAGGGGGGAGGATTGCTCATCCTCGAATAGAGATGTATTATTGAAACTTTTAGATTGAACTATCTTTCAGAAATGTCATCCATAAAGACGCTGTTACAGGCTGGTTGCTGTTCTTTATCTTTTTTCTAGATAATGCGTTGTTTTTCTATATCTAGAAGCTGTTCACTGTGATGTGTGTGTAGCCCCATGTTAATGTAAAAGCTTGCTTTGGTACCTTATTGGCTTGGATTCTATTCCTAATTATTTTTTGCG
This sequence comes from Polyodon spathula, assembly GCF_017654505.1. Lineage (NCBI taxonomy): Eukaryota > Metazoa > Chordata > Actinopteri > Acipenseriformes > Polyodontidae > Polyodon > Polyodon spathula. The sequence continues at coordinate 20,604,001 of NC_054558.1, read as the reverse complement.
CTTGACAGGCAGTTTATACACCTGCCTCTTCCTTCATTATGTTTTTATACTTACTAAAATACAGAAATGAATTTATTTTCAATTAGTTTATAAAATGCCTTTCCTGCTCATATTCCCCTGACTGAAATTAACATTGCATGTTAACATCTTACTGGTCTGCGGTGGCCTTTTTTAATAGAAATAAAAGGATTCTATCAAGCTGCGCTCAACGCTTATTGGTATGAGATATACTTTATATATGCCAGCACAAAGTCTGAAGGGGTCAGCTCTTACTTACTTGGTTAACATGCCTGAACAGAATCTCAGCTGATTTTTGTTGCAATCATTATTCACTATGTTGTAAGGACACTCTTTGGTCTGTCTGCTCTGCTCGTTTTAGAAAATGCGGTTTATTTAGTTTGAAATGCAGTGAGACAAGCAACAGCCAGTTTAATGTATACAGGAGTTTTAAAACAGTGTGTAAAAAACATTCAGTTCTACTTGTGCAGATGCATACACAGACGCTTGTCACCCTATAACCCTGCTGTATTGTATACTGCGTTATTACTCTATTCATAGCAAACTTTTTTGTTTGGTGCATTGTAATTTTCCTTGAAAGAGGAGAATACATTGCCGGCTGTAATGTCCCCGTTGTGAATTGGCTTTGTAGTTCAAGGGTTTTCCTAGCCTCCGTTATTATTTTATAAGCAGGAGACATCAGCCATACCAGTAATTTTAGAGTCGTGTCATAATGCACTAAAAGTGTTGCTCTGACTGGCTGAAAGATCCTCCATTGCAAATCAGCAGAGACAACTATAAGAAAATAAGTAGACAATGAGATTAATACTGTAGCAGTGTGATTTTGGTAAGTTTTTGGAAATACCTAATTAGTTCTGCATGCTTCGTATCTTGGCCAAAGCTTTTCAGTTTTCAAGAAAGATAATTGCAACCTTCTCTGTTAAAAACATCTGAGCTGTCAGTCCTTGAAGAGAGGTGTTATTTTAATAGACTCAGAACTGTTTCAAAAGGCATTGCACTTTGCTGCTCACTGTGTTGCTAGTAAGGCAACATAAAAGGGGCTAAATGAATGTGATTATTGGTCAACATGCTTGAAAATATCCCTAGTTTTATGAACAAGATTTCAAGGTCCTTTTTCCATTCCTGTTCCAATACAATGTGGAAAGTTAGGAAATCAGTAGACAAAGCACCCTAGTATCGTTTTAAAAACAATTATTAACTGCAATAAGAACAGCTGATAATGAGGGTAAAAAAATAATTAAAAAAAACAAAAGTTTAAAAAAGGCATTATAATTTGAAGCTACTTATTCTTTCGGTATTACAGTGCTCTCCTGTTATATCATGATCTTATTAAACAGTGAAATATTGAAAACAGTGAATTTGTGAAATGCATTTATACAGGGAAACAAAATGCATGCCTTTCTCTTCTATCAATTCCATAATTTATTGGGATGCAATTAATATATTCCAAACTGGTAATGAGATCCTGGGGTTTACATGTTGTTTTATTGCTTTTTAATTGGATTGAGGAGCACAATACCTCAAGTGAAGTGTAGCTTACATTTTTTAGAGTAATTGCTCAGCAATAATAGTTGCCTGGATTATTGGATTGCTTTCCTGTGATTGAGAGGAGGTGAGCTGTTATCATAACTATTATCATCTAATACAGTATTATTTAAACATGAATATACCTGTACCAGTAAATTCACTGAAGATATGAGCACATAGCCTACTTGCAACCCAACACTTTCTATTTTGTAGACCAGTTTGTTATTGGTTTTTAAGAATATGTGGTTTTCTTCTAACTTGATCAAGAGTTTTAATGAACAGGCACTCTGATAAATGAATTCCTTTTCTGTTTGTCAACAATGGACAGGATAAAGTGCAGAAGGGCTCTGTGCAAAACAAACATAGCGTAACCATAACAACGAGAATGAAACCAGGCTGTGTGTTCAAAATAGTGCAGTTGAGTTCTGGCAACGTCAACAAAACTACTTCCTGTTGTGTTCCATTAAAAAGCTCCCCACCCTTAGCACTGACCTGATTCAACCATGTTCCTTTTGTACAAGCTCCTTAACCTGCATTAAACCAGAAAATGTGTGTCCCAGTTGCCAGTTACTGTTAGTCACCACAAAACAGTTTCTAGAGTTTTCTGCATGGAGACGAACTGGTAAACCGCAATTTCAAATCAAGCTATTTTATATACGATTACATTAAGTAGTCGTGATTAGTGCTAATCAGAGGCTGTGAAACTAGCCAGTTGCTTTTCAAGCTGTTTGAATTGATTTCTCTTTCTCTGTATGTTAGCAACAAGCTCAATATTGTGTGAAGGCTGTTGAAAGTGGAAAACCGTGTTTTGATAAAATAAATGCATTCAATTATAGCACAAAATCCAAAGGTGTAGAAGAATCCAGAAAAACACGGCCACAGCTGCAGTACAAAGCTGACAAACACTTATGCAGGAACTACCTTTCAAAATATAATAACATTTTGAAAGGTATTTTGTGCAGAGGTCTTTGCATTCACATTTTACACTTTCAAAATGGGTCTATAACTTATTGATATATACCACTTTCAACTCAGCAGCATTAAACATATTCTCCAAGAGGTCACGCCAATTTTATTAACAATGTTCCAGGAGCAAGAATGTAATGCAAGATGTTACTGACAGTTACACAAGTACAGCTAGTAGCTGGCAGTTTCAGAGATTAATGACAAGGGAACAATGTGTTGAAGGAAGACTTGCAAAGCTGGCTACAATGGGGAGTCCAGAATGTAATACAGAATTATAGAATTGTGTGAGTCATCGGGTGAGGAGTAGATTACATTCTGTGCGCACTGGTACTCTTTAATAAGTTTAGCTGAATCAGTTCAACAGCACTGGCATGTAACGCAATAAACGGTCATTAAATCTGTTGGGTTCTGAAACCTCCTCACATTATTTCCAGCAAGAAAGCATGTACCTTCATTTCATTTTACCCTTCTCCTCATGTGCTGTGAATACCTAGGGAGAATTAGGAGTGACTATTCATATTCCCAGTGGAAGATTTGGCACTCTAGAGGAGCAGGAACCCCAGAGGCATGCTTGTTTCAGGATGTGTGTATAATTTCATGTTTCATATATGTATCCACTAATAACAGATTCAGTAACAATAATAACAGTTAAAACCTGTCTGAGGCACCTACATAGATCATATTTTTTGACCTCCCTGTTATGTAATATTGACTTTACATACAACACCTTAACACTGTATTGCCCAGTTGAATATTGGATGCAATATTAGATTCCATGCATTAGACCATGCAATATTAGATTCTTGAAACAGGTGCCTGGGAACAGATTCCTGTTACTAGTACTTGAATTCATTATGAAGGCAGATTTAATTATTTAACACTCAACAGGGAGTAGATGGGTGTTTCTCCTTTTATTGTACAATTTTGCTGTTTCGATTGCCACTGAGAATTTAACTTCTACCTAAATTATCATCTTTAAATTTTCTTAATAACTAAAAACTCTCGAATTACCTTTTCTCTGTAATTGGGGACATATGTGCTAACAATCTGTCTCTTTTCCTGTCCTTTTCTCTTGCATCCAAAAAAGATCTCTTCCGTCTCTTACGTCCTTTTTTTCGTTTGTTTTTTTTTTGTAGTCACAAAATGTTGTGGGGAAACACAGCGATTGCTTCTTGCTTCCAGTTGCATTTGGAATTTGTAATCACAGTGTCCCCTAAGACAATTATCTGGCTCAGACGAACCAGAAATCAGACCCAAGCTAAATATACTTCCTCTCCCTAACTTCTTATATGCAATCACATCAGTCTATTCAAAAGATCGATCCCTGGTCCAAGTGATGGTATATTGAATTGACACAGCATGTTTCTGCTGAATGCAGTTTATTTGACTCTAAGTTTGGTCTGCCAATTAAGAAGGTGTCAATTAAAATGTAATTCCAGCTGAGACTAAAGTAAAGAGCATTGCCTAATAGGAATGTGCTAATTATCTCCAGTGAGATATTTTTAATGACAACGCCTACTGCTGAATTTTCCACCACTGTCCTGTAACCAAGCGAGGCAGGGCACCTTTGGCACATACTTTGTGAGTGCTGTGCTTCTAAAGCATGGGATCTCTTGTTGTATCACAGGTGTAGCTAATTTTGAAAGCTGAGTTCACACACAGCCAGTTGCAATTAGGTTCCAAGCACCAATTGATGTTCCTAATTTAAAAAAAAAAAACACAACAACTACTGTTCCATTCTGTGTCTTTGAGACAGCATCATTATTCCTGTGTTTGTTTCAAAGATGTCTTCTGTCTTCTCTTATCTGTATATTGCAGTTTCCCCACTAATAGTAATAGCAAGTCCATGTCTTTGGTACAGCTGAAGAATGGGTGTGTTCTCAATGGAGTACCTCTACGAGTTCCATATTTCTTGAGACGCAGAAGTTGTGTTGTGATTTACTCAAAATGAGACATGTGTTTAAATGTAAGTAATATTCTCTATACACATTTCTCATAGTTTTAATATTATTTTTATTGTTATGAATCCCTTATGTATTGGTACCATTGATATACTGTTATAACACCAGTGTATAGCACTGAAGAATTCCCAGCAGAACCATTAACACCTGAAACTAGTGTTTCATCTTCAATTATTATCAATCTGTTGAAAACAAGATCTTCAGTAGAATCTTATGACATGATGGCTTGTGTGGTGACATCAGGCCAGGAAATACAGGTCACAGAATGGTGAGTGAATGCGCTGGTGCGCTGGTTTACTGTAAAACAAATATATAGACAAAACAAACACTCCAAACAAACGGCATGATGGCCAAAACAGAGACAAACAAACCCCAGCAAACACGAAACAAACAAGTATCGTGCTGAGCTCAATTAAACAGAAAGCGTAATACTGTGTCTGCAATCAAATCCACAGGACAATATGTAATGACAGGGAGAAAAGTAAGAAACAGAGCAGGAGAAAGAAAACACAGCGATGCTGCCACTTAAAGATGTGTAGATTGGACTGTTTGTAAAAGCCCCTTAAGCCTGAGCTTTATTCAATGAGACCAGAAATAAAATGAATCACTATCATTCACGGAGCAGTCATAGCTTCAAAGAGCACAGTAAGATCCAAAACACTTCAAGAGTAAGTAGCTGCAAATCAGCTGCCCTTGTATTCATTTGTTCATTGCAATCAGTGAGAGTAGCTGAGTTATTTTTTATTGTTCTCTATATCTGTCTTTAACTGGCTTTGAACTTGCTTTGAGCTTGTCGGGAGAATTCTAGCTGTCTGACACTGAACCCAACTTCCTCATTCTTTTCAAACCATGTGACAATAGGTGTTTGACATTTCTTGAGACATATATGTCTCGTGTAATAAGCGTGGACATGGTGTCTTTTTTGTGTTTACATGTAAAGCCTCTCATTTCCTTTGAAACGTCTACTTTTATATGCATATTAACGATCTGATTTGCTGATGGATAGTGCCTGCTTTTTTAATGCTTTGTTTTAGTGTTGTCGGTAACATTGATTTTCACACATCATGGATGGGTGTGTGTGCGTGTGTTGGGGAGAGGGAGGGGGGGTGTAGGGGAATATTTGCATAGAACCATTCCTGTACCTGTTTGCTTAATTAGACCTTTTTATTGTTTTCCCTCTTAAACAGTTAGAATTCAAGTTACTTATAAAATGTTATAGCTAACTTGAAATCTGCAACTGTTTAAGCTGAAAACAATTAAAAAGGTCTAATTAAGCAAATTATCATTTCAATTAAGGGTCTAGTTAAGTAATTGAGAGCTCAGTTGGAATGAAAACGAATAGAAACAGTAAGGTCTACTAAACTACTCCTCTAAACCACCCATTCCTGTACCTGTTTGTTGCTACCCTGTACTACCATTATTCACCGAGCTATATGTTTTAAAACAATTTGAGTTTATGAAATGTATTGAACTACAGGTACATGTCACTGAAAACCAAACCGTGGATGGTGTGACAACTGAGCTGGCTCCAGATTATCTGTTAATTACCCCAACCTGCTGGCTCCAGCTTATCGGTTGATCTCTATTGTGTTACCTCGTAAATACCTGTCCCCTCTGTTGTTGTTCCCCCAACTGAGCTGGCTCCAGCTTATCGGTTGATCTCTATTGTGTTACCTCGTAAATACCTGTCCCCTCTGTTGTTGTTCCCCCAACTGAGTTGGCTCCAGCTTATTGGTTGAAAGGGAAACTACCCTGTCTCTCTGTAAAGGTATAATTACTGCATGCTAACTCAGTATGGCAGAACACTGCTCGGGCTTCCTAACACTGATGTGTTGAGCTGTTCTCGTTTGCGCAAACTAATAAAGCTTTATATCTCTGAACACCTGGTGCAGTTGGCTCTTTTAGTTGCGGACCTGAAAAGTTCCACGACAGGGGGTATATCTTTATTAATAAAAAACTGGGCCAAATCTGAGTGGTGGGGCTATTGCAAGAGAGGTGGCGGATACTACCAAAGCGAACTGAAGTGACCCACGAGTTTGTTCCCTAAATTATTACAGCCTGCTGTATCGTGCACGATCTGTGAAAAGGTTGTGAGCAGTCAAATTGAAAGACTATGTTGTCACGTGATTTGAATGGACAGAGAAAGTATCATCAGTCTTATGCAACAAGGATAACAATGAAATATTGGATCAACAAAACTCAGAACCACTCGACATGCAAACATCATAAAAACACAAAGGTAAAGATAAAATAAATTAAACAGCATTTAATTCTACTCTGTTAGACATCACATTTCTATTTACATATCAAGTGTATAAATAGTACAGTAGTGCTAGGTACATTCAATGCCAAGACAAAAACACTCTCCGGTGTTAACAAGTATGCCTGCCATGCCCCCAGCTTTCCCTACATTCGAGTTATGCAGCAGGGAATGTTTCACAATTCGAGTCACACTTCATAAATAAATGATGGAATGAATATTTTTTGCAGCACCGCTCTCTGTGTTATATATGTAAGGTACAATCGAAGGTCTTCACACAGCATAAGCAGTGCTTGACAATGTCGTATTCTGCTGTGACAAACAGAGTACAGATGTGTTCTCTCATTCAAGATGCGTCTGTTTTAGACTTTTAAAGGTGCCATTTGGTTATAGGTTTTAAGCTGAAGATAATTGTTTGGATGTATGGGTGTCATAAATCTGGTTATGCAGATAAAAAGTGCAAAGGGCATTGATGGGTAGAAGCTTATTAGCGTGTCATTCTTTACAGATGGGAATATCATACTTCATTGTCTCCAAGTCATTTTGTGTCGCATTGTTAGTGTTGTCAGTTATTGTGGAATCCCTGTGGACCAACCACAAGATAGACAGGATTTGATTCAGAAGGGCAATTGTGATTTGACAGCAATAAGAGTTAGTCTTTTGACTGTTCTTTTCAGATAGTTGCAGTCTGAGCGCTTCAACGCAGTTATTCCTCAGAGGAGGGGGGTTATGTAAGTAAACACGAAATTGAATTAAAAAATGACAATAATAACACCAAAATGGGACATAAAAATTATATCCATTATGGAAGTGTTTATGATAAATGATACCTTAAGGAATAACCAAATTAAATAGTCGCTTTTACATCAAAATTAAATCATGAGATAAATTGAAATAAACCAAAATAATTGCCATGCAGCCAGAAACAGCACATGCATCCACTGCCGGTATTTGAACTCAAAGACAGGTTATTCGGGGCACAGTTTAAAATATCAGTATGTTTTTGTTTGCACAATTCATGTTTCTGGTATTTGCTCCACTTAATGAATGGCTCTCTTGTTTTGGGAAATGCTAGAGGGTAATTCAAGAGCTTTGGATGCAACGGCTATCACAAACTTTCATGTCAGCTAATATTCCTGAAAACAGGACAGAGAAATATTGGGTTATTTTGAATGAGTAAAACTCAAAGAGGGCAACAGTGCCTATGCAGCAGAATCAATTTTCCTTATTCCAATTAGTTATCTGACATACACAGCCACGCTAGTATGGGGACAAAATTAATTTGCACTGTGATGTCACTGTAGTGTCTGTGGTTTGTATGAATTAGCATTTCAATGTACTGCATTATTTTATGTTTTGCAATACAAAGATGCAATTAAAGAATAACTGTCAAGCAATGGATGATGGGATAATTGCATACCGAACGTAATCTGTTTAACAGAGATGACAGAAAACAGGTAAAAGTAGCTGTGAAGGGAATTATTTCAGCTTTAGATAATTGTATTTGTTAGAAATGGTACACAGATTGCTTGTCTTGAATTACCAAATGCTCAGAGAGCCCTAATTGAATTTCCACAATGTTTAATTGCTGGATGGTTTTCTAGCAGGGCAATCCAATCTCTGGTTTCATTGCAAACCTTTCTTTCATCACCAGTTAACACACAATTCTTTTCCTTTTTGTTCCTAAGGAGATGATTTATTACTCCCCCACCCCCAACCCACACCCCCCCCTACATTTATTTTCTTTGTTTTTTGTGTGCTTTTAGTCAGATTGCCAAGACAATTGCTCGGCTCCCCCAGAGTCAGAGCTGCCTAAGGCATACAAAACTGCAAAACCATATTACATTTGCCTTCCAATCTGAGACCAGAAAATAGATTATTTATGAAGCCAGTAAATATCCCTGGTCTGATTCTCTGGAGTATCCAGAACTTATAACTCTGACTCTGGAGATCTTGCACAAAATTGAGCCAATTTGTTAAGCACAAAAGAGAACTCTCTGTGATATGGAAATTAATTTTGTTTTGAAGTGCACACATGTGTTGGACAAATTAATTTTGTATCTAAGCCTTGTTATTCGTACATAAACTTATTGTAAGTGTGTTAAAATTAGGAGCTCTTGTTTTTGCACTGACAGCTGCAGATTGCAGAAGCTAATGGAATGTGGTATAGAAAACGACATATTAGATATTACAATAACATTTCCTTACAGGCAACAGATCACTGACATGGATTTTGCCTGAATATATTTGTAATGTTGTCAGACTCCCCTTCACTTTATGTACAATGTGCACTTCCACCGTCACACGGCTGTATGCATATACAATGTTCTTATAATACTGGCTACTTCTAATCATGTTGAGTTATTTATCGCGGTGGAGAGCAAAGAGTTACACTAGAAAATGCAAGATTGGAGGAATTCACTGAACAATTAACTATAAACAAATTGTGTATTGGGTTAGGGAGTTCAATCGTAATTTAAAAGCTTAATAAATATATGATGAAGTGTTACATACATGGTACACATGTGTATATATGTATATACAAAATATGAAGATAAATGACCAGTGGGGTTTAATTTTTCTTTTCTTTCTTTTTTTTTTTTTTAATCCGTGCCGTCTGATTTTTACCCCCACACCAGATAATCGTAAATCAGTCTTTTATTTGTGAAGTGTTCTAAATAAATGAACGTTCTGGGTTACAAAATGCACAATTTGAAATAAAGTTTACAAATTATACACACAATAGGCTGCTGCTTGCTGGTGGGAGAGCCGCCTCCCTGCATGCTAGTAGTTTCCATAACAGTGAATTATGCTTTCATTAAGCTTTCTTGATCTCGTTAACATGCATTTTGATTACCGAGTTCCCCTTATCTAGTCTAGACAGGAAGTGATGTATGTGACCTGCGACAATTACATTTTTTAACGAGAAATGCGTTCAACCTCATCGACTCAATTTCAAACATTAGTGGATTGACTTTATTAACATATTTCACTTGAAAATCACTCGCTACTAAAGATGTTATTACTATACCTTGAGTTCAAAACAACAGCACTGGTATTTGAACCCCCCACCCCATTGTGTATACTTGATATTCAATAGGTTATACATTGTACCTAATACTACTCCTACAGTATATGCATTTACAATGAAGTGAATTATGATAAAATTATGTACAATTACCTCTTTATAACCACCATGCACTCTATACCAGTGGTTCACAATCGCAGTCCTCGGGATCCACTGTGCTGTACTCTAAACCAGTGGTTCACAATCGCAGTCCTCGGGATCCACTGTGCTGTACTCTAAACCAATGGTTCACAATCGCAGTCCTCAGGATACACCGTGCTGTACTCTAAACCAGTGGTTCACAATCGCAGTCCTCGGGATCCACTGTGCCGCACTCTAAACCAGTGGTTCACAATCGCAGTCCTCGGGATCCACTGTGCTGTACTCTAAACCAGTGGTTCACAATCGCAGTTCTCGGGATCCACTGTGCTGCACTCTAAACCAGTGGTTCACAATCGCAGTCCTCGGGATCCACAGTGCTGTACTCTAAACCAATGGTTCACAATCGCAGTCCTCGGGATCCACAGTGCTGTACTCTAAACCAGTGGTTCACAATCGCAGTCCTCGGGATCCACTGTGCTGTACTCTAAACCAGTGGTTCACAATTGCAGTCCTCGGGATCCACTGTGCCGCACTCTAAACCAGTGGTTCACAATCGCAGTTCTCGGGATCCACTGTGCTGCACTCTAAACCAGTGGTTCACAATCGCAGTCCTCGGGATCCACTGTGCTGTACTCTAAACCAGTGGTTCACAATTGCAGTCCTCAGGATCCACTGTGCTGCACTCTAAACCAGTGGTTCACAATCACAGTCCTCGGGATCCACTGTGCCGCACTCTAAACCAGTGGTTCACAATCGCAGTCCTTGGGATCCACTGTGCCGCACTCTAAACCAGTGGTTCACAATCGCAGTCCTCGGGATCCACTGTGCCGCACTCTAAACCAGTGGTTCACAATCGCAGTCCTCGGGATCCACTGTGCTGTACTCTAAACCAGTGGTTCACAATCACAGTCCTCGGGATCCACTGTGCTGTACTCTAAACCAGTGGTTCACAATCGCAGTCCTCGGGATCCACTGTGCTTGCTGGTTTTCATTCCAACTGAACTCTCAGTTACTTCATTGAAAGGCTTAATTAGACCTTTTTAATTGTTTTCACCTGTTAAACAGTTGAAGAATTCAAGTTACTTATAAAATGTTACAGCTAACTTGAAATCTGCAACTGTTTAAGCTGAAAACAATGAAAAATGTCTAATTGAGCAAATTAGCATTTCAATGAAGGGTCGAGTTAAGTAATTGAGAGCTCAGTTGGAATGAAAACGAATAGAAACAGTAAGGTCTACTAAACTACTCCTCTAAACCACCACATTTTCAGATTGATGTTATTTTCCACCTTAAAGATGCACAGCTGTACACTTATAGTATTAGATTAGCGCTGGGGACTAAATGCACGCAGATGAGTTCTAATCTTTGTATATTCTAAGTCTAGAGTCACAAGCACAGGATGAGCCATGGAGGAATCAGACAAACTGTCTTCAAAAGGAACATTCTACCCTTGTTCCTCTTGTGAAACCAGTGACAAACGATTCAAGAGAAAATGATTCCTTAGTAAGAGAATGCTCAGGAAACATACAAACAATGCTGCTTAGTTTAATGTATTATCGATGAAAGCAGCAGATGCACAGATATTATGGCTGCTGGAAACTGCTGTGACAGAACTCATTTTCAACCCTCTCTGTGCTCACTGTGCTAAAGCTGAGATTGCTTTTAGCATTTGTTTTATTCCTGATGCTGTCGCACGTTTGGGAGACGAACCACTCTTCTCTACTCCTGGGCATTGACGCGGCAGAATCCGGTGATAATACCTGTTTTATTATTTTCAGAACAAATAAGGGGCAGACTTTACATTTTGTTTATTTTTTGATACACTAATATTAAAGTACTGCATCCCGATTAAGATATTTAGAAATAGTAGTACCGGTATATTCACTGAATAATTATAAGCACAATGTATGCTGCCCTGTTTTATTGCTTTGGATTGTAACCAGAGCTTCAGCTTATTAAAAAACATGGATTCAACACTTTAGGGAAATCAGTAGATTTAGCAAAAAACCTAAACAAATAACAGAGTGTTGGGAAGCTGTCAGTCGCTCCGTGGTTCAAAGCGTCTTGCTAAATTGTTATTCCCTTTCTGTTTCACACGGTAGTACGCTGTACAAAATCCTTAATGAAGAAACGATGCTGACAGGGAAATCAGATGTCAAACTCACAACAAGAGTTACCTGGCCTGGGTATTAATTAGGATGGTAATGGCTAACACGTCCCATTAAGAGTCTCTAATTACTGTGTATTTACATAGTAGTTACTTATACATAGTTACAATGTTATTATGCATAGTTATAACGTACTTAATAGGTCAATTATTTTGCAAGATATATCCCTAACCCTATATCTAACCCTAACCCCTTTTTCATGCAATTGTGTACTTATATATATCGTGAGACTTCCTCTTAAAGTTGTCCCGGGTAAGAAAGCCTAAACCTCACAATAATTGCATGATTTTTATCTTTTCCACTAATGAAATCCCTCCTCTTGCATGTCCCCTTATGTATGCTGCTGTGTAAGAAATCCTGCATAGACATTCTGTTAAAAAAAAAATACCATCATTAGTCTGCTGCAGACAGAGCCCCTAGTATTAAACTTGTAATAATCAGTATTGTACCAAAGCATTGATGCGTGTGATTTCTGCTTGTGTTGATTGTGCACATATTTCTTAAGCAGTGTAAACTGACACATATTTTGTGTTGACAAATTCTTGAGTGATAAATTCTTGAGTCTACCTTTAAAACAAGTTATTATAATTGGGTAAATATAGCATCTTTGCCTGTATGACACATGGTTCCAAAGGTGTTAAATAATGCTTCTGCATAGGATTTTATCACGAAAGAAAATGTGCTGTAAGAGAACAGAAGTGTAACAGCACAGCTAATACACAGAGCTGCTGCAAGCTGCTCCTTGTGTCATCTTATAGAGCACAGATCCTGTAAAGGGGTGATGCTGTAACTGGGCAGAAGCTGGGCATGAACCAGCAACCCTGCACTACGCAAACCAGCATCTTAACCACTATACAAAAGCTGTATTATATGAGTTTGCTGTAGCTGATGCTGCTGTTTTTTAAGGTTTTTTCCAATCAATGTGTTTAATCTAAGTTCTCTAGAACTGTACTTGACACCAGGGGCTTCTGCAAAGTAAATAAATAACAGGGTTCCAATTTCATTGTCTGCCTTCATTGTGCCCCCTGGCTGTAAACAACAGACTAGGAAGAAAAAAAAAAAGGAAAATTGACAAAAGGCTAACATGCCATATAGGGCAAGATCAGGTTATATTCTTATTGATAAACAGAGCTCAGAATGAATGACAATGAAACTATCACTTCCCTTCAGGGACCAAGAGTTGTATAAAAGGAGGAAATAAGAATGTTTTAAGATTGCAGCAACCTTCAAACAGCCTAAAAAACATCCCAAAAAGGGTTACAGCTCCCTGGTTACTTGTCTGCAATCTGTCTCTCATGAGCTGCTCAGATAAACACTGCAGCGGGATTCCAAGTCAGGGTCAGCTGCAATAGGCTGTGACTGCAGCCTGGTCAATTAGATTTAGTCAGATTGCCAATACATTAAATGTTGATCATGTTACAACCTGTGCTCCCCTAATACACTGTCTGCGGTCAAAGCGGTCTCCTCTACACCTCAGGTATAGCCTGTGAGATAACCGCTACTGCCCCTGGAGAACTTAGAAGTATCAGTGGCTGGAAACAGAGCATTAGCATACAATGATCCAACACAGCCTGCCAATTCACACGCACAAAGTGAGCTGACAGACATTCTGCTGCCTATCTCGTTCTCAGTTCTGATAACATTTGAATGGTTTTGACATGAGAGAAAAGTACGCTGTTTGTAATTGTGTCTGCTCCGTTATTTCTTCCGTTTGTAAAGCGGAGAGTGATATTTGAAACTTGTCGTGCCAGCTGAGATAAGCAAGCCAAGTCATGGGTTATAATGGGGAATTACTTGCCTGCCTGTAGGGAGCCAGTGTTCCATCAGTTCAGTGGCTGCTGAAACAATAGGTACATGACCCTACAGTTTACAAGGAAGGTCTGGGGGTTGCATAAGCCATTGGTTGCTTCGATGCATTTAAACATACAGGACTTCTTTACCTCCGAGCCTGGTCCAAATAACTGCTCAGGGGGTGATTAGGTACTGTATCTGAATGAATATGAATGCAGATCGCTGCAGCAGGGTAAGGTGTCCAGATGTTTCTGTTGCTTTTTTACACTGTTGTTGGATGTTTTATAACCTTTATAACAGATTTTGGTATAAAAAGGAACATTGTAGCTCTACAATGGAAAAACTTTGCGTTTGATGGTTAAAGTCTGAATACAAAAGCAAAGAATCATGCGTAAAAAAAAAACAGCGAATTAAGCTGTGGTGTGATTAGCCCTTTAATCGTTTTCCAACAGTTGACAATTTCTAAATTATACTTGAGGGCGGTCCGAACTAGATGGTGGTATATGTTGTTTGCAACAGTTACATTTTTGTTCATTCTTTTTTTTTTGAGAATGACATCCTGATGAGGACTTTCTTGGTGAAGGTTTGTCATTTTATGGAGTGTGTAACTGGGCATTCTTCTGCCATATTAGTGTACGCCCAGAAGTCTGAACAAACTCAAGGCTAAAGAAGAGAGTTAATATGGAGAATGTTTGACAAGCCTAAGAATCAATGGAACTGCAGGTCTCTGCCTTCTTGCAGCATTGCTACTAAATAATAGGGTTGACCTTTCTACTCTGTCTGATCTGTAACTCTATTACATTGTCTGCAACTCCAGGAGAAACCAGTGCAGCAGCAGCAGCAGCAGCAGCAGCAGCAGGAGCGTAGTGAACCCTCCCGATCCATTCAAATTGTATCAAGTGGCAGGAGCAATACTTATCACAAGCCAATCGCTGCTCTGCATTCACACCCTTTATTGAATACAGCACAGGCACAGGTTAGACACCCTCAGGTTCTATGACATCACAAAGCCTTCTGTATGGATTGACATGTTTTGCTCCAGTTGGCATAGAATTAGTCTGTGGACGTATTATTGCATCCTCGTTGTTCAATTCTCAATTGGTCTGCTGAGTTGAACTCCAAACAACACTCGCTCCAGTATCTCCTATTTGCGGTCTATCTCCATTTGGTAAGAAGAGTCATCATGTTGTCCCAGCTGGTGATTCATGCTGTGTATACAGCTGTACAAAGCTGGGAATCTCAATGTGGTTCTTGATCAGGAACCGCTTCCTGATGACGTTGCGCATGACGTGAGCTTGTCGAAGCAAAGAACAAGAAGCACAGTAATTGCTTTTCTCCACTAGGTGTCACCGTTTCTTCAGCTGCTCTATATCAATATTCTGGATTAATAAAAACAAATTGGAGCAGAGTTTTCAGTTTGCTGCATTGATCAGTTTAGGTACTACAGCACTGATCTGGGGAGTGTCATCAAAGGGCAATCGGTTTGGTTTCTCACTTTTGACTATTATGCACTCTAAGGGGTTAATAAAGCATACTGTACCAAATTATAATATTTTAGAAACTACTCTAGAATAATATGGCTTAATTGTATATAGTAGTATGTGCTATACCCAGTATGGAGCGTGTTGATTGTGTTGACCAATTGTTTGATTTTAACAATACTTTCAAAACTAAAGATCCATTCACGATTGAGGAATAACTATTTATACAGTGCCTGAGGAACTGAAATCAATAAGGACAACCCAGCAATGTCCATTACATACACTTAGTTGAAATAACAGGAATATCAATGAAGGACTGAGTCAGCAGTCAATAGCATGACCTTAGCTGTTAATATCAATGCCTCGCTCAATCAGCCGTGACTAGACATGCAAAGCATGCAATATATAATTAACTGAATCAAACCCATGGACTCAATCCAAACATACAGGGTACTAATTATAAAGGCAGCTGACAATGGCACTGAATTTTAGTTGGCTGCACTTGAGCACACAAAACTTGGCATACTAATGTCGCTGAAATGATTGTGTTACACATACTTAAACCATAAACAAGCTGCCAAGTTTTTAAAATCTGAAAACACAGCTGGACACCCAGTCACTCACGTTGCAGTCGGATTTCCAATGGCCAATCAAGTGTTACTCATGGCGTGATCTGACCTTTCACTAAACTAAAAGGCTGTCCCCAGAACTGGTTGGAAAACTAAAGTGTTGGTACAATTAGCCAACAGCCTGTGCATAAGCAGACATGAAAGCCGATAAACGGGAAAGCCTATAGACTTTGTTAGCCTGGAGAAGCAACACCAATGGAGATAAGGCTTAGGGTTAGTTTGAAAAAGACAGGATGTGTGCTGGGACCAAGACAGTTTTCAGAATCACTGCTGTAGGACAGCCCTCTGCGTGTTTTGGAACATGGCATGGATTTTAGGGTTAACAGGGCTGAATTCATAAAGCTATTTACTCCAAGTTGTCATTAGCGCAATTTTTATCTGAAGGAACACTAGTTATACTTGTAAAAACAAATAATAAAAACAGCTCTAGATGACTCATGCCTGAGTTTCGGGGTGGGTAACTTTATCGGGTGTGTTTTTGCTATCTGTAAAAAAACATGCTAATGATGATTTGAAGTAAATAGCTCTGAGAATCTGGCCCACTAAGTCTTCTTTTGAAAGCTGCTGTTGTACCTTATTCCCTTTTCTTTTGAGAGCCAGGAATATGCTGGGAGTGTGTAGAACCTTCCCCATGGAGACCACGCCGAGGTGACTTATTTGCTGTATTGGTTTCTGAGCTTAACTGTTTTTCTGGGTTTCGCTTTTAGAAAATAGCTCCCATAAATTGTCATCTAAAATGTAGGATTATCACCCTTAGCCCAAAATAAAAGTGGGATGTAAGACAGAAAGTTTGCATATCCCTAGACACGCTCTGCATGCAGTATCATAATTTAATTGCACACAGCCCAAGTAATGACTTGCAGAACTAAAATATGCAAATCCAGTCGGTCTCAATCAATTGGCAGCCCCAGCCCTGTAGACTTCTCAAGGACCCTCAGGCTCAGCTGCAAGCGTGCTGTTACTGCTCATGACTCAGTATCCAGAGAAACAGTAAACGTCAGTCAGATTAAAAAGAAAACAAGCAAGGAGAAATTGACACAAGGTTGAATGGTCAAAAAGCTGATTGACCTAAGCCAGTGCTTAGCTGCTAATTGTCTGCTCGATAAGAACGTTTAACAAGCAATCTGCCAGCTAAGCAGAGGTAGAGTTTCATCAAATCCAATTTATTCTGAAAATGAGAAAGTGGGTCAGGCTGTTTCAAACCATCACCATTCTCTTCAGAGCCCGTAGAAACAGAATAGCCTGCAGCCTGGAACACCGCAGTGTGGAACCTCAAGCTTGCACACTGTAGCTCAGGGAGCAAAACAAGTAATCATATTTTGTTTGGTCAAATTGTGTTTTTTTTTTTTATGGACACTTTACAAGAAAGCTACTGCTTCTGTTATTACACTGTAATTGTACAGGGTGTAACACAGTTACTACATGTGAGTGACGTGAAAAAGCTGTGCTAAGAGTAACCCAAGTAATTATTCATTATGATGAATACAGTATATCAGCAAATCAATGTTAGAAACGAGTTGACAAGGTGTGGATAATCAAATAGCAGTGTACTGAAAGGCATTGTCATTTGTTTAAAGTGCTGCCAAAGAGGGACAGTAATATCCATGTTAAAGAACAATGAAATGTACAAGAACTCTGAGACTAGTTTAATTGGAACATATGACTGTCTCCCAATGGGAGAGCTAGATGAGAGGGCTGTATAGTACTTATACAGGATGGTAAATATCACCACTAACCCACTATCACAACTAGCACTGAAGTGTGCATTAACACAGGGAGAAGACTTGCAGCTTAGGTGTAAATGACTGAAGAGGCACTTATAGGTCAATCATATTATTATTTCCACTCAATCTGGGTCTCTGCAAGTCAAGACTGAGTAGGTGTGTGGGTGAGAGCTAGCAATTAGTGTAGGGCTCTAGTGTTTGCACATATTGTACCAGTAGCTATTTGCAATATTATTTTTTCATTGAAGGTCGCCTCTCAGGTGCAAACCACTATCAATCCCATAGATTTTAATCGTCAAGCAACCACTGTTCCCACTCACATACTTTCTCCTCTTCACCTGCCGAACTTACATTAAGCACTGGAACCCTGGATCCTGGAGGCAATGGACCAGCCTAGAATCATCACGAGTCTGGCCAGTAGGGGTCTCTGAAGCAGGCAAACTATCCGCAGCCAACTTTCTTCCCTGACCCACGTGAGCTCAAAGACCAATGCAGCGTTCTCTGTGGTTCCCCAGCCAGATTGGGAACCTCGCTCACCATGACTCAGCCAGCACTCTCAGCAGCAGTGTTTTTACCTTGCTTTGTATGTATATATCTATCTCTATAAATACATCCCATTCCGTCACTGTGTGCATCACTGCACCTTGCCAAGTTTCCTATCCATCTATTTTATAATGAATAAATGTTTTTTTTTTTTTTGGCAGGGCAACTACTCGAACTCCAAAAATTTCACCCAAATCGTTTTCTTACATTCCAACCTCCCTTTCATCCAAAAGGCGCTGCACAAACAACCAAGCTATTTATATCAGTTTTTACATTTCCACTCCACTTGCATTGCATCACCACTCAGTCTGACAAAGACAGGAGGTGAGAATGATTCAACGACATTGTGCAGCATCGCTGCCGAAGTCTGCCTATCTGGGTAATTACAATAAACAGAGCTTGTTGCGAGACACGTTTGCGTTTAGGGGTGACGGGCTAATGCTCAGAATCTGTCCTCAGCAGTAACGCGCGGAATGGAAAATGTGTTTTTAATTGTTAGTTTGCAAAGATGTAAAGACGTCCTTGAATATGTAGGACAACTTTTGAAACAATCTAGAAAGAGAAAAATCGCTTGGTAGAAAAACGACTTTGCATTCAGTTAATTCAATAACATCTTTCAAAGGATATTTAGTTAAATCATGACTTTCTTTTTTCTCTTTCAAATCTTTGTACAGTGCAGTGTTTTCCAACTTGGCCTTGGATCCACAACTCATCAGCTTAACAATCCCAAATGTACGGCACTAAGTCTAGTCTAAAGAGCTTTCATTTGCACTATTTTTGAACAACTAGGCTGTAGTTTTTAATAATAAATTGCTATTTTAGGGAGTACCTAAAAAATAATTTGTTTTTAACAGAAATGTCCCAGCAGTGATCATTAAAACAAGATGAAACTATATTTATAGCTCATTCCCAGTCCTTGTGGAATATAGTAACTTTGGGATAAATGTGTTTTTCTAATTTTTGATAAATTTACTTATTCCATTTCAATGGAGCCAGTACCCCATAGGAAGCTACAAATACAGTGACACAGTATCTTGCTAAAAAGGGTAGTGATGAACAGCACCTCCTGCAGCATGTAGGGTTATCTCGAGGCTCCTGGCAGACCACGTTTGAGGTGTTCTGCAGGCTTAAACTGTGTGATTGTAATAGTTTAAACCATAGCTTGGACTCCTGGGTCTACTACAGTATATGCCATAAATAAGCAAGCCACTTACTACTTATCTGGCTACTTATCAGACCCCAATTACCACGAATCTTGCACTGTGTTACCTTAG
This sequence comes from Polyodon spathula, assembly GCF_017654505.1. NCBI lineage: Eukaryota > Metazoa > Chordata > Actinopteri > Acipenseriformes > Polyodontidae > Polyodon > Polyodon spathula. The sequence goes on along the minus strand of NC_054558.1, from coordinate 20,584,490 downwards.
CTAAAGCAGTTCAAGATTAGTGCTAACTGGAGACTGTGAAACCAACCGATAATGTGTATTTGCTTTGGCATATTAATATGGCTGGTTTCACAGTGCTAATCAAGTTCTGTGAAACCAACCAAAAATATTTATTTGCATGTGCTGTATTCATGTGGCCAATTTCACAGTGCTAATCGGGTTCTGTGAAACCAACCGAAAATATGTATTTGCATGTGCTGTGTTCATATGGCTGGTTTCACAGTGCTGATCGGGTTCTGCGGGAGAAGACGATACTGAGTGAATTCCAGTTTTAATGATTATTAATGCTAATTATATAAGGAGGTTGTATGTATATAATTCCCTCACCCACTGCTGTTGCAGATGTCATCTATTTTGAGTTGAATGTATTCCACAAGAGCATAAGTGTATTGAAAATAATTATGTGTCTTCTTTTTGTCATAATCTGTTCTGAATTATAATTTTAAAAAGGGAGTTTATATAGCCCTACCTTTAGAAAGCTTGGTGATTTATAAAAATAAGTTGTAAATGTGGCCACATACACAGTAGTTTATAGCATATCATTAAGTATATCAAAATAATTGAGTTTTATTTCAGTTATTTTAAGCCCTTTTCTACGCACTAGTTCGGTTATGAAGGCATGAGTGGTGATTAATGCTCGGTGAAGGTCAATTAAATAAAAATAATTCCTGCCTATTTCTGTTCAATTATCCTTCCAAAAGTAGGCAAGACAGCTGGAGGAGAATGTGGCTGGACTGTCTTCAGTTTGACCTGAAGCGAGAGGAACTGAAAAGACACACGTGTGAATGTGGCCAGGTTAAAATGGGTAATCGATTGCAGTGTAACACGGCTTGAACCTGCGCACTTCAGAAGAGCAGACACTTGCATGATCTGTTTCGACTCACACAGGGAGAGCTGTCTGCTATTCTGACTCACACAGGAGAGCTGTCTGCTATTCTGACTCACACAGGGAGAGCTGTCTGCTATTCTGACTCACACAGGGAGAGCTGTCTGCTATTCTGACTCACACAGGGAGAGCTGTCTGCTATTCTGACTCACACAGGGAGAGCTGTCTGCTATTCTGACTCACACAGGAGAGCTGTCTGCTATTCTGACTCACACAGGAGAGCTGTCTGCTATTCTGACTCACACAGGAGAGCTGTCTGCTATTCTGACTCACACAGGGAGAGCTGTCTGCTATTCTGACTCACACAGGAGAGCTGTCTGCTATTCTGACTCACACAGGGAGAGCTGTCTGCTATTCTGACTCACACAGGGAGAGCTGTCTGCTATTCTGACTCACACAGGAGAGCTGTCTGCTATTCTGACTCACACAGGAGAGCTGTCTGCTATTCTGACTCACACAGGGAGAGCTGTCTGCTATTCTGACTCACACAGGGAGAGCTGTCTGTCTGCTATTCTGACTCACACAGGAGAGCTGTCTGCTATTCTGACTCACACAGGGAGAGCTGTCTGCTATTCTGACTCACACAGGAGAGCTGTCTGCTATTCTGACTCACACAGGAGAGCTGTCTGCTATTCTGACTCACACAGGAGAGCTGTCTGCTCTGGGAGGCTGTTGTGACAGCAGATCCCATCTCAAAGGGACAGAATTTTTGATTTGAGGTTTTGCGTTTATTTGTTTATTTATTAAAATCAAAGTCTGCAACCCTGCTCTAAAACTAATATTTTTGTGTGTGACTCCAGCTTGTGTGCCTGGTTGGCAGCTGACCTGTCGCAAGCAGTTAACTTACCACACATCATTCTCTCCCTGATTCAAAGAAGTGATGCGAAAGCACATTTTTGCAGTAAAGTGTGTAAAAGTGTTTCCTTCTGCTCAACCAGAAGAGAGTAGGAAGGATGTTAAAGCTTACAGCATAATGACTCAAAGTAAATGCACCCCTGTAGAGTTATTTACACTGCATTTTATCAAAGATTAAACTGCCGTGCTTGTGCTTTCCTGTACAGCCTTCAGGATATAAAAAGCTGGGTGCTAACCGCATCTAAATAACACCAGTCCTCATCCATTATATAAAGAATAATGGACTAACATTGGCACCATTGGTATTAAAATAAAGCCCTACATCTGCCTTCTTAGGATAAGTTCAGTGGTCTGCTAAAGAGGAATGGTGTTTTCATCACTGTACTCTCAACAGCTGGACTGTGGGCCAAAAGTGGCCTGCAGCAACCTTGTCTGTGGAAGTTTATTTTCTGAAAGTGATTCATACCAGTTCACATATATTGCGTAACCATGCCCTACACTAGATAAGATCCCTGGAAAGAGGATACAGTCGAGGCAGCGTAAAGTCACACTGCATTTTAAAATATATCTGGAAAAACTTTTTCAATTGTGGTGAAACTTGGTGTTAACCTTTTTTTTAGTTGCATAAACTATTGAATATTAAACAGGGGTGTCTGTGAATCCGTACATGTGTGCATATGCATGTCACTCTTAAATGTTTGCATATATCTGAAAAAAACATTTATCCAGACAGCATTCCACACCATGAGTCTGATAACTCTGTGTCTCGGTTCTTTGAGAATAGTAGTGTTAACTGTATAGTTGACGTTCAACTGCAAACAAAATCATCCCGTAGTTTGCACCAGGTAACCTGAAATGCTGCATTCATGTAACACGTGGAAAAGAGCTTTTCCTCAAAAAGCATATTTCTTACTTAGATCGTTCTCCTAAAGGAAGACTACGATGTTTTGGATCTTTACTGAGAAGAACCATGAGAAGAACCATGAAAGAGACAGGAAGCTATAGTTATTTGATACCTCATGCATATGGAAATGTAATCCAGGCACTGGGGTGATTCGGAAATTATTTCTGTCCAACACCCTCATGTTCGTGACCTTTGAACTATTTGTCCTTTACATAACTTTGATCCTAGCTACCCCTAACTAGCTAAAAACCTACACATGCCATCATGCCGCTCAAACACAGTGTTCAGATGGAAAACAGTAGGGCAGAAGAGGCAACTGGCTTGTAGGACATCCATTGATGATCATTTCATCTGATCGTAGGCAGTGAGGAGACATTTGAATTAGGCATTACAAATTGGGTAAAATAAAAAGCAAAACGAACAATAAAACAGCCAGCAGTCCTGGCATTGTTCTACCTGCAGCTGGCACTAGCAACTTGAGAGACTTGCTCACAAAGAATAGTCAGTAGAGAAATCAAAGCACATGTGATAATGTAGTATTAATACACCACTTGACACATCACAATAAGCAAAGAGTGGAAACTGCATGCAGGCAGTTCATTTAGGTGGACACTGTATTTCAGTGCTTGTACATTTCCAGTGAGAACAGCTGCCTAAAATAGACATGTTTAAAAATGTAGTTTTCCCTCAGGCAGTGATTCTACCAACAGTGACCCTGCGTTGGATGTCAGGCTGAAGTCATAGTGAGATGTCATATAAAAAGTGAGGACAATACATTCAGTAATGGGAAACTGAGAATGTGTAAGACAACTTTGTTTTGCTAACAAGACAGCTGGCACGGGTGACACGACACATCACAAAAGTGAATAGAGTTGACAAGTGTTCTTTCGCTGCCGTGTCTGCAGAACACCGCCCTTGTGCCGCAGTCTCTGTCTGTGAAGCCTTGCCGTGTCTGCAGAACACCGCCCTTGTGCCGCAGTCTCTGTCTGTGAAGCCTTGCCGTGTCTGCAGAACACCGCCCTTGTGCCACAGTCTCTGTCTGTGAAGCCTTGCCGTGTCTGCAGAACACCGCCCTTGTGCCACAGTCTCTGTCTGTGAAGCCTTGCCGTGTCTGCAGAACACCGCCCTTGTGCCACAGTCTCTGTCTGTGAAGCCTTGCCATGTCTGCAGAACACCGCCCTTGTGCCACAGTCTCTGTCTGTGAAGCCTTGCCATGTCTGCAGAACACCGCCCTTGTGCCACAGTCTCTGTCTGTAAAGCCTTGCCATGTCTGCAGAACACCGCCCTTGTGCCACAGTCTCTGTCTGTGAAGCCTTGCCATGTCTGCAGAACACTGCCCTTGTGCCAGAGTCTCTGTCTGTGAAGGCTGGAGGGGAGTCAAATGACTAATAAGTGGCTGGGTGCAAACCCTTTGAGCAGTGTAATACACATTGCTGTGGCTTGCCTGGGATTATTGTTTGAGGTCACCAGACCTGGATTACACCATTAAAGCCTTTTCTAATTGGATTATCACTGTCTTGTCTCCTGATTAAGCACCATATCACTTCTGCACCTGTTCACTGTTAACCATTTTGCCACAAGGTGTCAACATAGTATACACCAATGCAGACTGGTAAGGACTGCAGTACCATGGTACTACCAGTGATACTATGTTACCAGTTTAAAACCATGTTTGTTCCAAATCCACTGTGTTGCTATTTGTGGTATGGCAATGCAGGGGTATGCTAAGGTTTCTTCAGGTTAATATAGTGACATTATAATGACATCCCAATCTATCTATACCAGGGCAATGTTTCAGTGCCTTTTCTCTACAGCTATGGCCAAAAGTTTTGCATCACCTAAAATGTTAGGATGCAGACATAATCAAAATAAAAAAAAAATTAACTATACAGACATAATCTAGATAATTTATTCAACATCATGTAATCAAAGAAACTACAAGATGATTGCAAAAGTCTATCAGAATCCATAATAGCAGTACAGCATTTCAGGTTAGATTTCTAAATATCACATTTTTTCAATTGTTGTCAGTTTTTCATTAAGTATACGGAAAACTACAAAGCAGTATATAATTCAATATAATAATGTAACATTATTCAGCAGGTTTCATTCACCTTTATGAAGCAACATTAGCTAATGCTATAGGGTGATGCAAAACTTTTGGCCTGCTGTAAACATCACAGGTGATGTCTTCTCAATCATAAAAATAAACCAGTGTGCTTCCATTTGATGTGAAGTGTTGATATCCCTGCAGTCACCGTAATCAGAACAGAAGAACACAAACAAGAAGATTGACAAAACACTCTCTCCCATCTTATATGGTCCACATAATAATAGAAACAAAACATTGGCATTCACACCTGCAGAGACCATGACTCCTCAAGAATATTGTATCCCCTTAGCTAGGATCTATTAGAGAAAACAATAGCAAACAGAAATGATCTGCTTTTTAGTGACTTCAATTAAAAATGTTCCACCACTGTGGCATTTTTTTTTGTTGTTTTTTTTTGTTTGTTTTTTTTTTTAAACAAAGGTGTTCTAGAGTTTGATAAAAGTCAAAATTTGCATTTAAATTGAGAGTTTGTAAAAATGATTCTGAAGGAAATGAAGGACCTTGACAGCTTCCAGTGGCTGGATAATACAGTCCTGGGTTTATTCATCTTCCCAGCTATGTAGTGAAATAGGGTCAACCGTGACATGTTTGTTTTTTTTCAATTGCCTAGAAAGTTTGTAAACAAGCTCTCTAAAAAGCAATGCTGCTGAAATAGGGTGACTAGGTGAAGAAGATGCTTTATCTTGCTGTAATTATCGTGCGGTTCAGGCTAAGCGAAAATCGAAACATCTAGGTGCAGCAACATCATCTGTGATACAGTAAACAGGATTGGCACTGAATTAAAAAAAAGCCTCTTTCAGTTAACCTCTGTGTTTTTCAACTCAGCGATGAAAGACATTGATAAAAACCATGTTATGTTTATAAAAGCGTAGGTTTTTGAAGTATCATAATGGGAGGCGAGATTGCCAGTATCAGGGTGATAATAATATTGGAGTTTGTTCAATTGATCTAAACTGTAGCCGGTCTAAATACCAGCACTGCTTTAAATATTAAATATTAAATATCAAATACAGTATGTCATTTTGCTTACTTGTAAAGACAAAAATACACACATTTGTCAAATACATTTATTCTGCTATTAATATGTAACAACAGTTATAATATTGCATTTAGCAGCATGTTTTAGAAGTATTTAATTAAAGATGTAAAACTGTTGTTTAATAATGCATCATATACTGCAAAACGGCTTACTAACAAGTAACTCGATTCTGCTAATAAAATATGTATAAAAAGTACAGATTTTGCTAAATATTACATCTAACATCTAGAATTATGACTGCTTTATTTTTGTGCTGCAAGCTCCCTGGATTCTTTATTCTTTCACATGTTTCCCTGCATGCGTTGTATTACTGCCTTCATCATGCACGTTGATTATCTCTTGTCACTTGCTTTGGCTCCCATTATTTCTTCCTCTGCTTTTGGCCCCCATGTGTAAGTTTGTTACAGCAAGACTTCTGGCACAGTGTGCATGACGCTCTGCCTTAGTAATCCTACCTCCTGTTTGGTAGAGTGTCTTGTATTTAAATATCTGTTTCTTGAGTGCCAGGGACAGCCAAGATGAGAAGTCCAGTTGGGAAGAATTAAAGAGAAAGTAGCAGGGTTCTGAAAAAATATAGCATTACATGTCCCCACGTGCTGCTACAACTGTCTCAATAATGTACCGGTAGTTTTTCTTTTCATTGTTAACATCCTGACAACTTTTTACTCTTATAACTTTAGTCAGTTTCAAAGCATTTTTTAAAATGGCCTCTCTAGTGCATCAAGGTTTTTTTCAGGGCATCTTCACCTATTTTTTAAAACTTCCATCCTATAGCATTATTGTTTTTTAATAGTCCAACAGGGAATAAAGCAGAATAATCAATTCTCCCTACTTCTCCCAAAACTTGCCGACACAGTTTACACTGACAATATAGTGCTTAACTAATTTGTAACTTAAACTGTACACTCGTTCTTAAATTAAAAAGGGCATCAAATTTTCCCATTTTCAGAAGAACGCAACAGGTGCTGTTGTCAAACATTACTTTGCCAAGTGATTTGTAGATAGCGCCCAGATCTGTTGTAAAATCTTTTCAAGTCATTCCCCCCGTCTTCTGACACAATATAAACAATTCATGGCACCATTTTCCAAAGGCATTACAGTACAAAGCAGGTATTAATGAAAAGGAAAGCCAAGCAGCTCAGATGTGCCGCTTTTCTTCTCTCCTTCTTGTTTTCCCTCTCTTCAGACGACTGCTCTGGAGAGTGAAAATAAACAGAATCCACTGAACACAAGAACCATCTGACTGAAGTCCCCCTCAGATGCTATGAGGATATATTCAAGGACGATAAAAGTCAGCATTTTAGTTGTGCTTGCTTTTCGTTTTGAACACATTTTCATCACATTCATTAGCTTTCATACCATTTTACATCTCCCTCGGACATTGTAATAATATGGCAGGTTTACACCACCTATCACAAGACTAATGCATGTTTTATGGACCCTTAGGTTACAGTATGTACTGTAACATAACAAATAGACCACATCAAGGTTATTGCTCAATATTAAAATCCTAATATGAAGCAAAGGTCGTCCTCTAAATGGAGCAAGAGAGGAAAGGTTTTTTGTATCACCGTTCTGAATATCACATTCAAGGACCTTCTCCTAAATTATTCTCAAAAGTATTTTATTTGATCTTACAGTACATATATATAAAGTTCGGTTCTCAGCAAGAAAGAGTTAGTCAATTAAATGATTATTAAAAATATATTAAAATACTAAAATGATTAAGAGTACTAGGTGTTACATCATTCGTTTTACATTATTATTTTAACCCTGTTACAGTGTGTACAGTGGATGTTGCACAGAATAACAACAGAAACCTTAACCCTTAAAAAGAACAGTCTGCACAAGGATTGCCAACAACATAATTACAGGATCTATACATTACTGATGCAATGAAAGGTTAATATATACAGGATGATCATTTATTTTCAATTTCTCCACTTTAACATTGCTTGCAAAGGTTTACAGGTATGCTGAAGATAGAAACTCATTTCCATTTTATTCCTATCCATTTCCATATTATGACAGTTTGATTTTCACAAAGGTGGCGTTTCAAAATATAGCTTGTGAGAACATCTACAGAGATGCACCACATGATTGTACTGTTACCTCCTTTAAGGACCGCAACACATTCTCTCAAAGAGGATGTGTTCATTTAGCAGGGAGTAGTGTAACATAAAAACTACCTTCTTTTTAAAAGCACCATGCAGAAGCATGACTGCCAGCTGGTGCCATTGATCTTTGAATCACCTCCACTGTCTGACCTCTTGATCTGAATCCCAGTGATTTTTTTTTCATTTGGGTAAACAGTACATCAAGGACACTCTATGTAGCCCTCCAGATGGGATGATTCAATTAAACAAGATTTTAATAAAGGCAACAGGAAACTCAAAATGCACAGTAACTAGATCATCCCTGGGGGGGGGGGGGGGGGGGGGGGGGGGGGTGCAACAGCAGGATTATTGTAGAGTTAAAGGGCAGCTGGATTTACATCTACCACTCTAAACATATATACATGTTTCCAGTAATGCACAGTTCAGCATATGGGTGTGAAAAATTATTCCAGAGGAGGGTGATTATATTAAAAAGGTGTTGCAATGCTTCTCTTCTTCCTGTGAAGTTCCATCATTGAATTATCACCGAGAGCAGAGCTGCGGGCATTCAAAAGTGTAACATTATATAAAAATAACAGTATGATTAAAGAGGCGTGCTCCTGGGATCCACATTTGTTGGTGTATGGCTGCGGCTCGTTGCAATCAAACAGTCGGAGGATACTGAACTTGCAGAATTAATCCATTTCCCATGTCCTCTTGTTCTTGTTCTCCAGCCACCGTCAATCACAGTAACCAGCACCTGACTGCATGGTGGGATTATTGAATGACCCCGCGATGCAATAACTGAGATTTAAATTGTGCATTTCAGCTCTGTGAACCTGACTGTGATCTGCACTGTCCTTAATTGAAGTCCTGTTTCTCTTGGTATCATCTTGAGGAACACAAATCACTGCAGCAGCTGTGAAGACTTAAGGATCAGAGAATTAGTATCCAACCCAGTGGTGATTTCCTTTCGATACCCAAAGCTGGTCTTCAGCCCTGGACACTTAATTGCTGCAGCTGTCATTTCTCAAGGAATTAATAAATTAATATGGGTAATTAAATCCACATGAATTAACAGGGCTGAATTAAATGAATTACTTCAGAAATCAGAGGCAGTGTGTGTCACAGTGTTATTCCTGTGATAGTCAGTTAGAATTCATTAGTTGCAGCCATTATTTTGAAGTGTTACTTTTGTATCTAATGTTACTGTGTACATTAAATTCAGGCAGCCACACAGGTCCATTTGTACACCATATTAGTCAGTAAGTACGTGTAGAAGCCCCTAAATTAACATTTTACAATTCTGCTGTGTGGGAAAGAAAGGTTTGTCTTTGTTCTCTAGTCCCCCCTCTCCCCACTGTTCGGCTGAGTGACGGTTGACTCGACAGAAACTACAGCAGAGTGTCGAGAGACTTGAAAAGCAACCGAGACTGAACTCCATCCAATTTCACACAAATCAGAGGGGGCTAGACTTCCAGGCAGTTTGCATAATGTGTTAATCATAATTCCCACAACAAAAGGCAGCAATTTGCATTTGTGTATGTTGCTTATACAGATACAGTGAATGATTGAAACAATAAGAGGCAAAGTTTAGAACGACAGCAGACACTAGTCAGACAGGAGTGATTGCTGAAGCTTAATGTTTCCAAATGATACACACCGTAATGGTGGTTGGTCTCAGATCTTTTATTGTTTCTCCATTAATTGCTGTTATTTAGCATCGATGGGACATACATCCGTTACAGGAACTAATGTATGGTGCTTATAGAACATAGTGAGATACAAATCATCAGCCAGATGGAAAACATGAATTATGGACCGGAGAGACAGTTTTAGAAAAAGAAGAATGAAAGAATCAGCATTAGCGTTAATTAAAAAAGAAAAATTAAATTCTGTGGTGGGGATCTGACTTTGTAAATCTAAACGATAATTATATATTTTTTAAAGGCATCTAGTCTGTGGGTATACCATGGTAAGAGCAAAACAACTTTAATGAAGGCTGTGAAAACTTATAGTACAAAGATGCAGGGTGAATGGTGCGTACAGTATGAAAATTACTATAGAATATACTGCCTGGCTATTTTGTTTGGACTAGTTTATCCAACCTGATTTTACATGGCCCTGGTGTTGGGCATGCTCTCCCGGTATACCCTGGGTCACTCTATAAAGCTGAGGGAACACAAAGCTAGTTTGTTGCTTGGACCTTGACTTCAGGAGACTAGGTTTCAGGCCTCTGCATGGCACACCAGGGGCAACTTGGGGTTTGATACAGCAAAGTTACCTCAAACTAGGTTTCACGGTCTCCTGGAAACAGGTTTCAAGCCGCTGTTCTAGGACAAGTGGCTTTGTGTTGCCTCAGCTTAATGTGGAATGAATACTATAGTATACTGAACCCTAGTTGCGGATCAATTCTGCTCAATAATGTTACAGACCCATCCACTGTCACACTCATCATCACGGTCCTCTGCCTCTCTACACCAATATTATGAAATATTAACTAGAAAACGTTTTAAAAGACGCTATTCTTCATTTTTAGGATTTATTTTATTGTATTCGAGATGCACTGAAATCCAGTATTTATCATTATAAACACCACTTGACTTCCTTTCTTTGTCAAAACACGAAGGGTCCTAATGTCTTTTTAAAAAACATAAAAAAAATAATTCTGGTGAGACTTCAAAGACAAGGTGATAATGTTTCATATTTAATCGTTTAATGAAGTGCAGGTGTGAGTTAACTGTTACTTTACAGTGAGTTTCTTTGAATTATTAATTAGGGTCAATTAGATGACTCCTTCTCAATCTATATTCTTTGTATTTGGTTCCCAAACAGTTTCAGCTAACATCTTTGTAATGGCCAGAGTCGATCAAAATGTCCCCGCAAGCTGTGAGTTGCATACGAATGAGAGCGAAGCCATCCTGTGGGCCATTGTGCTAGTTTGGCTCATAATAAGTGACTGTCTGAGCTACTGTATATCCACGTGTCTAATTGCTCTTCATTTGAATTCTCTGCCGCAGCTGAAAAGCACATTGTCTTTTGGATCACCTTGAACTGCTTGAGCAAATGAATGCAAGGTTAAAAAAACTGAATGAAAGAAAAGGAATTCTAGTTTCCTACCCAGATGCAGACCTACACATTTTCTGCTGCAGCAGGGAAGCCAAATTGAATGTTTTGTTTCTTTTTTTTTTTTTTTTTTTTTTTTTTTTTTGCTCTTAAGAAAAATGGATTTTATTAAATTGATCTGACAGTCCATCTTTAGGAGCAATGCATAATGGCTTTCAGTGTCCTTCTGATTTTAACGCACCCTATATTGAGTGTGCCCTGTTCCTCTCCAACCTTCAGTTCACAAACTTTTTAATACAGAACAGATTGTTTTTTGGGACGAGGGATTTGACATATTACTCTTGGTATCAGACCTTATTAATTGTAAAATCAATGTATTCAGAGTGTTGAAATACTATTGAAAAAATTGGTAATATATAATTGCTCACCCAGAAAAATTCCAGAAATGAGTACAATGCATCCTTTACCTAAATATGATACAATTTGCAATGCTGCTGTGCACTGAGCTGTCTGTAAATACCACAGACAGTGGCCTGGGCAGCACATGTTCTATTGCACAGGTGCGGCTTTGACAGCAGAGGTGTTTGAGAACAGAAGCTCAAATAATCTCAGATGTACTGTACCGTTTTAACCCCCAGGCAAATTTTAACTAACTAAAAGTCTGCTGGGGTTTTATTTTATAGATTACAATTATTATGCATGCAGTTCATGCTGGTGAATACTCTGTGATTAAACTGTTTTGGTAAAGTGATGAACATCAATACCTCCCTAGTTCAAAAATACATCAAATACTATCCCTCAACAGCCTTCTTACCAATGGCCTTTTTTTGGCTGCTAAATGTCTACCAAAAAACGGGTTTAATCTCTATAAGTGTTCTTACAGCAGCAGCACGGACACTGGAGTAGAGCATGTCTGTTACTCAAGCCGATGGGTGCTCTGTGGGAGGCTGCTCATTGGTAATATTCAAGCTCACTTCTTGTGTAAAATGTAGAGGTAGCCAAAGGAAGTACAGCCTTTCCATCCCACACGATAGAATCCTGCTTTTACGGGACCCGTGTGATTTTCTGACTTGAATCTGAATTGAACGCCGCTGCTGGAGAGAGCGAGCAGGGCACTGCAATGTGTGCTTGTGTGTTTAGAGAGAGCTGGAGAAATGAAACAGGCTGCTTGGAGCAAAACTTTTTACAGCCTTCATTCTCATCCACAGACCTTTCTGAAATGTAAGTCTGGATTTCACATCTTGTGTTGCAACACGAAATGCATACAAAACACTCAGTATACAAATAAACACTGTTTGACAGTAAATATGTTGTAATAACAGGGTACTTACCTATGGTTTCTGCTCTTACTATGTAACTATTGTATAATTACCTGCTGTAATCACACTTATTCCACCAGCAGTTGCCGTGTAAAAGCTGGAAATGTTGGTAGTTCCCCAGTTGTCACCATGTAATTGCGTGGTTATGTAAGCCCCATGTAACTTCTTTTCTGTATGCCGGTAGAAAATCAAAATGTGTTTCCTTGTGCAGGTATTGCTACCAGGAAAAGACAAAACCCAACTTCATTTCAACCAAGAGGCTCTGTTCTTTGTGATTGGATGAAAGCAGAGAAGCTGAAAAGCGCAAGCAAATGCGCAGAGAAAGATTTGTGTTCTGAAACCAACTGGGGATACTCCGCTGGAGCAAAATGCATGCCTGTTGTTCTAATTAAAGAACACAGATTTGAACAGTGCAAGCAATGTGTCTTCTGACCCACACCTACAGTACAGCGGACGCCTACAAAGACACATACAGATGAGCTGAGAGCTTAGCATTTCAATGCATTGCTATGCAGTCGGTGTGGTGCCGAGGGAGGAGAGTAATTGGAGCGGGAGTTGATATCTTGCTATCTTTTTAACTAAGTTATGATTAGTTTCACATGTTTGTGGATACTTGCTTACTCACAGTATGATGTGACATGTATTATAATTGGGCTCCTCTGGTTTGGATGATATAATGCAACTTCCAGTGGCAAATGTATTAGTCCTTCTGGCTGACTGGCTTGTAAACAAACATATTAATAAAAAGGTCTGGTAACACTGCATTAAGAGTGTCTAATTACCAGAATAGATCCAGCTTGCCTTTATTCCTATAGGATTAGTATCTGGGTTTTGTTTGTGTGTTGCACTGTGTATTTGCAGGTGAACTACTGCTATATGAATATTGCCTGCAATTACATTCATCATTATATCTAGTCCTAAAATACAGGTAGTATATGAGAAGTCACTACGTTTTGACTCAGTGTTATGAACGAGAAGTATTCGATCCATCTCCTGTTTTAAAGCTGCAGAATTTTTTTATTTTAATAAACGATTCAGCCAATGATTCACATTTTCATTATTGTGGCACTTCTGTCAGATAAGATGGTGTTAAATGGATGACCCTCTGGGGACAGAGAACAAAGCATAAGGGCTGCTGAATTGCTATTTGCTATTTTGGGAGCAGGAGATACTGTCGACCCTGATCCTTTACATCGCTTTTATCCAGTGTTATCAGTGTGTTCTTACGGGGCCAGTTAAAGCTTGGTTAACACTGGCCAGGCAACATAAAGAACAGGGTTTTTTAATCTCATTTTAGGTTGTTGCATGTAAAGGTATATGACTCAGCCTGCATCCGAGTTACAGATAAATATACTGGCTATTCTATTGGACGTTCTTTGAAAGGGTAAAGTCTTTGTGAACCAGGGCTTACCGCTGAGAAGCTTCTGGATCAGTGCACGGAGGAGCACAGAAAAACATACCTTTATAAAATGAATCTTTTCTTTTACTTTAAAATGGCATGCAGACACATAATTTCACTCTGAACTCCTAGCTCCTGAGTTACCCCACATCCTAAATGGGGTGAATTCAACTTTCCAAACGAGTCATCTCTATTTCCTCCGGTATGCTTGAATGTGATCAAATAACAAGGTCATTTTAATACACTTCTGTTACTTTGTAAATGCAAATGTTGCTCCCGTTTTTAATATCTACCCAGAAAGCTCTTTGGAATCACATGAACAAATCACATGTTGAAATGACGTTTCTGCTCAGCAGACCCCAGAATAAACGTAGGAAGACGGAGGGTACAGCGTAGTAGGGAGCTCACACGTCATGCCATTTCTTTAGAATCAAGAAGCATTCAAAAAGAAGCCGGCAATTAGGATTCTACAGGCTCACACAAAACATTTAAGGAGCTCAGAACCACTCAGCATGGCTGTAAACAGCATTAAAAGGTAAGGGAAACGAGACTTAAACGAGATAGTGAAATACTCTTATCCATGAAGAAAATGTGACATCCTTTTTAAATTACACCTAGAAAACCAATTAGAATTAAATTAGCATTTGTAAATGCAATGTGTTTTGGATAAGTAATGAATACAATATCCTTTTGGGCATAATCAATATTGCAATTATTTTTTTGCACGTATTTGATAATTACAGAACATGTCTCAGTGATTAGTTTTTTTTTTTTTTTTGTTTTTTTTTAAAAGGCAAATCCAAATAAAATAAATCAAATAGGCTAATGGGTTAGATTGTGCAGCATGCTGTGTTCAAACTAGGGCTTTTAATAGAAAAATATTTATTTATTTATTTAAAACTGTTTAGTAAACACCATTTACAAGACTGTTTTTAAAAATTAAAGTCTTAGTAAGCTAGCGTGGCAGGGCTGCACTTGTAAATTTGATGTGTGGGTTTAAGTTTTAAATAGATGTCTGTTTATTTGTAATACATTTGGCAGTGATGGGGTTAAAATCCCTTCCTTGCCAAATCCAGGTGCAGAATGGGTTTTTTATTTTATCTCTTCAGTTTGCAGTCTTCCATCTCTGTGTCTGTTATTCCTGCAGATAGCCGGCCTTGACTGCATCACTACCCTAACACAGCTACATTGCTGCAGTTTTAAAGCCACAATTTTTCTAGAAATTTGTGGCTTTAATAATCAACTTTAATATTTAAATTGAATTGCTTAATTCAAAAACAGTTCAAAATATGAATGCAACAAACCGTGTATAATAAAGGGCTATATTTTTGTGAATAGTTTTTAAAGTTTTTTTTTTTTCCTTGCATTTTATTTTTATATCCAGCTATGTTTCTTAAAATAAAACAATTTTTATTTGAAAGAATGATTTGACCTGTTTAAATTTTAGATGTGTCATGGCTTTTGAGTTGTGTTTATTTGAATAAAACAAGCGAAGAAAAAAAAATAGTTTTTTGCCAACATTCTGAGGAATCTACAAAAGGGTTCTGTAATTATTCTGGGGTCTAAAGGGTTAATAAAAGGACTCCTTAAAATAAATCTATTAAAGCTAACATGCTTGAATAATGATCAAATAAAAAAAAACTTGTGCAAATCCTGTTTACACGCTCATCAGAAACACAGCTGCAACTGCATGGTAGAAGCCATCTGTAGTTCATTGATCTGCCCAAGGCTTTTCACCTCAATTTTGTTCTGATGTTGGGCAGCCTCACTGAGGAGTTTCTTTGCTGTCCCTGTGGTTTATTGATGTCACTCCTATTTGTGTGCTGGAAGGCATCAAGTCTCTCTCGTGGTTTCTTCTCCAGCTCTGCAACAGTGGAGGTCTGGGATCACCAGGAGTTCCTATAACTGTCACTTCCGCTTTCATTATACACTAGAAACACATCAATAATCCCCAGTTCTTTGTAACTGCTCAGCGGACAGTTGAATGGGTCGGTGCAGTTGTTGCCTTATGAAATCCAAAAGCTCTACTACTTAATGTTATTCAGGGAAAAAAAGTAAGCCCCGCTGTTGGTCCCAGGTTTTGAATGTGTTGTACGCTCATAAGGCATTTTGTACGTTTCTGTTTTTTTAAACATGTGTGCATATACACTAAATGTTTCTACATTGCATAGATTTCTCATGAGTTCTCAAGGCTCACAGCTTGAATCGAAGATGTTTGTAGTAACCTCACAAGGTATTCCACCCCCCTTTTTGTGACTGCACCAGGGAACCCGGATTAGCAGACATGGGTAAAAAAAAAAATAATAATAATAATAATTAAAAAAAAGAGTGAAACTGTTAGCACAGGACACTTGTTTGTTCCCATAGATGTTCTGTAGTGGACATACAGGTTTGACGTGAGATTTATGAAGCGTCTTCTGAAACACACATCCAGCGTATTGAAGTCCAGCTCACTTCCAGCTTTCACAACACCAATGCTGTGCAGAAATCGGTTTACTCTTCATGTTCTTCACCCTTACCGGGCAGCAGTAACAGTGGAGGGCCTGTATAGTTTTGCTATAAGAATGACATCACGCAACTCCAGACAGACGGACTGATAGAAAGAAGACATTCAAATTAGATCACCTCTTCTGCAATAGATTTTCTGTTACAGGGTGTGGTCAATTTAAAGGGCAGAACAAAGACATAATGTGCTGTGCAATAATTAGGTGTTCACGGTATTACAGTGCACAGCTAGTGCAGTTAGCCTCTTTGGTTGTTAAGGAAGTAATGTGTTTTCAATGCTGTCTATATTCAGGATTCCTACTGGAAGCTGAGGCTGAAATCACAAGCTGAAATCCAATTAGTTAAATGTCAGAAAGAAAAGGATGCATAGAAAGGAAGATAGAGCACAGTACAAGTCTGTCACTGTTGCCTTAATAATTCTGTGTGAAAGGTTTTAAGAAAGCAATAAAAAAAAAATGCTCTTTGTTGTGTCAACTGAAGGAAATGGGAAGATTTTTTGCTGGTGGGTTTGATTATTTAGTTATTATTGTGTAAAGAATAAATGTCATGCATTGTGTTCTCTGTCCTCTTCGTTTCAGGTTGTATGCAATCATTTGAAGTAGTTCTGAGTCACGTTGTCCCAGTGTCATTTCATTATTGTCTTCATATGGCTGTTGCTTGGAGTCGACCTGAGGGCAGTATTTTTGTCTTTAATATTCTCGCCTCAGTAAAGAAGAACTATTCAGTGGCTACTAGCACATTATCTGCATGCCTTTACCTTATTAGAAACTAATGTCGTTTATTTATTTGAATTTCTACTAGACAGTAAATTATGTTAAAATTGCACTGATCCATGCAGTGATAGTTACTGATGGATTCAACAGCGAACATTTTGTTCCAGTTGAGAGACAGCTGTAGATCTGATGAAAGCACACCAGCGCAAACATTTATTTGTTTGCTTGTTTGTTTATTGGAATTGTGTTATTCAGGCGGCTCCACTGAGATGCCTGCATCACTTCCACAGTGACACGCTGTCAGGAGCAGCCATGAGGCAAAACAGCTTCAATGAAAATGGTTACAAAGCCAGGCTAGGAGAACGCGTTAGGCTGGCTTGTTTAATGGTACATGCATAACTATTCAGAAACTGTGAGATGATTTTTATTTATTTATTTTTTTAAATCCAAAATCCCATTTGTTGTATTGGATAGTGTGGTTCAATTATTCAGAAAATCAGTGTGATTGGACATCCCTGTACTATATTATTAACCTGTACCAGAGATATCTAAAAAGCAAAACAAATTAAAATTAAAATTAATAGACAACTCTTTCGACTAATGCTGCACTACACTATTGAATGCTTTCCCTTATTGAGAATGCCAATTTAATCACAAGGTGAAGATTCAAATAGACAGAAATCTTATTTGGATTCAAAGCCACCCTTAAGTATTTGCCAACAGACTTTAAAAAGCTGCTGGTGCTACTCATCTCCTCACCACTGGTACGTAAGACAGCATCTGTCTTTCCATTTATCCCATCTGTGCCATTAACTTTGCTGCACTCTGTGCTTTATTAAAGCAGACAAATGTGGTTACACCAGGGCCTCTGAAATGAATGATTTCTCCCTCTCTTCATTTTACAAAATCAGTTTACTAAAATGAAATCCCAAGATCAGCTTGAGCCAATTTCTTGAAAACCAAATTATTTCTTTTGGCAGAAATCCATTCTAATTATGTTGCCAATATATTTTTCAACCACACTTTATTTTATATTATTAACTTATAACAACAACAAAAAAAATAACATTAAACATACACATTTTGTTATTTGTTAGTTAATAATAATCTGTTATGCATAAAGTATTAAAAGTAACCAAACTGAACTACAAATCAGACATAGACTTCATTGCAACATGACTGGAACACAGTGAATTGCTAATACATGCGGGTGCATTAGGGAGGATAATTACCAGTGTCGGAGGTGGAGGAGAGGAAGAGGGTTAGAAAAGATTACCCCCCTCAAAACAAGACTGCATAATGCACTAGCATGTATGTACAATTATTTTCAATACATTGCAACTATTAGTTATCTTAGGGTTTAAAAGAGTTTCATATTTCTTATAGAAACAAACAATATATGACAGATCATTGCTCTACGGGGATCGGTGCCCAGAGAAATGCAATCCTAATTATGAGAGGACAGTGTTTGTATCTGGGTACCCCTTTATATATTGTTTTACACCCAAGTCAGAGTTGGGATAGAGGAGGCTGTCTTGGTTATTGTTGCGCATTGGTTACTGGAGGCTCACACATATGCATATTAAATACAAGTGAAGGAATCCCATTGCAGTTATTAGCTGACACACAGCTGGATTTTCAAACTCCAATGGGGAATTAAAAAAACCACCACATTAGTTAGTTACTGCTTTCTAATTTTCCCAAATCGCAATTCAATTATCTCGAATACACCCAGCGCCCTTCAACCCTCCACGTGTTCTGTTTTGCTCTGCACGAAGATAAAAGCAGTTTGCGCTGCAGATAATTGCAGACCATTCGCAGGTAAGCCTGGAAAAGCGATTTCGGGACAAAGAGGTAGATTTCCCAGAGGACTTGGTTACACAATTTGGAAAGTAAATGAACTGGCAGCTATTATAAGCTGCTAGTTATTCTGCAATGGTTTTGATACGGGGATTAATTGCTTTCTAAATGCAATCACTGGCATTAGCAAAAGAGGATATTTTTAAGATGATGTATTGTCTTCAGCAAGTCTCTTCCTAGTTTTCAAAGCTCACGACAGTATATTCAATTGACAACACTAAAGCTGTTGCATGCAGCAGAAAGCTAAATATGATGCTTTTGAAGTCTGAAGATCAAACATCACAGAAGCCTTTTTGGCTTTGATATAAAACCACAGTGTTGAATCTGCAAATTGCATCCACAGATGTTATCTTATTTTGTGCAAATGACGGGGACAAAACACCAGGTAATATTGACGGTCTACTTACCTACTCTCATGCAAATGTATTGCCATTGGCTTTCAGTGAGCTTTTAACATTTCTGACTCCTGGTTGGATGCTCAAAGCAATACATGCAATCTTAGGGCTTGGCACTTGTCGTACAATAATCGCTACACGTGCTTTATGGCACAGACATGATGCCATGGTGTGTATTGGTTGATACCTTTTGAAATGTCATAATGTGACACTGTTAACAGTGTGGTACCATTCTACCAGTGGTTCATAGCATATAGCTGCTTTTGTGCATTTCAGGACAGAATCATTGCATTCTGATTTTAGCACCACATCTATTGGCATAGAATATAATTTTAGTTGAATTATTATTATTATTATTATTATTATTATTATTATTATTATTATTATTATAATAATAATAATAATAATAATAATAATAATAATAATAATAATAATAATAAGTAGTAGTAGTAGTAGTAGTATAGTGGGAGTATTAGTAGTATAAATATTAGTGATCACACTGCCACACAAATCAATCCCAGAGTAATTTCCTGACAGCTACACCAAGCAACCCCTAGAAGCAGCTTTGTATGGCTCTTTGCTTCTGCGCGATTGTAACTGCTTTCATTTGGAAAAGCGGTAGCTTGTTTGTTTTGTTCCAAAAGGGAACGAGTTTAATTTGAAAACTCATCTATAACTCCAGCAGCTGCCCTAAAAATGTCATCCTGCTCCAGTAGTTTTCTCCAGAGTCTGATTCCCTTTCTCTGCACGATCCTCAGTCGTGTAAATTTGTAGAGATTGTGTATTGCAAAGACATGGAGGGGGCTAAACAGTGTCAGGTCTGAATACCACCAACTGTATCTGTATTTCTTTTGTTATCTACAAAAGAAAGTTAAATTGCAGGTTTGTCCCCCTTTTTAATATTTTAGCCGTGCTCCATCACCATTTAGAACAGTGGTGACAACTCGGTCCTGGGGGTCCAGTGTCCCTGCAGGTTTTTATTCCAACTCCAATCTAAAATTCTTTATTGGACCTTATTAGAAGCTTAATTGGTCCAATTAACCAATTTAGGGTATGGTTAGAACAAAAACCAGGAGGGACACCGGCTCTCCATGGGCTGAGTTGTGAACCACTGGTTTAGATCAATGAACTGATGTATTTAAAATACAGGAAATTGGGTTTTAATAATCCTAGCTAATCTGACGTATTAATCTGGTGTTTTAATCTGGTGTATTAATCTGATGTATTAATCTGGTATATGATCAAACAGCCTGTAAAATTAGTGGTATCAGAAGTCTGGCTGTATTATTAACATTTCTGGCAGATTAAAGCCCAGTAATCATATCTAACTAAGAACATCAAATTCTCAGTGTTATAATAATAAAATTTACTACAGGAGTTCATGTTTGATATATAGGCTTCCATAGTGTAAATACTGTCAACATTAGACCTAGCTATGTATAGCTTGGCCAAAGGTTTAGCATCACCTTAGAATTTTAGGATTGAGCCATGACTATTGTTTTAGATCTTTTATTTAACATCATGTAGTCAAAGAAACTACAAAATGATATCTCAAAAGTCCACCAGAAGCCATAATAATAGTACAGTATTTCATGTTAGATTTCGAAATGTCCGTTTTTCGTTAAGTACACAGAAAAAAAACTACAAAGTGGTATGGAATTCAATATGTAAACGTAACATTATTCAGCAGCTTTCATTCGACTTTATGAAGCAAAATTAGTTCATTCTATAGGCTGATACAAAACTTGTAGCCATAGGACTGTTTGACTGAAAATGACAAAGTGCTGCATTGATTATAGTAGTGTCCCATTTCATACTTTAAGTGCACAACACATAGCAATACTTGAGAGTGCAAGAAAGCTTTATACATACATATCACGCTGTTCTATACTGTGCTACTGTGCTTTATATCCAGAACATTTGAAATCTGCACTGCTAATGACTTACTCTAGCCCAGGTGGCTGCAATGCACATATTAGTCCTTGGCACTTGTCTTACAATAATCACAATGCAGTATGTTTTATGGCACAGATCAAAACCATTGTGATGGTTGAAATAACACCTTTAATGCAGTTCATACCACATGAACAGGCAGATCATTCGTTTTTGAACATACTGAAACAGGCACTACATTTTAGTAAGGATGCGGGTTGATGGCATTTTTGTCGATTTCAGACACAATCGCAGATTACAGTACTAACTTTGTCAATTTGCTTTCAGAAGGAACTACAGGTGGTGCAAGTGAATTGCACCATTATGTTTGATTTGCATTTCCACTTTCCGTCTTCAGCTAACTGAAATGGCTGCGTCAAATGAATGATCCGCCATGTTCATTGCTGCAATTATAGGGACAAACTCGCTTGCTCCTCAGTAATTGTTTTACTGCTCCCATATAATGGAACAAATTAGATCCATTAGTGCACAAAAAAAGTCAACATATCCTACACATACTGTATAATTTGTCATGTCACATTGTGAGTCTTTGAAAAGGTACTGTGTGTGTTTATCGTTGTTACCTATGAGGGAAGACAATTGCCTATTGCGGGATGTAGGAGCTAGCTAGTGAATGTGACAGGATTAGGATGCATGCCTCTGATTTGTCTGGGGTGGATCATATCATTCAGGATAACTTAAAAAAATATTTGAAGCTACTAACTGAGTTGCCTTCCTGATCCAATATCTGCTTTGACTTTTAGTTATGGTTGCTAGCATTTACTACCTATGAAGTGATTGTATTGGTAGGGTTATTAGATTGCAGTGAGCTTTTGACCTCTGTTTGACCTATAGATAGTTCATTGTGAAGGGTATTCATGTGAATGATACTGTATCAGCTTTTCCTGGTGTCGGCCTTACTTATCACTAAGCATCTTGAATACTCTGCTCACACAGCTCTGCCTGCATCTTGTCAAACTGAGATTCCAAGTCCTCTTTCATCAGATCTGAAAGCTGTCTGTCACTTACAGCCCCCTCAAACCCCACCCCCACTGCCTTTCACTTACTGCACTAAGCAACAATATATTGATAGCCAGAAGGTAGGATATTGTCTGCAGACTGGAAAAACCTGACAGTTTGCCAGGGAATGCAAGATAGAGCAAAAAACAATTTGGCATGGCCCTTTGACATCATCATTTGATCTTCTGTAGCTCAAACAATTCAATAAGGCTTCGGGCCAGACTATTAGGATTCAGATAACATTTTGTTTGGTGCACAACCCAAAAATGTCTAACATTTTATAAGCAGGCCCTATGAAATCTGTTTTATTATTTGAATTTTCTGATTTTTTCCTTTTTTTTTAAATCTGTAATTTGTTAGTTTGTTTTTTTTATCTGAATTCTTGCAATTCCGTCCGTATTCTCCGCAACACGGATTTCATAGGGCCCTGCAGTTGCTATAATCAGATTTGTTGTGACTAGGAGATTTTATAAAGGATGATATAATTGTGGGCTGGAGATAAGAGCCAGCCTCTCAGCCATTTAGCCGCTGTCACCTTAAGACCTCAATAACATTCCTGTATCCCTTGGCTAGTTTGTAATCTGTTGCACCAACAAAAAACGAAATCTTCACCATGATCAAAATAAGGGCTAGTGGGCAGAGGAAGACCACAATATTACACTTTTTTTTAGCTGCTTAGTTCGCAAGATTTCTCTTCATTTTCATTCCCTGCTCAAATGGTGCCCTAAGGAAACATTGCAGTGCATTAAGCTAGAAATATGTTTATTTATTGCTTTGCAGTTGGGGGTAAACTGATGAGATTGTATACCCTATTACCAGCAATGGAAGACAAGTGACATTTGGTACTGTAGATATGCTATTAAAAAAACAAGGCTACACGCTATGAAACGCATTAAAAGAGTGTCTAGCAAGCATGACAACATCTGAGCAAAAGCAACAACAGACGGCACACAGAGCACTCATAACAGTGTATTTATAGTTTAGACTGGCTTGATTTATGAGGGTAGCTAAGCAGCTGGGGCCTACTAACAAAACTTTAAAAACGGTTGTGACCAGGGTGGCTGGTGGTGACGTCAGACCAGGAAGTTAGACATACAACACTACTGTGAGTGAAGCACCGATGCGCACATTTAATATAATAAATAAAACCCTGTCACACTGTTTACAGGAATGTCTGGTTAAGGAAGCCAGATAATGAAATAAGATCATCTTTTCATGGAATCCTTTTCAACTGCTTCAGAGAGCACTTTTTTTTTTTTTTTTTTTTTTTAAAGCCCTGCTTAACCTAAGAAATTGTTTCTACTGTCTTTAAAAAACAGCCATTGAAACAGTCATTAATGTTGTGTGAATAAGGCCTTATGTGGGTTTGGGGCAGGAAATGTTGGCCTGCAGTCTGTATGAATAGAAAATGGGCTAATGAATTAGGATTACTGAAACTTTGCATTCTAATTGATAACACTGGTCAAGGTTTTTTTTATGAAAATTATATTTTAATTGGTCCTTTACCATCAGATTTTCAAAATAATTAAACTCAAGCTGTACCCACACTCGTTCTTTTATTAAATGTGTTCAGCGATGTTCCTGAAAGGTTTTAAAAGTTATTATAAATGAAGTGCAGTGTAGTGGGGATATCGAAATGTCATTAAGCAGCCACGACGTGAATTCAAATTCCTGTAACCAAAATGTGTGCAGTATATCTGAAGCAGCATTTTTAATTGCTTACAACCTCTAAACCCCTCGATAATGAATAAGTAGGCTGGTCACATCCTGTCTTTTGTGATATACATCGGATTTATGCCAACTAGGGAACAGGGGGACATTTTAAGATGAGTATGTCAAAGTAAGAACGCTCTTTGAAGGCATATTTCAAGGGCAGATTTATATCGGAAAGGATAGAAAAAACTGTACAGTGAGTTTTTAGTGAAATTATATATTTTTTATGTGAATGGTAAATGTAAGTAAGAGTGGAACATTTGAACAGTGTGAAGACATACCAGTATTGTTATTGTGGCTGATGTAGCCAATACTGGTCAATACAAAATGATCGAAAGCACGTCTTTTATGTTTATGGTGTATTTGCATGCTATAATTCTCCCATCACACAACATGATACGACTGTACAGCAATTCTTCAGGGATTATATATTCTGCTGATGATGAGTGCAGCCTGTTTAGTCCATTCTGCACTTCTGTCACTGACAGTTCTGGAAAGTGCAGGGGATTCTATCCAAACTACTGAGATACAGACACTACAGGCTATAACCTGCACGCAGGTAATGAATCAAACTGAATCAAATGGAACAAAGAGCACAGGGAGTAGCACAGGGACTCTGCTAGGAACCCCACAACATTGTCCATAACCTGAACATTAACAAACGGTAGGAGGTTATGGTGAGCCGTGTGAGACTAGAAAAGGACAGTTCGTCCTTTTTTCCAGTGATGGCTTAGCTATGAAGACCTGCCTATGGAATCAGTGAGTGTAATCATCGGTCCCAGTCCTATCAGATATATTGGATCGTCCCTCTGACTCACTAATAGCAAACTGAAAGCAGAATTCAATCATTTTTCTCCATAGAGTGTGCATCATAAATTATAGTAGACTCTTGCAAATCCGAACCCTGGTAGCTTGCACTGACCTATAAAACGAACGATGCTTTCAAAAATAAATCAATACTGATAGCAGCTATAGAACCTTCAATAGCATACTTCTTCCACAAGTGTGTACAACATTTACAGCATTCTATGTATGTTTTATTCAAATACACATTATTGATTGCTGATGAAATGTAAGTATCAAAAATATTTCAAAAGACAGACACACTGATCCAACTCTGTGATGATAATTCACTTGGATGGAATCTCCCTACATAGCAATATAACCTGTGAAATTTAGAGATGGACTGCAGTGAGAAAGCTTGACCATTTATTTCTCATATAGTACCAGTAATAAGATCTTGAGAGGGAATAATGTTTTTTCAGTAATGTTCATTGTCTAATTTATTAAGAGGCTTGTAACTTATAGTACACTGAATTATTTCGGTTTGTTCGTTTCGTTTGTTTTTGCTTTTTTGTAATATCAAGTCTCCTTCTTGAAAATCCTATTGAATTTTAATATTGTAACAGCTGTCAAGATAACCTTTTGCAGTCAAATGCAAATAGCTGTCAGCACACAAGGAGCTACTTCTGGGTAAAATGTATTGTCTGTTTCATGTATCCTAGGGGAAGAAATGTACAAATGATTTATTTATTATCAGATCGTAGCTGTTATTGTGGTTTTTAATGCACTGTCTGCATTTGTTTCATGAAACTTTGTTCCCGGATTACTATCATAAAAGCATAATAAAAAAAAATAAGATTAAATACCTATACTTGAACATCATTCAGGAGTTTTGAAAATAATAAACGGATCCAAAGTGAAAGTCACAGCAATCAATCTAAATCTTAATTTAATTAATTAATTAAAATCAGATATAATTTAATTTAATTTTGTATTGGATACAACAATAGAGAAAATAAAAAATAGAGCATTTAACATGGAAATATATTTTTAAAAGTTTTTAATTGTAAATGGATGGTTTTCATACTTTTTCACCCACCCTATGGTATAGGAACAGGACCTAAAATATCACTATTGAAGACATTGAGAAAAAGATTCTAGTAAAAACATTTGTTTCTGCTAGTGTCTTTTAGTATTATGACCTCACAGGTAGCTTAGCATGTTCAGCAGAATTATTTTCAAAAGTTAATCAACAACACCTTGGTAACGTCCCTACCATCTAAAACATTTCAATTGCCAGTACCAACAACTATATGAACACTAATCAATACAATTTAATGCCCAGGTATTCCTAGTTTGCTTATTTGTAACAATAACAAGTGTATTTTTTTTTTCTTTTTCAGAAAGATTGTGATTATAGAGTAAAAGATTTTGTGAATTTCCCCTAAAGTGTTTTTGATAACAGGCAACCCACAAACTGGCAAGGGACGCTGTAACACACACACACACACACACACACACACACACTTGAATTAATTCTGATAGTACTATACTCCAGCAATGTGTTTTCAAGCACACACTACCAGTTAATCTGGTCTGGGATGCCTTTGCCCACATTCAACCAAAAGCAGAGGATGTCCTTAAACTGCTGTCACTCTGAATTACGCGCTGCAGTGAATTAGATAAAACAAGCCTAGTGTCGCGTCTGGAAGCCACAGACCTTAAACATCTTTAAAAAGCTCTGCAGCTGTGTGTGTGAGGCCTCACAAATCTAACTTCTCTTGAGCTGCTTCTCCTTTTTTGGTGGGTAGAACATCCTAATGAATCTGCTTCAGGTTTATATACGCATCACAGAACTCGCCTAAGAGCTGGCTTGGGAGGACTACGGCACAGAATTATTTATTAATTATTTAAAATGTACAAAATGTTAATGTTTTATATTATCTTGTTTCAGATAACTCAATAAAGAGCCCCTGACTCCAGCAACCTTGTTTCTTCAATTCTCTAAAATCTAGACAACAAAATAAAAACGGACACCTTTCTATGCTCTAGTGCGGCCCGGGAAACTCCCACCCTAGTTTTAGCTTCCCAAAACGATATGAATAATGGCATTCATTGAAGACATTCTATGTTTTAAGGTATCAAAATAACTTAAATGAGAATATCTGAACTGTGTAACTATCTATTTTTCAATGGGATCAGTCAGACAATCATTGCTGTTGCCGTGGCTTAGAGCTGGGTTATCCAATCCTGGTCCTGGGGTACCCACTGTATCTTCCGGCTTTCAATCCACCTGAGTTCTCATTTACTTAATTGAACTATTCATTAGCTTAATTAGACCTTTTTCATTGTTTTCAGCTTTTAAACAGTGGGAGATTTTAAGTTACCTATATAATTTTGTAAGCAATTAAAAAGGTCTAATTAATAACATTATTAGTTCAATTAAGCAAATGAGAACTCAGTCGGAATGAAAACCAGAAGACACACTGTGTCCCCAGAGCAAGGATTGGGAAACTCTGGCTTGATGTTTGAGAAGCTCTGACTCAATAAATAAATCATTGGTGTGAGTCTATTATGTGCTTGGAGAGATGCACTCATCATTTCTGATTCAACACCTGGCCACAGCACATTGCAAACTGTGCTAGAAAATGCTTCGGCGTTTCTGTGCATCTCTAGGTAATGTATGACAAATCACAATTCTGAGCACTGTCATTAAACCAACCTTGCTTTAAAACAGCCTCATTATCATGCCGTGGCTCAGGATCGTGGTGTCACAAAACTCCAAAAGCACACAATGAAAGCTATTAACATAAGCCATGAAGAAAAGATCAGCACTTCTTTACAAACATGCATCCTATAGATTAATGTAGTCTGATATTATGAGGTCTCTCTGCATGTGTCTGTAATGCAATTTATATTCGGTAACTCTAAATCTTTTTTGCACGATACAACCCCAACTAAGATTTACACATTAAATACTACACTTCTATTTACTAAGTAACTACTAAATACATAGTATTTAGAGACACTTAATATAAAGTGTTAACTTATACATGTATGCTTTATATAAATTCAATCTGGAGGACTTTTGGAGTTCTAATGTTATTTTGAAGTTTAGAACACGCTTTCACATAATCCTGTTTTTGGCTTCTTTAGTCTCAGTCTAGTAACAGTTTGTGAATAGCAAGCTGAACTGTATTCATATAAATAGTCACTGAAAAATAATTCCTTCAATACCTCATGAGTTAAAGCTTTGTGAATAGGGCCACGCGTCCCAGTCATTATTTATAACACCCTCTAAAAACCTGTGTGATGTTTCTCATCTGATAAGGACTAATTCAGGGAGGGTTATTAATCTCCACTGTCCAGCTGCTCAGTCCCTCCACTCTCACAATGACAGTAACTCAGATAAAGGACTGTCTAGAAAGACATATATTACTGGAAGCAATATCCTTCCACACAGAGCGAAGGAAGTGAGGAACATCCTTGTGATTACACGGGCCCTGGAGAGAGAAACTTTTGAGCAAGCTTTTTTTTTTTTTTTTTTTTTTTTTTTGAGGTTTGGAGTTTATTTTGACCTTAGATTAAACTCAGAAAACACTCTGAATTAAAGTTGCATGAATTGTATTTTATGAAATGAATAACGAATATACTGAGGTCAGTTTAAGTATTCAAAAGCACTTTTTTTTTTTTTTTTTTTTTTTTTTTTAGTAGGACTTCATACACGCAAGGTTGGTTCAGCCAGTCAGATCGGAGATAGTCACTTATTTATTCAGCAGTAACAGTACAAGTCTAACCCAAACTATGTAAATTCACCTTCAGCAATGTATTATAGTTACAGCTATGGCTAAATGTTTTGCCTCACCCTATAGAATTAACTCATTTTCCTTCATAAAGTTGAATGAAACCTGCTGAATAATGTTACGTTAACATATTGAATTACACAGTGCTTTGCAGGGGTTTTTTTTTCTATACTTAACATAAAAACTGACCAAAAACTGAAAAATGTGATATTTTGAAATCTAACATGAAATTCTATACTACTATTATGGTTTCCGGTACAGTTCTGCAACTTAATTTTGTAGTTTCTGTGAATACGTGATGTTAAATAAAAGATTAAAATTATGTTCATATATATATATATATATATATATATATATATATATATATATATATATATATATATATATTTTTTTTTTTTTTGTCTCAGTCCTAAAATTCTAGGTGATGCTGAACTTTTGGCCATAGCTGTACATACCCTGCTTACATTGTTGTGTTGGCTATAAGACTTTACATTAATAATTAACAGTTATGCAGCATCCTCTTAGACAGATTATCACTGAGAGCTAGATTCAGCTCTTGCTCATAATTATATGCTGGAAATTGAGGGCATCCCCAGGGAGTCCGGTATAGTGCAAGACTTTGTTCTAAGAATTATATCCTGCAGAAAATTTGTGCCACTGTGTTTGAAGAAACCATTCTAATATTCATCTGTGTTTCCTAATTAAAGTAACTTGATACACTTTCCTGTAGATAAATAAGCAAGAATACATTATCTTCCAATACCTTGTTTGAAATCAGACACACACTGTGCATGTGATTCCTTTCACATGTACAGTATATTTATCCTTCATTTCCATTGCTTCTCAGATTCTGTTCTGCAGAATTTTAAATCCGGGGTGATTTAGAGTTTACTATCTAGCAGTTGGTTTACGAATAATAGGGAATTTGTTCATAGCTTATTAGCGCATAATAGAAGATGTGCCTAGATAATTGGCTATATTTAAATAAGAGTGCTAATAATTTGATGCCCACTGCCAGTTTGATACACAAGTGCAGAATTGTGTCAGAAAGGGTTAGAGTTAGGATTAAGGTTAGGGATATATGGTACAAAAAGATTTACACATTAAGTACATTGTAAATATGCATAATGACATTGTAATTATGTGAAAGCACACATGCATTTACTAAGTAATGACTATCTCAATGCATAGTAATTCGAGACACTTCATGTAAAGTTTTACTCTATAGCATAACTTCCCTAGTCTTGTATTCCTCACGTCTGTCTCTCTTTAATCCGAACTGCCCTGTAATCCAAACCAGCCCTTCCATAACGAAATGCATTAGCCAAAAAAATCACCATTCCCTTTGTATAGTTACAAATGCCATGCACCTTGTATTATCAACAATGATAATTGCAAAGAATGATTAGCAATGCCGTGTTGTCACAGCTTGTTACTTTATAATTAGCAACTTTTTAATTACCAAAACAGTTTTGGGCATTTTGAATCTCCTTTGATACACACATCTATCACTGTTTTCCAACTTTCTCTCTCTCTCTCTCTTTCTCTCTCTCTCTCTCTCTCTCTCTCTCTCTATACAGATTATTATTTAATGTCTCTTATTCTCCCTATTCTCACTAAAGTAATTCAATTTGGGGGTATGTTGCAGTAAAGGCTGTCTAAAACGATATGTTATAATGCATGAAATATTTTCCATTACAAGAGAGGACAGGCAATATATACTAAACCTCAAGGCATTGAAAAAGGATTTGTTTTTAAACTTTCACTGATAATACAGGTTCTAACGTATGTAACCCCTAGAGGTAATGAACCGTCTTTCTTATCCAATAGAATATACTGAATGAAGAAGGATTTTGAATTATATTGAGATGAATACAGTATGTTGACTAATTCCTTATTAAACATCTTGGTCCAGTAGCAGCTTCATACAGACTCTGACAGTTAAACTGCCATATATTATGCACAGTACTCCTCTCCCTTCAACATTGACGGGCTAAAAAGAGAACACACCACATTGTCACATTTCTTTTAATTGCTATTTATTTTAAACGAATGCTGAACGCTTACCCTTCCTCACTGAGGTTAATCTTTATATTGAGGCTTCGGAACACAACATTTATAATGAATACAAAAAAGGTAAGGAACATGAAGCTATTCCCATGAGAAAAATACACAATGTTTGATAAGGCGGCAATGATATTTTCGCATTATACTTCACATAGTTTGACTGATTGAAACCACTTAGTTTAGCTGATGATAAATAGGCAGGGGTGGATTTGATTTTTATGGCTTTGATTGGACCATTTAAGAAAGCCGACTTAACTCTGTTGGCAAGCAAATCAGGTTATAAATAGGTTTTATTAACGTTGGTATGAGCAAAGCAAAGAAATGGATCCAAGAAGTGAACACTGCACACAAGTGTTATATATAGCGAGAATACATCTCAAATTTAAATGGCAGTTAATTATCCCCCCCCCACCCCCCCCACGCAGCGTTATCAAGAACACGTGGAAGAAGTGTATAAATAAGATTGCTCGGTGAACCTTACAGTCATTTTTCAATACAGATTGAATAGGGTCATCTCCATCAAGTGTAACTGCAGTTTCTCAGCATGTAGTAGCTGTCAACTGTGAACAGAATCACGCAGCGTATCAAATACTTTCTGAATCAATTCTGGCATCCATAACGGCTAATTGAGTTATGGATTGTATGGCTGACTACATGCAATCATTAACGTCCCAAGTTCAAGGAATATAGATCATATACTCAGAGTATATTGAAAGCAACTAACAACATCAGAGGGATGACTTGAATGTTGTTAGGGATGTTGGGTGAAAGATACTGAAATAAGGAATGATTACAGCCATGGGAGAAAAATATATTAATTACTACAGTACTTAACACACTGTTCAGTATAGTGAAGGGTCATTTCATAGTAAAGTATAGTGTACATGTACATTAATTAACTAGATATATGAAATTATCTGATTTTAGATAACAAATCAGCATTCTGGAAACTACAAAAGGCAGTGTGGATGGGGATATTTTCAAAGGTTATATGCTGTTTTATTTTCCAATCACTCTGTCACAAATAACAAATACGCAGCCTAATTAATGGACGCGATACCTTCATTGCCGTTTCAAATGAATGAGAGGGATTGTGTAGAGTTTAAGGGCTACGTCTGTGAAGCAGTTCTGTTAGGTTCTATATAGCTCTATAAGGGATATAGGTGAAACATGGTCCTGCTGAATACCAATATCTCACAGCCTGTTCACCAGCTTGAACCTAAACAAAAGGTCAGGCATCAGTCTGTTTCTTTTCTAAAGGTTGCAGTGTATTTTCAAGATATGGATTGACAAGAATAAAAATGAAAGCATTGCTGTAGAGAGTAATGACATAGACGCCGCATCAAGCTTCTCACAGCACTCTGCCAATGTGCTGATTTAATTTCCATTACAGCACAGCAAATAGGCAATATAATAGACTCTCCAATGGGCTGGCACTGTTGAAAGACTTTAAAATCCATGCTGCCAAGTTGATATTGCTGTCAGATATACAGCGTGGCATGTGTAGGACATTAAGGGACAAAGTTCTTCGAATCAAATGTAATGTTATTGCGTGTGCTGTTCTGTGTTTTATTACTCTATACCCATCAAAAACGCTGTCATCCTTTCCTGAGCTTAGTAATACCATACAGTTAACTGAGCGGATCTCATCGCCAGCATTACTGCTTTGAAAACAAAGAGACGCAACAGTTTGCAAACCTGAAGACACAAAATAAAAGAACAAGCCATACGGGCTAAACAGAAATATTAAAGCTAAGGACTGACCGATTGACCACAAACTTACCTCTTTCAAAGTGCAGCCTGTATTGTCCAATATGGTTCCGACAGCAGACCAGCTAAGCAAGGTTAAATCCAATACTTTGGATGAACATTGCATGTCACGGACCATTTCTTTACTGATATCATCAGACCAGTTCATGTTACTCCCCAGCCATGATATTAGAGCATTCTGTTACTACAATCTGAATACTGTTGTTTGAAAACAGATATTTGTGTAAAACAATATGGGTGGCTTTTGTCCTGTTCCTCTCTGGGAGATGAAATATTACTTAAGGATTTGTGCAAATCGGTGCTTGCTGTACTGCAGGAGCCGTGGCAGCCCTGGCGCTACATTACTTTCCCAAAGCTGTGTCCCCTCCCTCAGGATAAACAGAACATGAGCAGTCTTCCTCTTAGCTAGCATGAACGTCCCTCCACCCCTTTCCTTGGACCCATCAGAGGTCCATTGAAACCACCTCATAATAATGAGACCTTTGAACTCAACTCGTCAAAGGTCTCAGATATAGAATAATGGCTTCTGTATTTGGCGATTGTTTTTCAGAATGCTCTATCATCACCTGTTCTGAATAAAGGGGATCAAAATTAAAAAGCATCCCCACTCTGTTGGATGATTGCAATTAGACACGAAACATACAGGAGATGGCATTAGTTAGTATATAGGATACTCCAGGCACATTTTTGTTAGACCTTGACTAAAGGTGGCCAAATAATCAACAAGCCCCAAATTGTATTTTAATGGTTATCCTTACAAGTGAAATAAACCCAACACCCTATTAACATTCCATGCATATTCTGTTTATATAACAAACAAAACAGATGGTAAAGAAGGTATCTGTAACCCTAAATTCAATAGCTGAATTCAGAGAAACACTTACCATAGCCCAAGAGCCTGCAACTGCTGAGCATTTAGAAATTTCAAACTGTCATTCTCATGGCTTTCAATGAATGAGAATCCCAAATGATATGCGGTAGAAAAAAGGCAGTCTTGGTAATTGGATGGAAAGCAAACTTCTTTACAAATAGCCTAATTAAGCTTCTACTTAAACCCATGTTAATGAGTTATTAAGCAAGATAACGTGTAGATGAAGAGTTTAATTCAGAACAGGCATAATTAAGCAGCCTTCAGACCATGGCTTTTGCGTATCAAGGTGAAAGTGAATAATCCTTTGGGGCAAGCGTGTTCTTACTGAAAATGCAAAAATGACACCAAGCGTGAGAAAACACTTCTACGACACGGAAATGTAAATTTCATGCTGTGTGCATTTTCCTTACATTTTCTATTGCAATTTCAGGTTGGGCATTCTTAAATTGGATACATGTTGCTCTTGGTCACATTTAATCCGTTCACTAAAGCACATAGGAATCATTTCGAAAGCAAGCTATCGAATCTGTTTTTATTTAATGTGCATTTTTGAAAAACAAAATAAAGCCCTCATTTAAAAGTTTTCCAACAGCAACTGATGAAAACAAAAAGCACAATTTTTTTTTTTTGTTTGTTTTTGCAGAGAGAGCCAACATCCCAGGTAAAAGAAGGCTTTATGGGGGAGGTGGCACTATTGGACTGACAGTAAAACCCTGACACTGTTAAAATGCAACAGATCTAGTATTCCTGTAGCGTGAGCAGATTCAGCAGGTCAAACATTGGGTTGGCTGCCGAGAGCTACTGTTTGCATTGCGGCATGAGAGAAGTGCTGGTTCTTCACCATTCAGTACCGTTAAGGAGCAATCTTGAAAAAACAAACATTAAACTCCTCTGAAATGTCAAAACCATTACCCTGACAGATTCACAGACCAATGGTCAGATATGTCCAGCCAGCAGACCAACAAATGAAACCTGCCCTTTAAACTGCCATGTCTTGGTTGCCAATTATTGTTCTTTTCCCCTTACAGATCCTCCTCCGCAGGCACACAGCAGCAAGACTGTAGTTGATTAGAGTTTAGACAGCATACGCCTGGGACTTGTGTGCGTTCAGAATCGTTAGCTAGGCTGCACAGCCGACAACCTGCTGCAGTGAGGGGCTGAGCCACAGAAATGTGCCCCGCAGCTGGGTGAATGTGAAACAGTAGTGTGTCTTTTTCCTCTATCGGCTTCTAGATTGAGGCACAGAATTAGGCAGCAGGAGGTTTGGGTAAATACAAAGCTCAATTTGAATCTTACCTGTGTAAATACTCCATTTGCATGAATCCAGATGCTGCCTGTCTGATTATGATTAATACTGTTTTAAACTTTTACAAGGGAATTCTTAATTATGCATTTATTTTCTGTGAGATATTTACAGTACCAGCACATCCTTCCTCCTTCCTTCTTTTAGCAATGACAGGACTGTTGAAGTTTCTTAAGGTTTCCTGTGTCAGAATTACTGCTTGTCATAATGCTGAAGTGTGAAATAATTCTTTTAAATGTGCATTCTGGGAGCATGATCTGCACTGTGTCTGTGTGAGACAGAACTGTACACCATCAGCCCTCCGAGTGACCAGCGCAGCCCTGTTTCTCCTGGTTTCTTGTCATTGCATACTTGCACATAAGAGTTCATAATTAATGAGGTCAACTGTTTTGCATTCCAGGTGGATTTTGTTGAATCAGAAGCTATTTTTACAAAGGAAGTGTCCAGTATATAATAAAACTACAATTGCTGCTAATGTCACAGCAAAAGGCAAGGCGTTAATTTTGCCTGATTAAATCTTGCTATAACTTCATACTATTAGTCGTGTTCATTTAGCCTGTAATCAATCATATATGAAAGACATGTTGGGAATACAGTATTTAAGTACAATAATTAAATTGCTGGTTGCTTTAAACGAAATCATAACGTCACAAAAAGGGACTTAGACTGTAGACATGGTGTGATTACCATCATACCCACCACTAATAAATATTTGGAACAGACTAGCGTCTATATATATATATATATATATATATATATATATATATATATATATATATATATATATATATATATATATATGGTAAAGATTCAGTTCAGTAGTGAGATCAATGCACAGTATACACGAGGCACACTAGGCATACAAGATCAAGATCACTAGCAGTCTCTCAGTGCTCACTTTGGCAACAGGAGTCACTGCAGATGGGAGCTGAGATAATGAGCACAGACACATCAGACTTTCTGCTTGCCTTTCTTGACAAAGTGAGAATTCATACTGTGAACTGAATCAGGTGCTGTGTGTGGGAATGTGATCAGTCTACGTGAATTATCTGACACAATCATACACAGAGGTTGAATAAAACCACCTTGAAGGAGACCTATTCTTGTTTAAATATTTGAAGCCATTAAGAACCCAGGTTATTTTTTCTAATCTTTAGGCTTCCGAAAGTTTGCAGTAAACATTGTTTTCGGATGAAGTGTTAAGGTGGATCTTAAGGATTCTGGTAGAGAATTAGATTATCCTGGCCAACCTATATCATATATTATTTTCCATGAATTAATGAGAGTTGTCAAGTTTTCTATTTATATTTCTAACATTTTGGTCCTTGAAAGGACTTATTAAACTAACTGGTACAGACAAATGTTCTAGCTGCCCACTTCAATTGTAGATTTCTGCTGTGATATCCAGGCAAAGGAATGCTGGGAGCAGCAACAATGTAAGAGCGAAGGGGTGAGAGGTCAAACCCTGACCACTTTTTGCTACAGCAGGCCAAATATAAAGCATGTAAAGTCTGATTCTGAAAAGTTTTCAATTGATAAACAGGTTTTTATTCCGAGGGAAATCATTGCCGAACCAAAGTGTCCTTGGTTTCTCCGTAGCATTTGCTGATTTCAGTAAAAATTTGAGTTCCCCACAAGGCTTTCGTTCAGGAGCAACTCATTTTGAATGGAAACCTGGGGAGCGGTTCTGTCATCTATGGAATCTGTCACTGTCAAGAAGCCGCTAGAAATGATCCTGTGTTTTAGTTCATACTTCCATAGCCTCATATAACATCAAAGGACAGCGAGATAATAAGTCATGCGGTAATGTTGCCTTAAGATCCAGAGCCTTGTGCCGCGCTTTTCTGAAATTATCTGTTATGAAAAAAGCACACTTCATGAGGAGCATGCATTTCATGCATTGTTTATGAGCAGCTGTGTTTGACAGAGGCCCTGTTGGAAATCGTAGCATTGCCCATTGCTGCGCTGGTGTTTGCTGGTCAGAGCTGCTGGTTTGCTGGAGTCTTGGTTGAAGAGCTGATTGAAGCTGGCCCAAGAAACAAAATAGGACCATTAAAAAGTAAACTGCTTGTTGTCTGCTCTTCTAATGTAAATTATTTGCTGTGAACCTTGTCTTTTTTGTAACTGTTGACTGCCTAGTGAAGAGACCAGTACATATATCTTCCAATTCCCAACATCTATTCATCAGCTTGCCAGCAGTTGAAGAAATCCTGAGAGTATTTAATCACACTGCTCATGAAGTTGTGCACAGTATGTAAATGTGTATTTACTTGTGTAACTGTAGTGCAATATTGGAAATAAAGTTTATTTTTTTAATATTAGGAATATCTTTCCTTACAGTTTTTTTTTTCCAAAAAAAAACCAAAGAAAAAAGTCTGAACAAGTGAGTTTAATCTTTCCTTTAATCCGTATAGCTTTGTTTAAGTGCATTGCTGCAGTCTTTTGTTGCAGACAGCTATGTCAGGTTTAGGGTGAACTGAAGCATGATATTTTTGAACATACTGATTCTTAAATCTTTGGACCCTAATGAAACAGTCATGCTTTCAGCTACTCCCTGTTAGCCTGCCTGGCTTGACTGCAGCAGCTACTAACAGGTTATTTCTGTTATGCTACAGATGTTTCATTCTTTCCAATGATTGTTTCAAATCTGCTGGGATTTACACGTAAGCACTTTACAGAGCAGGGAACATCTAACTGCGAATGACTACTATTTTACTTTAAATAATTTGTAAAACCATGAGAGATAGCGTCCGGAATAAAAAGTGTAATAATCTTAACACTGATGGATCTAAATGCTGCAGCACATAATAATCTTAACATTGGTGGATCTAAATGCTGCAGCAGTTTTTCTTAAAAAGGGTTACCTGCTCAGGTTTCTTCATTTAGCAAATGAGAAAGATCTTCAGGACGGGTCTGTTGTTAACGCTGGATCCATTCTGAGTGAAACAGCACAGACGCATTATTCATCAAACAGTGAAGAAGAAGAAGAAGAAGAAGAAGAAGAAGAAGAAGAAGAAGAAGAAGAAGAAGAAGAAGAAGATGCAAAATCACAGTGAATGAAAGATAGCTTGGATTAATGTGACATAACACTACTTGAGAGTGTTTGTGTTTATGTGAAACACTAACAGCCAGTTTGATGTGCCTGTGACAATTCGTTGAAATTTGACCCCCATTCTGTAGTGACCACAGCGATTTATCGTTAAATACTCTGTCTAAAGAGAAAGACAATACAAGTAATGGTGCATGGCTTATAGAAGCAGTTTTTAGAGACTGTAATCCAAGAGGTTTTTAATAAAGGCAGGACTTTGTGCAGCATATGCAGGATTAATGTAGAGGTTTTAGTAAGAGGTGACATTCCTCACACTGGAATGTCCAGTATGCATTGATAAGAGAAATTGCTTTGGTCTTTATTCATGAGCTACATATTTAAATAATATATTAGGACCACTTGTGATTTGCAAGCTGCGCTTTCATGAAATTGCAGTTAACAGATAAAAGGAGGGACCCTGCGGAAACCTGCCACTGGCTACAAACATAGGCAGAGCAAGGTGAGAGTGCAGCATGCATATCTAAAGAACTGCTTTCTCTTTCCTTTCAGATTGGTTTGCTTTACTTTACAAAATACAATTTTATAGGTTGGTTACGTGCTGTAAGTACCTTGCTTTCGTTACCAGCATGTAAAGTGCTGTCGCCTGCAGAGCCAAAAGCATGGAAGTCATGTCAAGATTACATAAAGCTCTCGTTAAACCCAGTTCAGAATAGTGTTTATCAGCTCTGCTTACCTCACTACAAGATATATTGATTATTTTATTGCCCCTGAGAAGATATAGACACATTCTGAAATGTACGATCTACTGTAAGGAAACAGGTTAAAAGAACAAAACCTCTTCAGTTTAAAAGAAAAACTAGAGAGGTAACAGAAGTTTAAAAAACCCTAAATGGTATAGCTATATGTCTGTCTGCCTTCTGTGCTAGCTTGCATTATATAGTCCAGTAAGGTTTATATAGTACAGGCAAAAAGGAGTCCCTTTTAAATACTTCCCCAGCATTCAGATGATATTCATAATGTAGCATTATAAAGGCTGGTGAGGTTTTTAATGGGAAAGCCTCTTTCATCACTGTCTAAAGATGTGTTTGAACATTTCTGTTACTGTGGGGTCATATGGCCGACTTAATCAGTTAGTGTGCAGACAAAAAGTCATACACAGAATACATATTAAAAAATGTGTGTGCCTTTTTTTATTCTATACAGTTGCCATGGAAATGCGTCAATGCTTAGGGCAGGGGGCTCTCCAAGGTTGACCACATTTGTTAACGGTTTCTCCTGATCGATCTCTGGAGATCAGAATAGTTGGTATTTTAAGCCATATGTGTTTATATGTTCACTCCTACAAGATTTAAATGAGGTAATGCACTTGAAGACTGTGCATCACATCTGTAACTGCATGCATGGGCTCTCATTCCAAGTGACCGCCAGGAACCTGCCACACATTGATCAATGAAACATTTCAGCAGCAATAAACTTTGAGTAGCTTTGCACTGAGAAGGTTGACTTCAATACAACATGACATGGCACAGAGATAAAGGCCAAATGGTCTTGTGGAAGTGAAGGGTGTCGAAAGCGATGAAGGTATTTTACTAGTAACACATTTACTGGTAAAATGTGCAGGTGCCTGAAAAAGTTTATTTCTGTTGTTTTTTTGTTTTGTTTCAACTACAAGGAAGACAGTTAGCGCCAGGCACTGCCAGTTGCGTTGGTGTTGTGACATGGACACAACTGATTACCAACGTCTCAAAGTGATGGAAGAGGGTATTTATAATGCTGACCCCTGCTGGTGACAAGAGAGATGTCAGTAAGATGTAAACACAGATTAATGGACCTTTTGTATTTAGCTTAGGGTAATTCCTCTATTTAAAACTGGCCCATATCATTTTAATGGATCTTTGTGGTATAATACTTGCCCGGGGATTGAGAAGTAGCTAGAAATGATTTGCTTCTGTATGTGGTCTAAAGATTCTTCACAGTACTGTAATTTAAAGCACAGACAAAGTAAGAATGGCTTCATGATAGCTAATATTATGTCAAGTAGAAGCAACATAATTTATTTTTGTAAAGGAATACTTAGGACTAAACCATGTGGGACTTACTTTCACAGAATGCCAATTTAAAATAAAGTAGTTGTGATGAAGATTAATCTTGAACTCGGCATACAGAGAAGGTTCAGGCTATCACTTTCTCTGGCCTTGAAATTAATGAGTACAACAAATGTATATATGAAGTTTAATTACATTCTGAAAAACCAAAAATTGCACAAGGATTCATTTGCACTGCAACATATAGGAAAGTCTCTGGCATGAGAATCAGTTCAAGATACTGGAGTTGTACAGTCGTGGTGTTGATCTATCAAGAGCATTTGGCTGTAGGCAGTTGTCCTGTCATTGAAAATATTTTGCTACTACAGTTGTAGGAACATTAAGTTAATTATTCTTTTATGCAAACTTGCATTTGATTACGAATTGAATAAGAATTATAATGAACAGTACAATCAAACAACAAGAAGGTTTAATGAACAGCAGCAGTTTATTGAATACAGAAAAGAAAAGATAGGAGTCATACAAAGTCAGAAATAGATTAGTCAGTTTTAACATTGATAAATTGAAAGCAATTAGGTTTCATGTGTAAAGGTGCCGATCAAAGGCCATGCTTAATGACCCTTAATGCCTGGGCAAACAGCCTGCTTGTCCCTCTCGTTCTGTTCTTCCATGATGACCTTCAATTCCAGAAGGAATTCAATAGCACATTCTATATGCTTGGTCCATACAATCTTCAATAGCAGTGTGAGCTAACACAATTCGTGCGCTGGTAGATTCTAACTTGTTCGGCTGAAGAAGGTGGTTGGTTTACGGCAGGTTTCACCAGTCGGTCTTTGCTATGCTTCGTCCTGTTGCCGGTCAGTCCAGCCTGTCGCCTGTGTCTCTGTACAGCCGTTGATGTAGAGACTTGTG
This sequence comes from Polyodon spathula, assembly GCF_017654505.1. Lineage (NCBI taxonomy): Eukaryota > Metazoa > Chordata > Actinopteri > Acipenseriformes > Polyodontidae > Polyodon > Polyodon spathula. The sequence goes on along the minus strand of NC_054558.1, from coordinate 20,544,054 downwards.
GTTATGTCAGTACTGTTGGGACACACATGAGCAGCGCGGCATCGCCAGCGGGGAGTGGTGAGGGGCGCTACCGCAAAATTGATGGACACACAATAGTGAATGTGGCGGCGGTTTCTAAAGTAAATCATGCCCCTACCCATACAGCCAAACTAGCCACAGATTATCGACCGGAGTTTCAGTGATGATGACGAGACCGAAGAGGAAGAATTTCAAACAAAATTATATACCGTTTAGCAGCATAAGTCCAGTACATGCAGTGGACCAGGACAAGGAAAGAAACGGGAGGAATTGTAGCCTACAGTGCAACAGTTTGTTTCCCATCATCTCAACGCTACCTTGTCCTTCAATAGTGAGCTTATTTAATAAACGTTACAAAACTGAAATGTGCATGTATTGCTTCACTCTGTGCTTGAGATTTCTTAGTTGCATTTTAAATAAACGGCAGTGAAAGATGTGTTAATTTAGAAGGGCAACCCTTCCCTGCGGGAAAATGTCTCAGCTGCAAAATATCGCTTGCCTAGTGATATTTTTTCATTCTAAACTTCTGCCGCTGCGACATTTTTTCATCCATGTGAGTTCAATCTCATAGAAATAAATGGTGAGCGGTATGAGTGGCAAAATGGTGCTTTTTCTGCACTGCTCATGAGTCCTCCAGGCTTTAAGGGACCAGAGTTTCCTTCGCTCGGAAGCTGAAAGTCAAAGCAGGATAATCGAAGCAAAACAGCGTAAAAGCTTGATATGACAAGAGCAGCAAATAGTTATTTTTGTTATCTTATATAGCTTTCTGCTGTTTTCAGTCTTGTTTCCTTTCGTTAGCATTTCTTGCGTTCAGTTTAACTGGGTCTCTGGGGAAATAGAACATATTAACTGAACACATTTATAGTCATGGTTAACACCTTGATTCTCAGCCTCTGTAGATGTATCAGGTGAGATCTGTGTTTTTCCACTGTTTGCGTTATCGTCGCTGTTCTTGTCTCAAGTTTCAAGTTTCTGCAACGGTGATGAATGTCTTTATTTTCAAGTTCTTTCAATTAACCCTTTACTGGGTATAGTTCCTATACAGAAGCAGAATTTCAATTGTAGAACATGTCCTTTTTTATCAAGTTTGATAGGGCTGAACAGCTGTTCAATATTGAACAGTTTATTAGATAAATGAAGCGATGAACTTCTGTGGAGGAGATGCAGCGGGAATAACTTTGATGCGCTTCTATCAAAGTGCAATACTGAGGAGGTTGGTAAAGAACTGACGCAGCGTGCAATTGAACACTGTGCAATATGCCAACATGGTGGGAAGATGATCAACTTGTGCTTGTAACCCTTTTATGAGTTTTTAATGCCTGTAAATCTGAGCGCGTTAACCCTTTAAGTGCCACCACAACCATTAACCCATTAAGCACCAAATTACATTTTCTTTGACACACGCTGTAGTTATGTAACTTGGTGCATTGCAATTAGACTTAACCTTTGCGGTTAATGCAACTAGCATAAGTTATCATAACAATATATTTAAAGAGAAAATAAAAATAACAGGTAGGCGACAGTTAGAAATGCTCCAAAAACTACAAAGTGGCCTGTCCTCAAATGAGGACAATGGTACTTAATGTGCCAAATGGGAAAGAACAGCCAGCACAACACTAGACTGACTCGGGTGAATCTGTTTTGTTAGGACACAGAGATCTAAGTTCACTTCCTGTGTTTCAGGTAAAAGGACCCCCCTCCCATAAACAACGTGGTGTGTGGTAGGGTTATATTATGTGTTACACGGGAAGTGAAAGGAGGGAAGAGGTGAAGCATGACGAATGGCCATCGTCGCCTGTCTCAAAGTAAAAAACAAAACTTGCATACAAAAAAAAATGCAGACTAACACAGCATTTGTGAGATAATTGCTAACCAGAAGAAGCATGAAAAGGACTTTCTAAATCCTTAATTATTTCCCACTAGTGTACTGATGGCAATATTACCCTAACCTGTCACATCAAACATTAGCGTGCCTTCAGATCAGGGCACTTAAGTATCACAGTGACCAATTCAATAGAAAGCAATGCCCACTGTTTCAAGCATTGCTTTAAGCATTGCATGTAATGAGTCTGGAAAATAGTTTAGTGTCTAAAAAGCAACTAATGTCATTTCCATTGGCTCCACATGCTAATACACTTATAGAAGGAAACATACCAATTTAATTCCTGACGGGAGCTTTTACTGGATCCAAGTTGTTTTCTAATACTTAATCTCAGCTAGCTTTTATTGAAACATCACTACATCCAGCCATGTGCTAAAGATGTATGTATTTTAGCTATAATCACAAAAGCATAAATGAAGCATCTATTTTGAGTGCAATGTCAGTACTGTTGTAATGAGTGGTGAATTGCATACTACAGCATGATGAAATTAACACAGCATCGACAGACTTAATGAATACTTTAGAGAATGTTAAATGCAGTTTTAAGAAAATAGATTTTGAGCAATAATTGGTGGTCTTTTTTTGGGGGGGGGAGTAGTAGGTGCTTCAATTACTTAATGTGTTAGCATGGTGAAAAAACAAATTGCCAAATACTACAGAGAATAACTCTTAGTTGCATGTAATCCAGAATACCTGACATCAAGGTTTTTGCAGCTTTTTTTTTGCTCAGTTAAAGAGCATGGTTTCCGTTAGACTCAGAGGTAATGCTTCTTAGTCAACTATAAGGCTTTGAAAGCCAATGAGAAAATGCTTCCTCAGTCAGGACCTACTGAAGTGCTGACAGCACTGATTTATTTGGGTACAATCTTGTCTAACGCAATTACAGTAAAAATGCAGACAAAAACTCTCAAGGCAGTGTGTGTGTGTGTGTGTGTGTGTGTGTGTGTGTGTGTGTGTGTGCGCGTTTTTAATAATCTCCCTGCTCCATTTCAGAAACCCTTGCAGTGGCAAGCACTAACCAGCACATTTCCTGAAACAGGTGACATTTCCCATCTCTGAGAGACATTGCAAATTATGTCAAAGATTAACAATCAAGTGTGAACTCACCATTACTTTGAATTAATTTATTGAAATGTAACCTTAGGTTTTGTCATACATACCCAACAAAACAAGATTTCAAGTCACATGTCAGCACATTTAATTACAATATGATTATTACCAGTATGCTGTATTCATGCCAATGTGCCTTAACAGGAGCTCTGTGGAACACATGACTCTAAATCTGCCACTGGATGAAAGTGCAGGTATGTAAGATGGGAATACTATGGAAGCTGTTTCTGCCCAAGTTGGACTACAATAGTGTCTTTTGCCAGATGCTTGTTTTTTTATTCATGTTTGTTGAATTTTATTCCGTCCCACCTGCACAATTTTGCTAATTTTAAGGTACTTTCTTTCCTATACAGTCAACTAATATTCATTACATCTCAAAATAGCATTTCCTTTGCCATGACAGCCCCACGCTGTAGCGTGAAGCAACAGTATCTCTCTAAAGCACTATCAAGTTGTCTGTTTTTTAAATTGCAGACGCAACGCAGGCAGGCTGGACACCTACATTGTGCACATGCAAATAGAGACAACGGCAGGTTTCCATGGAATGCGTATGGAATGCAAAGAGCCGAGTTTTCAGGCTGAGGTTCTTTAAAGTATGAAAAAACGACTGATAGATGTAAAGCTTATTTAACTCAGCTGTAATCGTCCATCTCCAGGACCTTGGTTTTATTAGCCCCTTTAAAAAAGTATCACGTCATTTACAATGCACACTTTTTACCAGCAGGAATTTCGCAAATACGGTAATTTAAAATCAGCGGCTGTTTGTTGTGACTTAAGAAACAGCAAGGATTTTGTTGGCACGGAAACTGCTGTGAGATTGTGGAAAAGGCTAGTTCTTCTTGAACTTGTAGAGATGCATAATACATTAATTTAATCACTATGTATATATAAGATTACTTCTTACCAATCCGGAGACAAGGATATTGGTCACTGAAATTACATGTTTTATAATGAAGGGGATTATTATTATTATTATTATTATATTATTATTATTATTATTATTATTACTATTATTATTATTATTTTTTAATAGCTGTAGTTAAATATTAGGTGTAGACACACTTGCTCTACTTGAAAACAGGCTTGAATATGACTCGTGCCAAGTTTCCAATCACCCACAGGGAGCGTTCATGTGAGGTTCTGGTGGGGCTAGTTTGCCTCATAGCTTGCAGCCACCATTAGAGGTCAGGCAGTCACTGAATCCAGGTGGAGATTTCCCAAGCTTGGTCCTTCCCTTCTGGGTTCAGTAGCTTGGAATGCCTCTGTTGCTACATGGCAAACTGAAATGCTTTCACTTGTTCTCACCGACATATACATGAAATGATCATGACTTCTGAACATCTCTTTAGAAAGAGATAAGCAGCATGCTAAACCTGGACATTTAAATATACTGTTGTAAGATTAAACACAAACAGATAGAAGTGTAATGACATTCTCTTTTTTTAGCGAGCTGCTTCTCATAAAAGTCAACAGTTATGAAACCATGTTTTTTAGAGAAAAAGAGAAATTCTGAATGCCATGTTTATCTGTCTTCAAAACTGGCGAGTTCATTCTGATTTAACTAACAACACTGATGCACTGTTCTTGCCCTCGCTCCAAATGCTTTGCAAGCTCGTACTTTCTTAGATATGGTAATTGATGCTGGGTGAAATTGAAAAGCCCCTGTGGGAAAGCTTCCCAAAGAACATCAATCAGCGTCCCACTCGCTGTTTGTGTTACACATCATCTTATTAAGCCAGCAAACTAATACAATTCTATAAAACAATCTGAAACCCCACTGCCTTGTAAGCTTTAATACTTGGTAAGCAATTAGGCTTCTAGTTTTCCTTTTCTTAAAAACATTAAACATCATCTTCAAATTACTCTTCGTCTTTCTCATTCCACTGCATGAGATAAGCCCCCACAAGCCCTTTTTAAAAGTGTACTGAGGTATAAAAGCCAAAGTATCATAAAACAGTAGAAACAGAATGAAAGCATGGCAAAGAACAAGTGACAAAGCATGGAAAATGCTTAACAAATGCAATATAAATTATTGTATGGCTTATATCAGGCTCCAGCGTTTCTGTTATCTGTATATTAATTGACAGAGAAATGTTGTGTTGAAATTGTTTCTCTATAATAACCCTACATCTCTGTGGTTGGGGAACGAGCAGTTTTGGTTTGAGAATTTCTTCTTACAGGTTTTTGCAAAACAGAGGAGAATTCCCCTGCAAAACCATTTTGCCAAGAGAATGAACACATTCTCAATTATTTAATAAACACACTCGCAGTGGTTCCCAACGCCAGACCTCTAGATCTAGTCCAGTCCAGATATTTATTCCAACCAGGTACTAAAGTAGTTACCTCAGAGGTGTCCAATCCTGGTCCTAGAGGGCTGATGTCCTGCTGGTTTTTGTTCCAACTGTGCCCTAAATTACTTAATTAGAACAATAATTGGTACAATTAAGTAACTTGGGACACAATTGGAACAAAAAACAGGAGGGACCAGGATTGGACACCCCTGAGTTAACTGGACTAGCTGTGGGACACTTCATTTAATTCAGGCTTTGGCTGGTACAAAATCCTGGACCAGCACATGGGCCAGAGTTGGGAACCACTGCACTATTGATTACAAACAACAAGCAAAGCATCTTAAACACTGACTAGATTATAAACAATGTTGGCAGTGCAGTCAGCAGTAGAGCCATGCTTGGGTATTCTGGTGCAAAGCCCCTGCCTCTGAAACATGTTATCTTCATATTGTCTTACTGAACACAGATACTCTCGCAGTTCATTTACCAGTGCTACTCCACCCAAGAATAATCTACAGGTGGCTCTGGTTTATTTTTGTACTTCATTTTCAAAGAGTCCTGATAGATAACGGTGGGTACTCATTTGAGCTGTCGTGTTTTCAGTCATTTAGAGTCAACAAGAAAGATGTTTTGTGATTAGTTGGTGAATAATGAATAAGACTGCAGCTGGTCTGTGTCGCTCCCTGCTCTCTCTTTCCCCAAACTAAGTATAAAGATTCAATGGACTTTGCATGACAATTTGTATCTTTGTTTTTTGGCCAAGGCTTTGAAAACAGCCTACTAATAGACTAAAGGCAGGCTTGAGTTATTGTAAACATTTTTACTAAAAGCCTAGCGGTACGCCGTGAGCAGAAAGCCTTCAACACAGCATTGTGCACTGGATGTATATTGATAAATAATGATGCTGGAATAGACAGTAGGCTTAGCAGCCGTGTGCACTGAATGCATATGATGCTGGAATAGTTAAGCAGCCACAAAGATTCACGCAACGCACTCAAAATAGGATATTAAACAGCTAAGACATTAAATATTATGAACATGCAGGTAATATAAAGCATACATTTAAGCTTTTTAGCAAAACAAAATTCATCTAAGTTGAAACAACATTTGCATAAGTCATACTGTTGACAACAAACCCCACAAATGTATTAAAGAGAAGTTAGTTCTGGGCTGCTTGCCATACTCTTAAACGTAGATCACGGAATTTGGCAATTCAGAGGCTTGTTAGTCTATATAGTACTAAAAATGCATTATTACTAAGGATGCTTGTATTTACCATTTACATACAGAGGAAATATTATTATGCCAAAGTAACAGAACTTTAGAGTTTGCATGTTTTTGTTATGCAAAAGTTGCATATGTCTCAGTGAAAGTTGTATTTGTTTTATTTGTATTACACTACGATTAATGAGGTTTTGACAATGAAAATCTACAGAAGGGGCTTCAAATACTGTGTTGTAATTGCTGTTATAATTACATCGACTGTACTTGTATATATGTATGCTCTAATGTATTAAATATACAGCAAAAACTTAAACAAAACATGAGATATGAGTTCACTGTTCTTTTTCTTTGACCTTGAGAGCCACAAGGGCGAAAGAATCAACAGGGGGTCCTGAGTTACAGAGGAGCAGGAGCAGGAGGTGAAATGAAAAGATGTGGAGGCAAGAGAAAATAACTGAACCTGCATAAATGAACTGTCCAGGGGAGCAGTAAGACAGGAATTGAGAATTACAGGTTGTGTTTAGAAATCTGCATTCCTGCTTTTAAACATATTTGATTTAGTATGCAAGACCTTCAGCAAGAATAATAAAAGAGTTCTAGTGATATCAAATGCTAATATATTCACCCCTAACGTAAAGTTTGAAATGATTTATAATTGTTATGTGTGCCAGTACTTCTAATTAGCAGTTTAAAAAGACCCTTTTAAGTGTTTCTCTCTCAAGAAGCCATGACAATCTTCGATTTTAGTTCTGATGAATTCACAAGCCTTTGTCTTTGTACTTCTGGTCTTAAATAGAAAGTAATTTAATAAACCTTTTTTTTTTGTATGCGACACATCCAGGTATTGAAAATCTAGCTTTGTACAATATTTTAAAACAAGCAATGATATTTGATTTGTATCAAATCTGGACCACAAAAATAAGTCTTTAAAAAATGAACAAATACATTTTAAAAAACGTCAAACTGGTCAAGCAGATTTTTTTTTTTTTGTACTGCAACAAAGCAGTGTACTTCTAACATTACAGTGATTCCAGCTAACAGAACAATGCTGTGCATGTTGCATGCAATGCACATCCACTATTTAGTAGACCTCTATTGTGAAGTTTTGAATGCAATCTATATATCTTATCAATAGCGTATTTGTATCTGCAATCACAGTAGGTTAAATACACCTCTCATTGCAGACCTTGCTGTCTTGCACGTTCAAGGTCATTTTATCTGGAGAGTATAATTGAGCCCACCTCTTCTGGGTCGTCTTTCCTGTTAGTAACCAATCAGCTGCTTCCCCAAACGACTGACATCCTTTGCAGCCGTTAAGAGCCCAAAGACAATGCTGGGGTGAACTGAGCCAGGAAGTGCAATTGTAAGACATTTCCTGGAAGTGAGGCAAGCAACCTGAGAACATTCTTTTACCAATAAGATGCCATGCTTTAAAATGAAAATATGCATTTGCTACATCATCTTTCTATCAAAGCTGCACATTTGCGACCGATATACTCAACAGAATTGCACAACAGGCAGTATTTATGAAGGCATTTCATGAGCTACAGCCACTTTAATTAAATAACTTTTTAAGTTTAAAATGTAGCAGTATTCCAGTATTATAAATAATTTTAATTTAAATAGCATCATCATGATATTAAAAAAAAAAAAAAAGATCTAGTAAGTGCAGAGCCAGGCTGTGTCGACACTCAGGATGAAGAGAGCTTTTCCTTCACCTTGTCCTCAACGTTGACAAAGTATTTCATTTTAGCCAGAAGCATCTTTGCCTTTTTAAGGTCTCCTGAAATACAGACAATACATTTGTCATCCACTATTACCACTATAGATCACATTCAAAAGAGTAATATATTATCTGTCCGATACAGCATGTGCTTTGTACCTGCTTCAGTTCAGCCCCACAGTGCCACCTTTTGAATGGAAATATACTGGGTGGCTCCAGTTGGAGATACAGAATATGGTCCCAGAATTCTTCGCAAGGATCAGGGAAGAGACTGTGGAGGAAAACTACCAACTCCCTGTAAGATTCAAAGTTAACAGCAGCTGTCCATCAACTTCCTTACTGTGTGACAGTGTGTAGGGTATTAGCATACACCTCTATGGGAGTCTATGGGATCATACAGCAGGCAGTGTCCACCTGCTCTTAGGCTTTATCCATGAGACTGAACCAAAAACCAAGCTGCTTTTAATGTGTAGAGCATTTCAGAGACAATTGTTCACAGACCTTTTTAATCTCGACAGGAAAACACAAGGTGATACCATGATCCCCTTTGCAAAAAAGCAAGTGCTAGTGTAATGGCATTGTGGACAAAATATGAGCCATGACCATACCGTCTTATAACCTTGTCCATGTTACAAAGAGCCACTTTATAACCAGTGAGCACTGGAATATGATGTGTTTATTCTCAAGTCCCACACATTCTCATTCTGACAAAAAAAATCAATACCCAGATTAATTTGATGACCATGATTTGATTCAGTTAAATTATATACATGACCCACCCCTAAACAGATTCATTTGCGATACCCTGTAAATATAAAAAGTACCTTTGCTGAACGACTCACGGACGTCTCTGATCAACTCTTGCAATCTGTCTGTGAAAAAAAAAAAAAAAAAAAAAAAGACAAATTAACAGAGTTAATTGAGCAAGACAGCCTCAATAAAGGAGCCTGGAAAACTTTTTTTTTTTTTTTTTTCACAATTATATATTTCTAAGTGTTTTAATAAAACAATTACAACAGCCTATAGATGTAAACACTACGATAAATATAAAATGCATGTGTGATATATCATTAATACAGCTCATGTACTGGGTCTAACTGATGTGTGCTCGGAAACTCACGTGATTAATTCAATTGACAGTATCTTCCTAATATTATCATTGAACCACAAAAGACGCTCTCCTCACCAGTCCATTATGTCGAAGTAGTTCCTGTCCTCATCGGACGGCTGAAGAACTTTGCACGTCGTGCAGAAGTAAGTGTGAGTTTGTTGCAGACTTTCCCCGCAATTCCAACACTTCTGCGTTTTTGAAACTGTGCAGAAAGTCCTGGGGACAGTGTGGCGGTGCTGTTAAAAACAGCCTGGCAGCGGTCGCCTACTGTCGTGTTTCCAAACATTTCCAAAAACGTGGAAGTGGGAGATTGTGTCTTGTCGAACTGTCAGTGTAATTTTCATTTAAGAAAGCTGGTTGGAAATCAGAACAGGTTGCTGTTGTCGATTTCAGCGATTTAGAAAACGAATGCCTAGTATTCCCCAAGCATATACTGTGAGCTTGAGAAGAGACAGCTGGCCGTAATCGATTTAGAACTAGCATGTCTTTCCGAATAATATTCTACGCTGCTTGCTTCCTCAATGACAGATGAAAACACAGCCATGCTTCTCTGTTGAACAACTCTCCGGCAAAAAGAGGACATACTACCAAAATCACTTCCGGGTAAATTTCTAAGAAATTACACCAGAAACATTGTAATGCACGCTGTAGCTGTCAGCTTAATTTCTTAAAGCGTAATGTGTGTCTCTTTCTCTCTCTCTCTCTCTCTCTCTCTCCCCCGAGTATAGAAAGTTTTACAGACGCGTGATTGTAGTTTTAGCTCGAATATTTGGAAGCCGACCTGTTGCTGTCTCGTGAACTGCATTTCCCAAGCTTTGCGCTGATTTGTGATTGGTTGAGGCTTGTGGTTGGTTGATTTTGTAAAACGTCACCGTTTTGTTCCCTGTGATTGAGGAAACACCGAGGTTAGGTGTTTTTTGGTACACGCTTGCTTGCATGCATGCTGTATTAATAAGGCGGTTAGTAAATACAGTATTTCACTAATTAGGACTGTCCTGCAGGGTGTAAGGCTACGGTGAGTGACCAAAAAAAATGTATTAGTAATACTGCAATTAAAGTTTTTATTAGTATATTGCTTTTTTTGTTATAGTTTTAATATATGGATATTGATAAATGCATACCAATTTTAGTTCTTATCCTGTAGAGCGAAAGCGGCTTTTTCAGTGTCGGCTATATAAGTTTTTTTTTTTTTTTTTTTTAGTTCTGTTATTCTGAAAGTTTTTTGATTGGTTGATGAATTAATGAAAAACTAAAGTGAATATATAAAAGTAACATGCATATGTGTCATTTACACTGGTGTTTTGAATTGCACTAAAGCTGCCCTAACCCCAACCACAATTCTTCTCGTACATTATAGTTACTATACGATAGCAATCCCTTGCTCAGTGTAGTAGGCTTGAGTCCAGTGACTTGCCCGTGATTGCTACCAGGTCGGCGAACTGTCTTGCTTTCTCTAGAGAGTACCATAAAACAAAGAAGGGTGTCAATTTTTAGTGCAACACAGCTTGGCGGCATTTGTATTGATTGTCAAATTACTATAGCTTCAAGCAAGGAAGCCCACATGGAAGTGTGCCAGAAGACACGCCTCAGTAAACAGTGTGTTTGGGAGGAGGAGGAGGTGTGGGGGAAGTATCACAAAGGAATATCCGCTAGATAGAAATGCCATCAGGGCATCGGGTGATTCAAAAGGTTAGGGTCAGGTTTTAGGGTTGTGGTTGTGTTAGGGTCAGGGTGGGTTGATGCCCTAGAAGACATTTTCTAGTGGATAGTCCTTTCTGCTGCATGGGGGAGGGGGGGACAGTAGTAATTATGGTATGTTATGTATTCCTAGAGAATTTCAAGAGCCATGTCTAAAGAGCCTGGTACCAGTGAGTCCCAGTCCCAGACCCAGTCCCAGTCCCAGACCCAGTCTCAGGGCAGCTCCAGTTCCTCCTCCAGTGGTACTCAAAGCTCAAGTCAGTCGTCCACAAGCTCGGGGACTCTCAGCTCCGTGGACACCGTGCCGACCCAGGAGCTGGCCTCCATCCCAGAGGAACCCGAGGAGCCCGTGCCACAGCCCTGGGGTCGCCTCTGGGCTCTAGGAAGAGGGTTCACAAATCTTGGTGAGACCATTGTGTACTGCAGTAGTAGATCTGTTTGATTGTCGCTGTGTTCTTACTTTTTTGTTACAAGCCCACTGTTATTGATACAGAATAGCATTCTCTGTTACACCTCAATATATGGGTCGGGAATAAGACTCCTATTGCATAGCGGTTTCACCCATTCCAAGTTTTAATGATTAGCCACAGCGTATAGGTAACAGGCTTAGGTGTGTCATATTAAACTCAAAGTAAAACCAGGAATAAGTCTAACTGCTATGCAGTGGAACTCTTTGTCCAGGACATTGGGATACATTGTTGTCTTTTTTTTTTCTCTTCCAAATTTGTTAAATAACTATTGTTTTTGCTTCTATTTCTATTTTAGACTGCATAAAGGAAAACTACTGGTTTGGAAGGCGGGCATGTGATTACACCTTCCAAAATACCGATAAATTATTAACTTACAGCAAAAGACATTTTAGAATATTCAGGGTAGGTAATTGACTTGGCACCACATGCAGAGCAGAACGAGACACACCTTTAAGATGGTGTTGCTGTTGACAGAAAATGATGCGTTGGAATGTTGCAAGTGTATTCTAAATGTTTGCAGAAGTGTTGTAACTGCCTAACTGTTGTGTTTAATTAGTGATCTTTGTGCGTAAGATCAGCAATTTGTATTTATGGAACATATTGTATGAACAGAGATCATAGCTATAACAAACTCAAAATTGCACAGTTGAAAACTATGTAGCAAAGGAACACTGCAGCGGGCTTATAAAATGCTGTTGTTAGCTACAACCCACTAAGCTATTGCAGGTTTACAATCTTCTCTAAAAAAGAAAGATTGTTGGCCCCACTTGCTGAATACTCAGCTCTTCCTATAGGAGCAGGGGTTTGCTTACATTGAGGACCACAGCGGCAATGGGACCTTTATGAATGGGCTGCTAATTGGGAAAGAAAACAGGTTACCGCTGGCCAACAATGCAGAGCTGGCTCTTTGCTTTCCTCAAAACAAAGGTGAGATTACTTTTATAAACTGTAACACCACTGAGTTAAAGGAATGCTAACCAGAGTGGATTTGAAATCGTTGGTTTCTCCGTCTTTTATTCATCTCTCTAGTTTTTGTGTTTTCTGACCTCACTGTCGATGAACAATCCAACCTCCCTCAAGAATTCAAAGAAAAGTACATTATTTCAAGAAAAATTGGATCGTAAGTAGAACGTGTTAGAGTGTTAACCCTAAACCAAAGCTTCCTACCTTTTTACATGCTGTTGCCACTGGTTTCAAGTTGAAACTGTATTGTTTAACACGGCAACGTTATTTTTTTATTTTATTTTTTTAGGGGTGTATGTGGAGAGGTGAAATTGGCATTTAAAAGGTCGACTTGCAAGAAGGTTGCAGTGAAAACTATCAGCAAAAAAGATTTTCTGTCAAGCACAGTGAGTATGGCCTGTGTTCAATACAGGGTTGACAGTTGAGTCTCTCTGTACACGTGACTTTGTCAGAAACCTGAGCATGTTGGCTTTCAAATTCATGTGGGTTTTTTTGTTGGGTTTTTTTCAGAACTTGTCTTCAAACGCTGAAAGGGAAATAGAAATTTTAAAGAAAATAGATCATGTAAGTTGAAATTCTGTTTAGCACCTGCATGCAAAGTACCATGTTTAAAAAGAAAAGTAAGCATACATTTCAGATTAGGAAAAATTGATAACAATGTCAAGTGTGTCTGTCCTTCGTTTTTTAGATGTGCTCCTCTTGACAATTTAAATTAAAAAAAAAAAAAAAAAAAGTGTAATTTAATACTCCTTTTAATTGTGTAGGACATTCAGACTAAAAAAATAAATATTATTTCCTTTTTTTATACTTCTAGCCCTGCTTAATAAAGACTGAAGATTTTTTCCAGACTGAAGAAATGTATTGTATTGTCTTAGAATTGTAAGTATCATTTTTTGGTCTTTTTGTGGCTGAAATGCGAGTGGCATGTAGAAAGAATAGATTGTACTGTAAATGCTGACACTCCTCCCTTCACAAGAGGATAGGTATTTGTGGCACAAAACCTAATGACAGGTAGAAAATGGCAACAATACCACATCTTGGTTCAGCCCTTGGCTAGTCAGTCGATGTGTCTTGATGAATGAACCGTAATGCATGGATCACACTTGAATAAAGACGCTTGGACCTGTAATATCATGTCTCACTTAATCCCAGCTAATTTGAGGCTGTTCTTGTAGAATGGAAGGTGGTGAACTGTTTGACAGAGTCCGCCAGTCAACGAAATTGAAAGAATCTACAGCCAAGCTGTTTTTCTACCAGATGCTTCTTGCAGTCCAGGTAGGTACAAATAGAACAGTGTAACCCACTTCATGTAGGCATCCCTGTGTGGAGAGCTTGCATGTGTTTGTAATTCTGCTGCTTTTTCAACTGCTCATAACTCGTAAACCAATATATTAAAATATGTATATATAAAAAAAAAAAACTAGTTTGGTTGTAGTTGCTTGATTTACACAGAAGTGCTTGACTTACTATATTTTTTAATGTAATTTTTTTATTTATAGTATCTCCATGAAAATGGCATAATCCATAGAGATCTTAAACCAGAAAATATACTGCTAGCATCCAATGAAGAATGCTGCCTTATAAAGGTAAGTGTGGTACAGTTGCTATATATATATATGTGTGTGTGTGTGTATATAAAATATAATTTTTTTTTTTTTAAGTTAACTATTTGTCTGAAACCTAGCTGGGTATTAACAAAATAATAATCATTAGTGACAGCTTTATTTCAAAATTCTTTCTTCAATCCTTAGATCACAGATTTTAATCAGTCGAAGATTTTGGACGAAAGCTCTCTGATGAGGTCTCTGTGTGGCACGCCCACGTACCTCGCGCCTGAGGTTTTCACAGATGCTACAACCGTCGGCTATAACCGGGCGGTGGACTGCTGGAGCCTGGGGGTCCTGCTTTTTGTTTGGTGAGTCAGGTTGGTGTATGTAGTTAAAGTAAATGACTCGTTAGTCAAATGTACTGTATAGTGAGGAGAATTTAAGCCCTTGCTTTCAGTGGAGACTCGCTCTGGCACAATGCGTGTGGTCTTTGCAGACATTTAGTTTTCTATTGACGCCTCAGGTGTTTTTGAGGTGGTCAGAAGCACGTTTGTGAAGTTAGCCTGGTTCTGCGAGTGAACTCGGGCTGGAGAGGCATTAAACAGGGTTTTCTGTTTTAGCCTTGGCGGATATCCTCCATTCCACTCTCAGGACACTAAGATACCGATTCGGGATCAGATCACCAGGGGCTACTACAGATTCCTTCCCTCAGCCTGGATGGAAGTTTCTGACCTGGGTAAGGCTAGCAAAGATAGTGGTCAGCATTCAATAGCCGTCATATGTGTTATGGAAACTGTGATCTTGCTGTATGTGGACCATTGCAGGGATATATTGGGCTCATTGCATAGCGGTTTCATCCATTCCCGGTTTTATTTTGAATTCAATAAAACACATCTGAGCTTGATACCAATACACTGTGGCTAATCAAGCTTGTATTAAAACCTGGAATGGGTGAAACTGCTATACAATAGGAGTCTTATTTTCATCTGCATTGCCTCTGGATTACAGAGCCGGTTGTAATTCATACAGTGGGTAGTACAGATCATTTTATGTATGCCGACAGATGAAATGTAATTAAAAAACACTCATTTTATATATAAAATATAAAGTTTCCAAGACGGTGACTCTGACACTTTCCTTCTCTTGTTTAAGCCAAGGATGTTGTAAAGAAACTGCTTGTTGTCAATCCAAAGGAAAGACTTACGATCGAACAAGCCTTGCAACACCCTTGGCTGCAGGTAAGAGTTCTAAACCATGCCCTTTACTTAGCAGTGTGTGTTTGGGTTAGGCAGGGTCTTGCAGTCACTGTTCTCCCATTGACGGTCAATCCCGTTCCTTTTCGATATGTTTAGGATGAGTTGATGAGAGAGACGGCTAAGAAGCTCATGTATCCAGAGACCTTAATGCCACCACCAACTGCAGTGGAGCAGCTGCAGCCCGGAGTAAGGACTGTTCATTTTTATCCTGTTCATTGTTCTGACTCTGCACGGCCTAATGTATTTCCTTCCTCTTTTTTTTTTAAAGGCTTCTACAAGCAGAAAGAGGCCAAGGGATGACGACGGTGATGGCCAGCAAGCCAAGCAGAAGCTGAGTGAATCATCTTCAGTTTGAAAAGTGTTTATCCAGGAATATAAATAAATTCGGTCGGGCCAGCCAGGTGGAGGAAACTAAAATTCCGGTAGCAGGCCATCTCCAATCAGTTTTAAAGTGCATTTTTATTTTATTTTCTTTCTTGCAAAAGTCAAACGAAAAACCCTGAACATTTATTTTAAGTGCTGTCTGTCACCAGTCCCAGTACAAACTGGTCTTGCTATAACCCTCATGTTTTAACTGTAATGAAAATGCTCCTAGATTTAAGATTGGTAGTTCAGAAAAATGATTGCTTCACTAATTATATTCATGTCTTACAACTCTTAAGCATTTGATGGATTCCTAAAATAATTATGTAAAAGTCACATTATGGTTCTATAAAGTGGTTTGCCCCAGTAGTCAAGGTAGTTAGAATGTTTTGTATATATTTGTCAGGCTCATGATTGTTGTAATGGTAATAAACTGTATATAAGGTTTTAAGATAAAATATTTGGTTGTGAAAAAGGTGTTCTGTATAATCATATATTGTGCAAGCATACAACAGATGGATAGTCTGAAACAAATAAATATAAAAAAGCACAAAATCTATCTGAAATATTTTTACTGAATAATTACAATTATACAATACAGTGACATACACATTTCTGTAGTGCTTAAGGGGGGTTACAGCTATTTACCTTTGCATCCGTATACTAGCAGTTTGTTAAAAACAGCGTGCAATCGGGTACTGCGCTTTCTTTATATATAATATTAAAGATAGGATTTGAAATGTTTCTAAGGTCAGTAGGCTGTCCCCTGCAAACACACTGGATCTGTAGCTTGCATGTGTTTGTTTTAAGTCAAGAAAGACTCGCTGCTCTTCCTCCTGTGCAGAAAACAATGTCTTCTGACAGACCCTGTATTTTTGTCTTGTATTACACACTAGTATTCAAACTCTATTTCAAGGTACAGGGCTTTGTAAGAGGGATATTGCCAGTCACATGTATTGTAGGAAGACTCCTTCTCTAGATTCAAGGCAGCACATTCACAGTTTGGCTTTGTCTCTGAGACGGCTAGGACCACATGAGCGTCATCAAACGAGTTGCTCAGAGCCGACTGCACTCGACTTTTCCAGGCAAGAAGCTTCGGTCGATCCTGCAGCAAGTCGCGGCCTCCAGCAAGAGGCTGGAGATAGGAAAGGGGGAAAAAAAACAAACACATTTAATACACCTCCAAAAACATATTAGAAAAAAGTTGTAAAACGCTTATGATTTGACACATCCAGAGCAAAACAAAAACAGCATAATACATGTGTCTACACACAGTTTGAACAGCATGTCAAACAACTGGTCCTCAAGGCATAGTCTTTTATGTCTTGGTCATGTATCAAATGACAGCCTGTCCGAAAAGCCTTCAATCCATATGCCAGCAAACCATGTTGACACCACTGTGCTGTGAATGATGAAGCACAGAACCAATACAAAAATAGAACCTCAAGTAAACATACAACCTTGTTCAATAACAGTAACTGTCAGGGTGAATATGAGTGTGTACCTGCATGAGTTCACATATAGCTAGCAGGTCAGCCAGGCTGGTGTCATTTCCGCACAGAAAGGGTTGTGATTTTAAAAACATCGACTCCAATTTGTCCAAAGTCCCGTTTAGTTCTGTTACCACTCTCTCCACCTTCTCTGCTTCTGTGGCCTGTCATTCGGGGAATCAGAACCTGAAATAAAGCATTGCAAATGAAAAGCAAATTTAGACAGCTTCGATCCTGGCTTAATATGCCAGCCAGTGTGTGCAACAGTCTCCTTACCCATTCTGGCCCGCTGTGCTATACAAAGGCTGGTGATGCAAGCACACGGGACTGCCTTGAAAAAGCAGCTGGTCTTACAGATGTGAGGTTTTAAAAATGTTTTCCCATGCCTGCTATTGTTCAGTGATCAGGCTGCATCTACTCACCTCCAGGATGAAAACCTTGGCTGCGTGTGGGCGCGTGTTCGTGTGGTGCCAGGCTGTGTACTCATCCACCCGGGCTCGTCGCTCAGGCTCACTGGGGCACCAGTGCTGCTGAACTTGATATTTGGTGGCCAAATATTTTAATATGGCATCACTGCAATCACAATTTTACATTACAATTCTACAATGACCTATATTTGAATTTGCTGAATTTAAGAATACAACAAAGAAAGAACCACAAGGAAATAGTTTTAAGATTTTATTTTATTTTTTATTTTGTTTACACATGTATATATATATATATTGTATATGCATTTCCTGTTCACCCAGTTTGTTATTGCATTACACTGTTTAACTAGATATTGGACAGAGCAATTTAATGCTGCATTTCTGGAAAACTGAATCTGTATTGAGAAACAACAACAAAAAAAAACACATTAAATGTTCTACTATTCTAGCATACAAATCACAACACATAGTTCTGTTTTATCTGCCAAAAAATAAAATACAGAATAAAAAATATAAGCTAAGATCCCCACGATACAGTTTCAAGTACACCCTGTTTCCTGCACCTCGTGGTGCAATGCTCGTCTGGCACTTACTGTATTTATAATTCGGTTTGTTTCATGGTTGCTAATGTCGTTGTTTTATTTGCTCCCCATCCCAAGTATTCATCCACCCCGATCCCTTCTATATCAGTCTAACATTCAACCGGTTTTTAAGACTTTATATAAAACAGTAACGCTTCACAAAGTTCACATGTCTGCAGAGTTCAATAACTCTGATAGGTTTCCCACAGAAGCGTCTCCGGCGTTTCTTTTGCTGCCATAAAGCGGTTGGAATTCCTGTTCGATTTCGAGAAACGTTTTGTTTTTGGTTTCTGGCACAACGAAGAATATGTAGATAGCAACCAGGCAACAGATCACCAGGAACACCAGGAAGCAGTATTGCTGCAGGCCATTCTAGAAGCAACGTGGTAAGAATGGGCTCAGTATTAAAAAAAGTGCAAACATATTAAAGAAACTGCAACCGGCCACTATACAGACACTTTAATAAAGACGGTTAAACACACTAGCACCACCTGCTGGGCGTTTAAGATATTGCAGCTCATTCTGTGACGTACAGTAAATTGGTTTGAAGTGGTACCCAATGTGAGTTCTGTATGCAGTGTAGTAGAAAGATAGAAGTGATGAATAGCACAATTCTTCAACATTCATCTTGAGTGCGATTCTTTATTAAGGTCTTGTGATGCTGTAAAAGCTTGTGTTTTTCTGTATGCAGCTCTGGGGATTTCAATCCGAACACACGCCTCATACATATATACGTACCACAATGAAAGGAAAAATCATTCCTATGAAGAAAAAACTGAGCCAGTTGACTGAACCTCCAATCATGTACGCTGCAGGACGAGCTGGCTGTGTGAACAACTCTGTGGTTAAAATGTTAGTTACTCCACCTAGGGGTTATGAAAAGAGTATTTATATACACAGGATCCCATGCAGACAATGAAATATATATACATATATATATATACTTTTTCATATCTGTAGACATACTGTATAAACTGGAAATTGATGTAGTGTAGCTAATCTGGACAAGATTAATGAAGAAATGTTGTTTACATTGAGGATGAAAGTCAACATCTTTGATGCTTTGTAAATTACCTGGTCCTAAGCCAAAACTCAGGATAAAAGCGAATACACAGGACATGCTTAAATAGGGGACCCATGGATTAGCCTCCTGCAAATAAAAGGAAAAGGTACTGGCATTTGTATCAATTATAACAGAGGGAAACATTTAAGCAAAAGAAAACATGGTTTTACAAAAATGATAATTTGATGAACTGTCATGGAATAAACCAAGTTGTAATACTTTATATGCAGAAATATACACTTTTTATATAAAAGGTCAACTTCTTACTTGAAAAGTCAGTATTACTGTCAACAGACCACACCACACAGTCATCAGTGAATACCCTCCAATGATGAGGATCCTTCTGCCCAGAGATTCAACAAGCAGTCCCTGAGAATATAATCCCAGTGAGGATTCGCTTCATTCAAATACGAAACCAGGACACTGAATAGTTCATTGAAGCTCTGATTACATGTCTGTTGACTAACTGCTGAACTATCTGGCTTACAGTCAGCCCTGCTCATAGGGACCTTTAAAACAAATGATCTTCATATACACTTGAATATGGAAAATACATATAAGGGGATTGATTAGTGAGTGTTCAATATATCAATTGTTCAATTTTTTTATTGCAATTTTAAACTGGTTTCTGCTAACTCTATGGAGTTTAAGAAGTTGTCCTGCAAAAACTTATATGCTTTATAAAAGATATACATATATAGGAAATTGAACATGGTACAATTATACAGAGAGTGACTGAAGGGGATATACAGAGGTTCGTCTATACAAGTCATCTTAATACAAATGAATGCAATAAACCCCAGATGTAAAATATGGCTTTAACTTACACAGGTCAGTGCAGTGAGGCATTCACAAGCTCCAGTCCCTATTGTGATGTAGGGGATCTTTTCCACTGGGATACCAGCTCGAGTGAACACATAGTTTGCATAGAAATAAATCTACCAAGGGAAAATAAACAGCGTGAACACAAATCACTATTATCTGCCTTCAATTTAAACGATCAATGATTAGCTATGGCATAGCAATACCTATTAATAAGATCACTTCAATACATGACAAGTCCAATAAAGGATATCAAAAGACTCCAATATGATTTACTCTGCTTCCTTATTCTTTAACAATGCAGCTCACACATACATGCAATCTCACGCCATGTGTCAGTCTGCTATTCCTCAGGCTTCCCTAGGCTGCCCCACACAGTCATGTGTCAGAGGCTGTGTGAGAATCACCCTGATGTCGCAGAGCACCGGCACATTGGCTTCTCATGCATGCACTGGCTTCTCAATGAATACAAAAGATTTCCTGTTTTATTTAGATTGTTAGAAGGCGCTATATAAATAAAATTAAATGAACTAAATTATTAAACGCATTTCTTGTTTTGAATGGCTGCTGTTTTGTTTTTAAATCAATGCCATCGTGTACAGCATAGCTGAATGCAGTGGCCGCATGCTTACAGCATTGATGCCATTGAGCTGCTGGGCGCAGTTCAGTAGCATGACGGTAAGGAGCTGCCAGCGCAGGCTTGGGTCCATGAAGAGTTCCCATGGTTTTTTTGGCTTCACCCCCAGCAGCGCTGCACGCTCCTGCTCCATGTCTTCTCTTTCACTGTGGTAACTTTCAGACCCGTGCAATTGCTTCAGAGCTATTTAAACATACAAATAAATAAAACACTGCAGCATTAACATGCTAATCAATCTGCACAGCATCCTGCTTGAGTTCACCTCAATTCAATCGGCAGAGTGTTTGTGAATAACATGACCCCAGTCAGATTACTTGTTTCCTAAGTAAATGTTCCATCTGTCCCACAAGTGTAGGGGTACCCCAAATCTAAGGGGATTGGTATTGCATAACAGACTTATGTAATCAAGTTATATTAAATATAAAAACTAAAAGAGATAATATAAATCAGGAGTAAAATTATATGTGAACTACTGACACAAGGGTAAATAAGTATTCATTTATATTTCATATTAATAAAAAAAAAAGATTCATGAGTGGCCCTTATTGCAATTACATAAAGTAAAAACTAATTTTAAATTGTTATTCAAACAAAATAATCAATTATTATCTTGTTGCGTGTTACAACATCAAGCAGACCCATCTCATCTGAGCTGCACTTTCCTGGCAGTACAACAGCACACACAGCACCCACCTTTATTGCACTGAATGTCGTCTCGCTTGTCAATCAGCAGATACCTGGGGCTTTCTGGGAACCAGGGCAGAATGAGGAACTGCAGAATTGCAGGAATGCAGCTAGTGGACAGCAGCATGGGCCAGTAATCATCTCCTCCCAGCAGCTCTCTACAAAACAAAGCAGCAGTGAGGGCAATGCTGAAGTCCCTCTCTGAGAACACATTTTTAAAGCTCCTTTTTGTACACCTGTAGGAATTCATAAGGAAGAGAGGGTTATGCAGGCAGCTAAACAAGGTGCTATATCATTCTAGCTATACATTTGCTGGCTTTAAAATTGATATAAAGGATGATATAAAATTGATGCAAGTGTCCAGAACACCCGAACTGCAACTAAAACCCTCAAATCAACCCTTATAAAAGACTGCCACAGGAAAAGCATAGTAAAGTGCAATAAAGCACAGTGGAAAAGCATGGGAACGCAAAGCCTAGCATTGTAAAGAATAGCAAGGTATGATAAGCTATGGTATTGTATAACTATGGTAAAAGCATGGTCAAACTGCAAAAATACTGTGAGAAAATGCCATGGCACACCTTTCTAAGGGAATGACCAGTGGGCTGTATTTTCCCTGGAAAATCCAGTCCAATAGGCATGATTGAATAGATCCATGCGAGTGGTTATTACACATGTGGCATGTTCATACTTACTTGAGCCCGACCACCTGTCCTGTCAGTATACCGCCAGTAATGAATATGGATGTGCCCATTGCCATTGCTCCACGCAGAGACTTCGGAGCAATCTCTCCCAGGTAAAGGGGCTGAACGCAGATACCAATTCCTTTCATATGAAAATAGAAAGGGTTCACTAACCACTTACATACATGAAATGAGAAAGAAGAAGAAAAAAGATGTTCTGCAAAGATGCAATGGTGTTAGTATTACTATTATTACTATTATTATTATTATTATTATTATTATTATTATTATTATTAGTCATAAATCTCAATGTTACTCACCAAGAAACTCATAGAAAATACTGATGCAGATTCTTTAAACATACTGGAATACAGGTGTACTGTAGGCTGGTTCCAGTGACTAAGTTGAATCATAGGCAAAATAACCAGTCATTAATTCCTCAAGAACAGTATTTACCTGCGTTTAGCCCGATAAGAAATCTGCCGACAATTAAGAGTTCAAACGCTCCAGTGGGATAGCTGAGCCCCATCAGCAGTGATGCCAACAAAGCAAAACCACTGTTCAACAACAGAGCTCCTTTTCTGCGAGACAGGGGGAACATCATAATAATACAGTAAATAATAATAATAATAATAATAATAATAATAATAATAATAATAATACAGTATTGCAATAATGTGAAATACCTGAAAATAACAAACATCACAAAAGCATTTCAGGTTTTTTTTTTGTATATATTTACATTATTTTAAGTCATATTGCATCAACATTTTACATATTATAACAGCATCATAAAGTTTTTCAAGTAAACTGAACAGTGAAGTAAATCAAGATTAATGAGCAGTTTAATTATTTTTTTCACCCAGTGTATTTATAATTGCATGGTCTAAACCATATGATTCTTAGAGTATAATCAACAACAGTTAACTCTGTTTGCTGGTACAGTTCAGAAAGAGACATTATGCAGAAAATCACCCCTAGGCATCACGTCAGTCTTGTGACATGTGCATGGACTCTTTAAAGATCAATGTGTTATTCAAATTTAATTCGATAAGCTTCCTTAACACACGCACCATTTTACTGTTAAAGTAATAAAATACATTGATATTTATATAAAGACTTATATTTTTTTTTTACTGGAGTAAGCAAATATTACTGTATTTTCCTGAATTAATGACATTCTAGACACAGTATCCATTCCCTGAGAGTACTGTGATCAGTTTGGACTCTATACCACACCGTAGCGTGTCTGTTCTTGCATTCCACCAACATTACAGAACAGCATTAATTGCTGCAGCTTTCATACTAATGAGAGGAGCAATACAAGATCTGTATTGTATTCAATTATATGTTACAAGGATTTAAAACAATCATAAAATAATGGGAAAAAAACAAACAAACTCAGCTTAGGTCTTTTTGGCTGCAATAAACTATATGCAGGTGTTTTATTATAGTTTACAAATCTGCTTATACTGTACAGTGGAACTATCAGAAACTACTGTCAATTACACTGACAAAGGTTTCGGATAATGTTTTTTCATATTTATGGTGCTTTGCTGCAGTTAGTCGTGGCCATGCTGCACCTACCGTCCCAATCGAATTGCCAGCACTCCTCCAACAGACGCTCCAATGAAGCCACCGAGAGTGAAGACAGAGACAATCACAGACCACAGCAGAGTTAGTATGCCCTCCTGTATGTCTATACCGTATCTGTGAATCCAGGTCTCATTGATAAAACTCTGTATGGGCTACAACATTAACACAGTACAGGAATGTTAAAACATGTGACTGGCCCTTGCTGTGATCTTTCAAAGAACTCCACATTAAATGTGCATTGATGCCAAGTCTTAAAGGGAGAGTTGGTAATCAATCTGTGTAACTGTACACGACAATAATAGACCTATTACATATACTGTACAGTATAATAAAGTGTTGATAATCAAGGCTTTCGAAGTATTGTTGCTTGAATCACATTTTGAAGGGAGTTGCAATGTTGAAACAGCAGCTAGTACTTGTCAGCCTCTTGCAGCCTGACTTCACCTCACCTTTACAGTGTGGTATTTTACTTCAGGGCTCTTTCAGCAATTGGGTTTCTTCACTTAGTTAATGACCTGGAAAGGCTAACACCAGGTCTCTCGTGCATTTTCACCAGTTCGTTCTGCTTTGAAATCTGGGTCCGGTTTTATTTTTGACAGATTGTTTCCTTAGTTGTTGCTCAAGCTCATCATAGGAGTTGTATAGGGTTCATTTGAGTTTATAAACTGTGCACAGTAGTGGACAACAGAACAGCAGAGAAAACACATTGAACAGCAAAATGCATATACAGTGCTCCTCCTTTACAAGGCAGCCCTTTACACTGCGGAACAGGTTATAAGTCGATACGGTCATGGCTCCCATTAGTACTATTACACTAACACTAGTATTCTCGTTATAAGGCGGAACACAAACAGTACGTTCTCTATGGCTCCCCTACAGCAAGTGGGAACCCTGGACACCAACCGTCAATCAACACTAAATTAAAAAAATTAATAAATAAAAATTAATAATAAAATCTATATTTCTAAATACATCCCAACCGGAGAATATTGTAATATAATTCAGGGATAATGGCATTGTTGTAGCATGTCAAAATATAATAATGGCACTCCTGAGTCAATAAAGGCATTATTTCAACAAGGGAGTTCCATTATTAACAAAGAACACACCACAGCTATGCCATTATCACAATTATACTACGTTCATTTTGTTTGTTGGATATAAATCAGTCCACTGAAAGAGACAGAGAAACACACATTATTATAAGACTTAATAAATCACTCACCTTGGTAGGAGCATTGATGATTGATATATTATATCCATACTGAAAAGTCCCTCCAATACATGCAGCACAAGTAGCCAGTAAAAGGGTCTTGTTTGGAAACTGACAACAATATGGTACATGAAATCAAATACTGTTTGATACTTCAAACACCTTTTCAAAAACAATAATACATAAATCAATCACATGAAATGGCGGCACAGGTGCAGAAAGACTGGCCAATGAAAAACTACTACATTATTTTGATTATGTTTAGGGTTAGTGATTTCAGTCTTAAAGTCGGTATTCCAATTCTACCAGCTTCTCTATCTTTCTACACCTAGGCCAATGCCAAAAACAGCAACAGTTACTTATGTGCAAAAACACTGCATTTTTAATAAGTCTTAAAAATGTATTTAAATGCAAATGAGCCTGCTGCTGTCCTAGTCTTTGTCTTCAGCGTCGTAATCAGAGTTGATATTCTACCAGGTCAAATTTTGGTTTCAAGTTATAGCTGGCAGGATTTATATGACTGTTTGGTATTCACTTTTCAACCTCCAAATCTATGTTAAACGGCAAACCAACAGGGAGTATTTTGGACAGAATTTGTACAGGAGCATCAGTATTGATGATGAAAAAAAAAAAAAAAAAAACGTTCTAACCAGACTCGATTGCTAATAAGTGATTATTCGCGTTAACAAGATTAACATATTTATTTGTAAAAGTTTCAAGTCCCCCTAGTAATCTCCAGAAGATACACAATGGCTTTTTTCAAAATGTGAACTGTTTCTTATTACATTAACATATTTCTGTCGAAACATCCAAAATGCGACACGCTCAAATAATCTTTACTTTTCAAAGAAACTTTCAGAGTCAAGCACAGCTTTCCAAAATACAAAGAATAACTTCAACTTAAAGTGTCTTAAACCTACTCTGGATTTCCCCTGGATTTGTGGAACTCTTCCTAGCAAAGGCTGATATTCCATTTCAATGCGATTTTTAAATAGCTTTTAGTAGTGTTATATAAGTATTAGGATTGCGTTAATCAGCAACTCACCAAAAAATAAAAAATAAAAAAATAAACTGCTATGTAGCCTATAAGACTTTACTATAATTGAAACATTTTAACCCAGGACGCACGGAACTGTATTCTCTTGTTTTTCTAACTCTGTAGCGTTTTCTTTTGCATCCCAGAAAGGCAGCTTTGGGAAGCCGCTGTCCTCAGCCTAGCGTATACCAGAGGCAGCACAGTAGTTGCTCAAGGGAGGATCCTCGTGTGTTGCTGAAAGAAATTTCATTAGTCACATTTATGTTACGGGTGTTGAAAAGAAATTGCTTTTCACACTCAAAAATGCAAAACCGTACCTCGTGTTAAATACAGCAGCCTAACCTGAAATAAATGCATTCTAACAATAACATTTAAAATTGAATTTACCTGTTTCTTTGCTTGCCCACCACCACTATCAGCCCTTTCTAAATCTGCTTCATTATTCATTTTAATTTCAGTGTTGGTTTAATATGAATATTGCATTGCAGTTCCGCTGTTCTTATATTTTAACTCCACCTTTTTTGCAGCTATGGCGTGTGTAAACATGAATGGCAAGCTTCACAATTCAGTTTAGTAAATCTAAATTCACGTGTTAACAGTGCAAGGGATCAGAGCAACAGGCTTGCATTCTTAGCACTGGGAAATGACTGGGGATTTGAAACTGCTGCAGTAATAAAACAGGGCAACCTTCAACATGCACCAGACATAGCTAATAAAATACACAGCGTTTATGTGTTGCGTTGGTTTAAGTTGTGATAAACAGATATTGCTAATAAATTAAGATACGGTGAAAGGTTATTTAGGGTTTTTTTTTTCAGTTGTAACATAACCGACTCAGTACGGGTAACTCTTTTATTTTTCTAACCCTAATGTAACGTTAAAGGCCAACAATCAGCTTTTCGGGTTTAGGAAGTGGTCCTGAAATAAAATGCATGCTAATTTGCTTGATCTAAAACCCTAAGAAAATGTGTTGAGTTGTATGTCAATTGTGTGCTATTAGTTATTTAATTGAAATAATATCCAGAACTGGTTTGAAACTAAATGGGTCTTAGTTACACATCTGTGTGTGTGTGTGTGTGTGTGTGTGTGTGTGTGTGTGTGTGTGTGTGTGTGTGTGTGTGTGTGTTATAACTTGAATAATATCCCCATTGTTCTCAAAAGTCAGGAGACTATCAGCTTCAAATAGCTTCACAAGAAATCTGGACGAAAATATTTATTAACTCCCATGACCTAAGCCTACTGCAATAAACAAAAACAAGGACAAGAAGCAGTGAATTGTTTCACAAACTAGACTAAAATCAAAACAACTAAGAAGACACAAGCCACTGTTGCACTAGGGCTTTGTTCCTCCAGCACTTTGCATTCCCACTCTCGGTGTGTGTCCCATTCTCTCTGTGCTGGCTGGCGTTCATCATGCTGTGGTCCCATTCTCTCTGTGCTGGCTGGGGTTCATCATGCTGTGGTCCCATTCTCTCTGTGCTGGCTGGGGTTCATCATGCTGTGGTCCCATTCTCTCTGTGCTGGCTGGGGTTCATCATGCTGTGGTCCCATTCTCTCTGTGCTGGCTGGGGTTCATCATGCTGTGGTCCCATTCTCTGTGCTGGCTGGGGTTCATCATGCTGTGGTCCCATACTCTCTGTGCTGGCTGGGGTTCATCATGCTGTGGTCCCATTCTCTCTGTGCTGGCTGGGGTTCATCATGCTGTGGTCCCATTCTCTCTGTGCTGGCTGGGGTTCTTCATGCTGTGGTCCCATTCTCTCTGTGCTGGCTGGGGTTCATCATGCTGTGGTCCCATACTTTCTGTGCTGGCGGGGGTTCATCATGCTGTGGTCCCATTCTCTCTGTGCTGGCTGGGGTTCATCATGCTGTGGTCCCATTCTCTCTGTGTTGGCTGGGGTTCTTCATGCTGTGGTCCCATTCTCTCTGTGCTGGCTGGGGTTCATCATGCTGTGGTCCCATTCTCTCTGTGCTGGCTGGGGTTCATCATGCTGTGGTCCCATACTCTCTGTGCTGGCGGGGGTTCATCATGCTGTGGTCCCATTCTCTCTGTGCTGGCGGGGGTTCATCATGCTGTGGTCCCATTCTCTCTGTGCTGGCTGGGGTTACATTTACATTATAAAATGTGCAGTTCTGATTGTTTTTCAACAATTGTTTTAGGGTTAATGCAAATAATAATAATAATAATAATAATAATATATAATAATAATATAATAATAATAATAATAATAATAATATTGAGGTGAGGTGCTTTGATTAATCTATTGCTGAAGAAAACAAAATACACATAATATTCATGCAGTAAAAATCTCGCAAGCAAGACGAATGAAAAATGACATCTCCCTGCCACACACCATTTCAAAATTGTATAACCCGTACACATTGTAAGGCGCTTCCCTCTGAGGGGCGCTCAAGCTGCGTCATTCTAGATTTCTGAAACGGAACAGTTTCGAAGATGAGCGCTATTGTGTAACTTCCTATCAGTGCCCTTGCCCTGCTACGCCGTTGACTTTCACTTTCTTACCCCGCATCATGTCCGGCGGCAGAGTGAAACACAGGTCCGTCTCTAACTCAGTAGATTCGGCTGTCATCTCGCCCGGCGAGCGGGTTCTCAGAGAATGTCACACCCTCTACACCGACCCGGAGAACGGTAAATATTATGTGAAACAGCACACAATTGGATTGATGTTCATTCGCACGGGTAAACCAAGGAGGAGGAACGGAGTGTAAATTCAGTTATGTGAGATCAACTTCCAGGAAAGACGTACACCACTGTGATGCGAAGTTTGTATTACATTAACCCGAAAACGGCCAGTCCTCTTGTAACGCGTAAAACAACACAAGCCATAGTATAACTACTGCAACAACTGAATCGCTGATTAACTGGTGTAACTTGGGGTTTACAGGTCCGTGCAATACACTGTGTCCTAGCCCGGGCTTCCAGAACTTTCGATTCAGACTCGGCAGTTTTAAACTGTCTCCTAGTTCAGAGAGACGGTATTGTAACTGTTCCTTTTCTGACAACAAACGGATGTAATACATTATAACAGGAATTTACACGCTAAAACAACAGTAGCAAACATCGGTATTTGAAACATTGAATCAATTCAGAATATAGATATTCAGTGCGGTGCGTGCAGACAGTTGCTACGGTATCCAGTATTTTACAGTTAGCTCTGTTGCACAGTACCAGGTGCTGTCATTTATCTACTCTGTTATTAACCAGTTGTGCATGTCATTATAATTGCAATGTATTTCTACATTAGTAGCACAGCATGCTAAAAATTAACATTATTGATTTTGAACAATGTGAAGCAGTATGTAAACTGCACTGCAGTAAATTGGTATTTTTTCAAAGACTTGTCCAAAAATTACCATATGCCTTTGGGGTGGCCATTGCCCCTTGGTACAGTCCCATTGCATTTCCACTGTAGCGCCACAGCATTGCCTAGTGTGATGTTTAATTAACCCCTTAGGTTGTTTTAGTTGCTTGCTACACAATTTTGAAGGATAATACACACTTTAAAATTCAAAGTAACTTTGAGAGTGCGCGTCTTTTTATTTGAGACACTGTATTCTGTGTTACAGTGTAGAGCAGGTGGTGCTACCACAGTCATTCCAGAATCTAAAGGCTTTTAACAAGGTGCGTCTGGTAATTAGCATTCATAGAAGACGTGCACATCGTTAAACCCCACCTAGGGGTGTAAAGTGACAGCTTCAGCAGGTCAAGACTTCACGCTTGACAGCAGAAAAAGCAGAGAGAGAATTAAAAAGCAAGGTATTGGCACAGATTGCCTTGTTATTTCTAGTTAATTGTAGATCAATCCAAATTGGCTTAAACCCTGTGATGCACCTTGTGCTTGAACGACTCCCTAATCTGATATTACACTTGCAAAGGAAAGACCTAGCGGAAAGGATCCTGCATAAACAGAAATGGTGTTCTGTCACCCGAGAGTGAATAAAAGGAGGTGAGATTGCCTTTATATTTGTTTAGGCTGGTGTGTGAATTCATTTTATATTCAAAGCCTTGGTGTCGCAGAAGAAATGATATCTGGGAGCTGGTTTAAATATGGCCAAAGTGATCAGTGTTAGTGCTGAGAACCATTTTTATAATCCCTGCTTACCAGTGGTTTCTCATTTTCAGGTAGGAGCAGACCCCTTCTCCCAACACACAAACTTAGTGATTTTTTAACTGGTCATTACAGTGAAAGGGGGTTCCATTTCTTTATGTGTGTTTAAAAAATGACAAATTTTATTTAGAGGGTGTTACCGTCTGGTAATTGGACTGTTATACTCAAATGCAAATTTTTTTGCAGGGGGGGTGGTGCTGCAGAATTAAATATCTGTTTTAACCTTGCAGCTTTTGTTAAGCAAATTAGTCTTTGCACTGCTTTAGTGGAATCTGATCATTGATTCTTCATCAGCTGCAGTTGTATTCAGTGCCAGGGAGCAAAATAAGCTGCAGGTGCATCAAGGCCATTTATCAATGTCAAAGGCAGATATGTAAGGAATGGGTGGGTGGAGTCATAGGGCCTGCCAAGCTGTTATATCTGCTTTTAACAGTAGTAGGTCAGAAACAGTTCAACACAGCTTTCCCTGCTGTGGCAGGCATGCAAGTTGATAGAGGCCCAGAGACAGTCTGTAGTTCAAAAAAATAATTATTTTATTATAAATACGCAAAAAATGAAAGGGCACAAGGGCCAAAACAAAGCAATTTAAACACAAAAAGAAAGACAAAAAGCAAAACTAGCAAAAATAATAGTTTCCAGGCTGGTCAATGCCTTCACTGGATTTATCAAAGTTCAAAAATCACACACCAAAAAACCACCAACCTGCTTCCTCAGCTCCCTCTTTCCAAATGAGAAGCAGAGGCCTCCTTTTATGTCAGGTGGCTGGGTGCTGATTGATCGTTAATTAAACTAATCATCTAATCAACCCCAGCCACCTGTACACAATGAACCCAGGCAGGTAGGGGAATTTAACCCCATCCCTGCCAATTTCTAAAGAGCAGAGCTGTGCTCTGCCACACCTGCACTTACATATTCAAGTCAGTTTATATTGAAGTGTGTCTTACCTTCTTTATTTTCCAGGGCTGATAAAGATAGCTAACAGCCTTGGTCTTCAGTTACTCCCTCCTCGAAAGAAGATCATTGTGATGATAATGGGAAACCATTCAGCAGGGAAGAGCTCCTTTATCAACTGGTAACCGGAACCCTTAAAGCTGCTTTTCTGCTGTGCAAATCGAGTCCTGTTTTAAATTCCTTGTGCATTCACTCGTATTTGTCTTATCTTGCAAGAATAGACAGTGAGTCCCATATTGAGACATGCCATGCCCTGCTGTATCAGTGTCACAGGAATGGAAAGAAGACTCCCATTGCATAGCAGTTTGATCCATTCCTGGTTTTACTATGAGTTTAGTAAGACTCACCTGAGATTGTAACCTGTACACTGTGGCTAATCAAGCTCCTGGTAAAACCTGGAATGGGTGAAACTGCTATGGATTAGGAGTCCGTCCGTGATGTCAGGTTCACTGCTGGTCTAGCTGCTTGAACTAGACTTACTCATCTAGACACTGGACAATATGTTTGGGGCTTTGGGTAGAACAAATGGTCTGTGATACCCCATAATAATGTCTTGCTGACCATACCCACGCCACTAACGATGAAGGCAGGTGCTATTATTATTATTATTATTATTATTATTATTATTATTATTATTATTATTATTATCAGAACATTATAATTGTACTACTTTATGTAAATGCAGTACATGCAAACAAGATGGTGTTGTGGTAGAAAACTGGTTTTATGTAAAGAGCTCAATTTAATTTAGTAGGACAGACATTGGCCTGAGGTGTTTTTCGAGTGCTTTGCTGTAGTTGTTGCTCAGGCTCTGAAACCTGAGCTCCTGCTTGTTTATCACAGTTGAAGAGTGCTAACTGTGCTGACTCAGATAGTGGAGGGTAGGACTTGTGTCAGCTCCTGCTCTTTAAGACCTTGGACTATAGCAGTCACAGGCAGTGGTCTTTGCAAGAGAATGTAAACTCTCAGCTTGGTTAGAGGTGGCCACATAACACTGATAAACATAAAACAAGCCATTAAATCTAAATAGAAATTAAAAAAATAAAAAACCAGACAAAACCATTAACGTGCTAAATTTGTTTATATACAGTTTAAACTTTTAGATTGCTTTGTCACTACTCTCTCAGTGATATTCTAAGTGTAGTTGCTGCTAATAAGTTCCAGTGGGGTGTGGCTTACAGTCCAGTGGTGCTCATCACAGCTGTTCCTGTGTCTGTCATTGCAGGTATGTGGAGGAGCACATTCAGAAGACAGGGGTTGCGATCGAGACGCAGGGATTCACGTTTATCACAAGCGGTCGGAAAAGAGAGTCACTCACAGTAAGCAGTTATTTCAGTAGACTCAGGGATGGAAAGAAGACTCCCAGTGCATAGCAGTTTGATCCATACTTGGTTTTACAGTGAGTTTAATAGGACACATGCAAGCCTGTTACCTATGCACTATGGCTATAAGCTTGTAGTAAAACCTGGAATGAGTGAAATTGCTATGCAATAGGAGTCTTTTTTTTTTCCAACCCTGATACATCACTTAAACTTTGTGGCCTATATCTGTGAGCAAAGGCTTCTTTCAAGACATGCGTTACAAGCACATAGGACCTTTAACAGCAAACAGATACAATGCTATCACAGTATTCTATAGCACTGTCAAAATCAGATAGTTCCCCAAATGATAACGGTGCTGTACTGTTACTAATACACATGTCCTACTTCAAATCCAATACTCATAATCACAAGATGTGTTGCTCTACCGTGCATCCCAACACTGTGCAGTGTTTAAATATGCATGTACGAGGTACGTGGATTTTTGGATTTGAAGTCTGCATGTTTTAATTTAGCATGTGATGCTTTTGCAGCAGCTCTCCTTGTGTTTTTTTGCTTGCTTCAAAATCCAAACCAAATAATTCTGCTCGCAGCACCCTTGCCATTAGATGAAACCCTACTGAGTCATTGCATCTGACAGTGGAAAAGGGTTAACCTGATCAGCAGCCTAGCATCTGTGCACCAAGTTCTCTCACACACATGGGGGGAGATTTGTGATGTTTGTTAAATGTTTTCTTGATTCCCGAATTTTGAAGTAAAGCATGGTGGGTGTTTGAAATGTAGTAATTATTAGCATTACTTTTAGTATTAGTGTTATTATGGATGGTAAAAAAAATGACAAATTTTATTTAAGCAAGGGAACCCTGATTAGAGGGTGTTACCGTCTGGTAATTGGACTGTTATACTCAAATGCAAACTTTTTTTTTTGCAGGGGGGTGGTGCTGCAGAATTAATACTGTTCCATCTAAACCTTGTTTAATATTGTATCATGATTCAGTCACTGCAAACAGTATTAATGCTTCTTGACAGATTCTGCCTACAGTAAATACAAAAACTGTGTGTTTTTTTGCAGCAGTCTATTCCTGTGAATTAGCCTTAGAGGACTGTTGAGACAAGCTACAGTAAGAATAAAAAGCATGAGGCACGCTTATAAATAGATCTAATTAATCATTTACTGGAACCTGGGTACCTTCTGATACCGTATGAACCTCGTCATTTTATGCTGTCCTTAGGCTTCTTTCCCAGCAGCCGTCAACTCTGCCAACTACACTTAAATTTATTGCATCTTAGAGTGATGTATTGTAACTATTATAATGGCACAGTCCCTGAGTGGCTGTTGCTAGCTTGCATCATATTTTAGACTAGCTTTATAGCTAAGAATAAGGCGTTGGCTGCTGTGTGCTGCAGATCAGACAGTGTGTTCAGACACCAGTTAAGGAGACAAAGATGAATGCAGAGATGACCTGTGCTGGAGGATTATCTTCTATATACAGGAACTGCTTAACTGGCCAGCTCAGTTTAGCTCCACTGTTAAAAATCCCAACGCTGATCTGAGGCATGTCTGTCATGCGATGGAGCAGAAAGAAGACCCAGTCTATAGTTTGTCTCTTTTTTTATAGGGCAATGCAACCCTCCACCTGTACCCACATTTCCAAACACTTCAGGAGTTTGAAGGTAGGAACGTTCCTGCACTTTAATAAGCTTTTTTTATTTGTAAATAAAAAACGGAAGATTTTTTTAATTTGCATGCCTTTATGAATAAATTATACCTGCAGCTAAATCTTTCAGTTCCAAAATGTGTATTGGGCATATGTCATTAATATATTTCTTTGTTGCATTAAAAAAAAAAAAAAAAAAAACATTTACACAGCAACTCTATCAATAGCATATTAAAAAGTTGTATGAGCATTCGTGTTCAACACACTTAATCATTTTTTAAAACTGCTGTCATTTTTACAACAAAAGAGTTTGTTACAAATGGGTGCCATGCAGTGTATTGCTTCTCCATTCAAATTACTTGAATTGAATTTGTACAAAAAGAAGGTTTACCTGTGTTGCTTTTTTCTTTTTCTTTCCCGGGATTGTTTTTAAAGCAGGGCATTTCATTCCCATAAAGAAGGTGCTTTTCTGCGGTTTCGTTTTAAAGGATGTATTACAAGTGGAATAATATATTTGGTGTTGGCCAGTAAGGGCATGTCGTTAATGGGAGGGTCCCGTACTGGGTTTCTGCAGTGTTCCCTCAGTTCACGTTCCTCAATATGGTGAACATTGTAAATCAGCTTAGCTTGCCTACTTACTGAGCAAAATGTTTGGATTAAAATGTTGGTTTGTGATGTATACCACAAACTGGATTTCCTTGTAATCCGTACCAGATCTATGTTATTAATGTTACTGTTTCTTTACATTTTAAATGAAGAATGAATGCTGTTCAGCCTAAATCACTGTTTATTTTGTCCGTGCCCACACTTGTTTTGCCCTTTATACAATTAGCGTAACCCGTGTGCTTTATACAATCAGCTTCTAAGTTTGTAATGATTATCCAGCTATGCATCCTTATTCCCATGACAAAGCAGTTTCTATTCTAGGCTGTTTAAGTTGTCGAGGATCCTTCTTTGCAGGAGTGAGTCAGACCCAGGTAATATTAGAAGACCGCAAAAAGGAATTAAGTGCAAAGGTCTCCCTGTGAAAGTTTCCATTTAAAATAAGACGTCCTGCCATTTAGAAATGCTTATAATAGAACCTAACCCTTTGTGCAAGTTCAGTTTTCAGTGCAAACAGACAGCAATGGACTACAGTTGACGTCACTTAATGTTAGTTGTGAGGTTTCAAGAGAATTAATGGGTTTTGCCTCAGCTGCAGTACAGTGTGTGTGGCAGTCAGCAGAAGTTCATTGAAAACCCACCTACTTCACCCCACTCTGAAATTGTACCATAACTTAAACACAAATTGGAATAAGGACCCATATTGCTTCCTATTTAAATAGGCCTACTAGTAATTAGTTACGATGAGAAGATTGTATCCATGTCTTTATATGTTACAATACTATAGATAATCTGCTCTACAAAACATCTACATTCCCTGTTAGTCTGTAGCCACCTACTGGATAACAAACACATTGCATGGAGTATTTACAGAGGGATGAGGTCCCATTTGGTTTGGTTTTGTTCCTCAATATCTCCTGGTGTCGGATGTAAGAAATAAGGGCTCTGGGTTTAAAAAAAGGATGTACTGTAACGTGCATGTGAAATCTTTTTTGTAATGTCCTACTGTATACAATAAAATCACGCCTTTAAAAAAACAAGGTGATAAAGCTGTCAACCCGGTGGATGAATCTTGCAATAACCTTGTTCCCCAGATATTGTAACAGAGCAATATGTTATGTACTCTACTGCATGGCCTTTGTGTTTGTGATGCACGCAGCAGATTAATCATTGATTGTGTCTAGAGCCGTGGACAATGGCATATTCAAGGCTTTGGTTAATTCATTGCTGTCATCCTGTCCTGTCCCAACGCGGTGCAGTGGTTTTGGTCGCATTGCCTCTTTCCCAGACGCCGAGCCCTGGTTGACTTCTGCTCCACACTGACATAGTGTCTGTCCACCTTAATGAAGGCGACATTTGGACCTGTGCTTGACGTCACAGCCGGAGATGCAACATAAAATACGTCAGCTCTGGGACAGCTTTGTAATAGGGAGCAGGAGGGCAGATAATCCGGGCGGTTCTGTGCCAAGGAGAGTGTGGTTTTCAAAACCGTGTAAATCGGTTTGTTTTTTTTACAATTCCCTTGTCCTGGGTCAGTTGCAAGTGAAGGACCCCCCTTTCATCACCACCTTCAATCAGAATGTATGACATGCTTCCCGACCATTGCCCTGTCCGTCACACCAGTTTTGTAACAACGTAGCCCTTTGCTAAAGAACACAGTGATTACACTAATGCAAGGCTAATTGTTAAGCAACATGCTTTTCCAAATGCATTCTCAGTGAATGCATTTGGAGTTAAGGTTTATCTCATTAATTCCCTGATGGAGAAATACCATTGTCAAAATGTTATGCCCTGCATGTACGTGCTATTTAAAGGCAAATAGGGTTATAGACGCACCTAGTTTATTTGATTGAGTCCCAGCCCAGGTATCTGTCACATGTCCCTGTGTAAGGCTAGAGACGTACAATACAGTCACCAGTTTAAACTGCATCACAGTCTTGTAGAACGCACTTGTTTGCATCAGCCTCAGAGTGGGAGTACTGTGATTGAATTGATCACAGTTTAAATTGGCTATGAACGTCATCCATATTTTTGGGCTGGTCGGGTTTATTGTTTCCCTGTAATCAGTTATTGCTGTAAGTCCCCGTGGGTGATTTTGGACAGAAATGAAATTTAAGTGCTGACCTTGAAGTGAGCCTCACTGCCTGTGAATCCTAGTCCTTGTTCTGTTTTCATAGTTTCTCAGTCTATTGTGTTGAGTATTCAAACAGCCCTCCATAGTGTATTGCACCAGTTTGAAAACCGGTCCTGTATTACCAGCTCTGACACTGTGCTATCCATGCTGTATAATGATGAACAGAAAGATTTGCAAATCAGTGAGTGAACTGTACACGGTACCGTGAACTTTGTATTCTACTGTTAAACAGTAATAAATGTCATTAATCTGCCCTGACCTACATAGGTGCCTTTGCTGGACTATTAGGTGATTTGTGTTGCTAGGTTACCTTGTTGAAATCTCAGTAGCTTTTCAAAGACAGCAGTGCAGCAGTGTTTCTGTATGCGTGTACGTACATGTTTATGTAATTTGTTGCTGCACGCATGTATATTTTTTGAGAAAGTTGAATTCATTTATTTAGGCAAGACTGACAGGTGCTCTGTCTCTTACGGTACATGTACTCAAGTCTCTCAGTTTAGGAGTGTAGTAGTTTTATTAAGGGCACATTTCATTTGCATATTACTGGGCTTGTTTTCATCATTTTCATCGCTTGCCCTAAATCTGCAGATTAAAACTAAACCATTTTGTCTCAGCTGACAGGCGCATTAGTTATTATTAGGTTTGTTATATAATGATGCTTATTTGACTGCGCTCATTCGTGTCACCAGGGAGTCTTCTCCCTTGACTTCGATGTACCTGGGAATAAATGTAGCTTGTCAGCAATACAGTACCAGGCCTCACATAAAAGTGGTTGAAAAACCTCTTTGGGTTTCTGCAGTGAAACATGCAATGTTTGGCTGAATTGGAGCAGAAGTGGCTGTGTGTGTAGATGACAGAGAGTCACTCCACAGTCGTTCTTCACTGGCTATCTTTATTCTTTTATTCATGTAAAGCTGCCAGTTGAAGAGCTGTTGTGGGTGACCATGACCACTTTGTTCGTTCGCTTCTGTAGCTTTACTCTTAGGAGCCAAGGCTGACTGTGGCTGTGTGTTGTTGTTGTTGTTGTTGTTGTTGTTGTTTACACCACAAAACTTCGATTGTATTCTATTCTGGATCTGGATTAAGCGATACTTAATGTGTAGTGTAACAGTGGGAAAAGCATGGGGGATAATTGCAATATCAAAGTTGTAAACTTTTATAAGGGTAACCCAATTGAACTGTGATATACAGCATTAGTGTCCGTGGCATTTAGTTCACCGATCCCCGTCTTTTTAATGCCACAAAGGGTAATGCATTAGCAAATTGAGGTAGTTTGACAGGGGTTAACACTATAAAAAACATCTTTACATGACCAGAGAGGATTCAGAAATTCAAAACCCCTCCTCACTCCTTCTCCAAGCCTTCCCAGTTTGTAGATGTTTTATATATACATGCAGTACATATATTTTGTAGGTGTATCAGACTACCTCTCTACTGAGATCTCCACCTCCAGACAGAAGAAGTTCAGCCTGGTGACGTTCATAGATACCCCAGGGCTGGTGGACGGTGATATGAAGTACCCCTTTGATGTGAATAGTGCCTTAGCTTGGCTTGGTAAGATTCGCTAAAGTTCTTTCAGAAAAGTTTGCCGACATTTTGGCTAACATTCTATTGCTGGTTTGATTGATCTTTTGGACCCTGAAAGCACCAGACCTTCCTTGGTGTTTTTATTTTTTAAATGCTGTGTGAAAAGCCATCTAGATGGATAAGTGCTAGTGTGATAGGATTAGTGGGCGGTCCCCTGGCAGCCTTGGTGCAGCACATCCTTGACTGCCAATTGAGTGCAAGCAGAGATGCTGGATACAACTCAAACTTACCCAGAATGGTTCAGAAATATAAGAAGACACATGCTAAACTAAATCATTAAATCATATACATAGATAGCTACTTTTTTTTTAACTTTTTGAAAAAACTTTGTTAACAATTAAATAAAATACACAAAAACAATATTAAAAAAAAAACACACAAAGTGGAAATCAGTGACATAAAAAACACTCTCTGACCAGCGTGTCAAAACTGCAGTAGATAGATAGATAAGGGTAATCTGAGAAACAAGTAGGTGTTGAATTGAACCTCTTTAAGATACATTTTGCTTCGTGGAAGCAGCGTGCAGACAGGTGCTCTCATAGACCAGTGAGCTCCTGTGTTTGTTTGTGCAGGTGGGCAAGCTGACCTCATCTTGGTGTTCTTTGACCCCATGGGTCAGGCTCTGTGTAAGCGCACTGTGGACATTGTGGAGCGGCTCAGTGAGACGTGCGGAGACAGGCTCCTCTTCTATCTCAGCAAGGCTGATGAGGCGGGCCGGGAGACTGACAGACAGGTAGCACCGTGGTCACCTGACTGCGCTGCCTCTAAATGAGGCGGTCAGAATCTCACTGGGCAGACTTCGTTATGCTACGCTGTAACCGGGATTATTGTTCGTATTATTTCAGAGAGTAATGATGCAGATAGTTCAGGAGCTTTGTCGGAGACCCGGCCTGAACAAGTGTGGTTTTGAGATGCCTACGATATACATACCCAACCCACAGAAGGTAAGGTATCTGGCTAGCTGGCTATGATTTTAATTGGATACAGTGTGGTCTAAATACAATTATAGTGAGCAAAAACAAGCAAGATCTTCAACGGGAGTCCCAGCAATAATATATCTGCAGCCGTGGCCAAAGGTTTGCGGCACCTATAACTAGGATTGAGACATCATTTAAAAGAAAACTATATGTACGTAATTTAGATCTTTTATTTAACATCATGTAATCATAGAAACTACAAAATGATATAGCAAAAGTCTATCGGAAGCCATAATAGTAGTACAGTACCTCGTGTTAGATTGTTGTTGCTGTGCATTTCATATTCAGCATCTGTGTGTGTGTGATGCTGCTGTAAGCATAATGTCTGCCCTGTGAATGCCTACTGCATATCACTTGCAAAAATAATTAAGAATATTCTCTAATGTGCTGCAATGAATATAAAAGTAAAGGTGCAGACTGAACAGTATGTTACAATTAAAAGCAGCATTCACCTTCTTATGCGGTGAAGGTAAACCTGTATGTTGCCATAATCAGCATGCATCTTTCTTCTAACAGACCTTTCAGTTAAATGGCTGCTTAATGGAACACTGTACCTAAGGGGTTTCGAGAACATTTCGATTGCACACTGTTAGGTGCTATGAAGCTGTGCCATGCAGACTGTGCGTAATCTTCCACTTGTGATAAAGCAATGTGAGCCACTAGCATTGTTAAGTAAAGGGCTTTAATTGAGACTCTCATCCTGTAATTAATCTTTCTGTGTTGATGTTGCATAGCTAGGATTGACAGAGAGAGCCAAACTGGTGCATTTCCTTGAGTCAATAGTGCAAAACACCTAGGTAGCCACCTTCCTTGTGTGGACAGGGTTATCGTTTGTATAACTTTC
Organism: Polyodon spathula; assembly: GCF_017654505.1. Taxonomy (NCBI): domain Eukaryota; kingdom Metazoa; phylum Chordata; class Actinopteri; order Acipenseriformes; family Polyodontidae; genus Polyodon; species Polyodon spathula. The sequence goes on along the minus strand of NC_054558.1, from coordinate 20,503,965 downwards.
ATTACTGCAGGAATACTAAAAGAAACTACTCGCCTCCCCCAGTATCTCATTGTTTTCCCAGGCAAATGGCATCAAGTGTAAATGTTCTACAAAGAAAAATAGCCTTCAAGTCATGTTCTACAATACAGGATCAGCTCTCCTAGCTAAATGTATTAATACAAAGACAAATCTTATAATATGAGCAGGAAATGTTGTAAAGCTTAAAGAAATCACTAACAGCTTTCAGGCCAAATACTTTTTTTAATCTGAAGTTTCTGACGTGCTGGGATTGGAATGAGTTTAGCAGCTTTTGCTCAGACTAACACCAGCAGCTGGGATGGCCTTTATACTTTTAAAGAGTTTGATAACATGAGCCGACCTGTAGTTACACAGCATGGCTTCAGCTGGGAAAGGTGCTGTGAGTTTTGCTCAGCTGGGAATAATGTTTGCCTGTCAGCCCAGCTGGTGTGTGAACCAGATTGATGGGGTTTGCAAGACGATCGAGAAGACCATTAGCCAGGCTGTGCAGAAAACACTCAACCAGCTGGACAAGGACTGCGACCTGATCTGCAGAACCATCAGCAATCAGATTACACTTGACAGGTACTTCTGGCTTTTACCTTGAACACTGCACATCAGGAGTGAGTTAACCCAATCCTCTTACCTTGAACACTGCGCATCAGGAGTGAGTTAACCCAATCCTCTTACCTTGAACACTGCGCATCAGGAGTGAGTTAACCCAATCCTCTTACCTTGAACACTGCGCATCAGGAGTGAGTTAACCCAATCATCTTACCTTGAACACTGCGCATCAGGAGTGAGTTAACCCAATCCTCTTACCTTGAACACTGCGCATCAGGAGTGAGTTAACCCAATCCTTTTCGATGTCTTGCAGTTGTTAGTAAAGAATTAACAGGAAAGGTGTTGCAATGATGGACAGGGCTGCATGTTTGTATTTTAAAACTGAAATGATTGCATGGGGTCGTTCAGGTGACCTTGATGAAGGGCAGTAAGGGGGGGAAATGTGGCGTTGGCTCAATTCCCCTTGAATAATACAATTTTTAGTACCACAGGGGGTACTGAAGTGCAAAACTATCAGTAACTTCAGTTGAGCTATTCGTGTTCTTAAAGGTTCCCCCGCAGCGATCTCAGTCTTTTGCTGCGGTTGCTATGGAAATAATTGGCAGCACGTGTAACTCCAAAGGAATTTGAATGATTCAGAGCTTTTAATTACAACTCCAGTACTGTAAGCCTCTGCAGTCCCACAAGAGGTGTGCTTCTAGCTGGGCTTCATCTGATGAGAGGGTGTCCATGCTAAGGAGCATCCCTGCTTGTGCGGCTCCCTAGGAGAAGCGAAGACTTGGAACACAACCAGGACACAGCGACGACGCGTCAGCTCAATCCAGAAGAAATACTTGCATAAGTTCACTCTGTTCACCTCATGAGTTTCGAATTCCTTTTCTTGTTGGAAGCTCATTGATATCAGTTGACTGACGTGTTTCTCTCATTTTCTCAGGGAGTATGTGGGCTGTAATAAAAGCTCTTACTTGCAATCCCTCCTGTTTGGCGCTCTGGGGACTGTGCTGCCTGTGCTGCTCGTGATTAGTCTCCTGCTGAACACTTTCTCCAGGGACGAAGTAGAGGGAGCTGTGGGAGAGAGCCTGGCAAGCCTTCTGCACTCAAGCACTGTATGTGTACATATAAGGATATGCAATTCTACTGTAACACTTCAGTAACTGTATCCTGGTGGTATGCAAAACACCTGGCTATCCCATTCAAACAGGGGTTTTAATTAACTGAAAAACACCTGGCTATCCAATTCAAACAGGATTTAATTAACTGCAAAACACCTGGCTATCCCATTCAAACAGGGGATTTAATTAACACTCAGCAGCATGTGTTAATCATTAAACAAAACTATTAGAACCAAATACCGGCCCCCTGCGTTTTTATAATGTTTATTTATAAATCTGCCTGCCTAAAACAATGGCTTTGCACGCAAAACTGTTTTAAATACATTTAGGATCTTTGTAAAGTATATAGTACAATAGTCATACTGTTTAACTCCTAGAACTACTGTAGGTATTATATTTGTGGACAGCAGGGAGTTGTAAGCTGCACTAAGAATCTTGTTTCTTTGTGTTGGCAGAGTGTAATGATGATTTTGTGGGGCTGGATACCAGAAGACGGGCAGATCTGGCTCCTGCTTATTCTGCTTGCCACTTGTTACCTGTTTTTGTCTTTGGCAAAATATCGTGCAAGGTAAGGCTCTACCTTCTGTCCCCACCTCGAACAGATTGTTCCCAGCTTAGGGGAACGCACAAAGAAACTTGCTTTGCTTCCAATCAACACATCACTCAAGCTCAGGTTTTTTTTTTTTTTTTCTTGTCTACAGCAAGACTTACCGGACCCTTACAAAGAGGGAAAAGCGATGCCTTGCACAATACCAAGATTATATTCAAGATGCCGTGAAACACAAGAAGGTATAATAATGAGGTCTACATGTCACCGCAGTACTGTTTATAAGACTGTTTGTCATACATTTTGCACAGGAAATACATGCATTGTTAGGGGACATGTTGTAACAAACATATTGCTGTTTTGTTTTTTTTTTTATTTTATTGCAGAAGCTGCTGTACGAAGAGTATTTGCGTCACTGTGCTGCAGAGTACGATCTGGGCTAGAAAAAGAAACGTCACACACAAAGCCATGGGAATTCTCCTGTGAGATATGTAACGCTCGTAAACCAGCAATAGCCCCTGTACTGTACAAGCAGTAACTGATGTGCAGTTCGGGTTTTATGATACTTTTTCTACTTCCGTTAAGGTGGTCAGTGCAGTGGCTGTCTAAGGTAATGAGCCGGATGGACGTTTAATTTTAAAATGCTGCCAACAACTCATCTGAGCATTAAGATTGCAGGTTCAGACAATTGTAGTGAATTATTTAAAGAATGCTTTTCTATGAATAAATTCAGTTTGATATTTGTTAAAGACAGCTGTCCGCTTCACGGATATAAAACTTTCTTTTGTTGACAAGCTGCAAATTATTTTTATTTTGATAACACTGAAGTTAAAGCTTACTAGCTTTACAGCAATAACATAGCTGACTTTGATAGGAGCTGCGTAAGGGAGTTGTGTTTTAGCTACAGAAATAGTTTTTCAAAGAGTAATGCCGTTATCGGTTTTAAACCACTTAGAAAAGAATAATGTGAATGTTTTTTTCGTAAAGGGACCAACAGGGATCTGAACATGAAAAATCACCTTAGGCTCTTGTTTGCCATTCTCTTGTGTCGCCTCTTATAAATGTTTACCATAGTGAAAGCATAATAAAGCATAGTGAAAGCATAGGTAAGCATTGTAAAGACTAGCGAGATGCAGTAAAGCATAGTAATAATCATGGCAAACAATGGTAAAGGTAAATGCCAGTATAACCAGTAAGGGAACACTGCAAAAATACCAGAGGATTCATCTGCAGCTTTTGTTAGAGTTTGGAGAATAAGTTTTCACAGCAGCAGTATGACATGGGCAAAAAAATTGTAGCCATCCTTAGTCTTACCGTTATGTGGTAGAGAAGGGCCTTCTGCATGTACGTGAAACATGCAGATATAAGATACAATTTTTTAATGATGTGTTTAGATTGTAAAGATCAACTGTCTGAAAGATAAACCAGCTCTAAGCAAATTAATCATTTATATGTAAAACCAGCTGATGGGTTACATTGTTTTAAATTATTTTTGTATACCTTTTTGGTTTTTTCTGTGTTTACGTCTGTTTTGTTTTAAACAAAAATATATTAAATCCCATATATATATATATATATATATATATATATATATATATATATATATATATATATATATATAATATGCAAGGACATATTTAATTTAATTAAATAAGCTATAATGTGATATTGATGTCTACACAGTGGCACTTGTCATTCTAGGAATATTGTGACCAGTACGCATTTTAAGCCTTGCATTTACAAACTCTTGTTTATGACGTGCTTTTTTAATTTTTTATTTGAATATTTTCCCTTAATGTCTGATACTTTGTATTACAAAACATTCCTGCCTTAGCCAAGTGAGCATCAGAGTGGCTGTTTTATTGGAAGATGTTTCTAGCACGTGTCGGTGTGTGATTGTATATAATCTCAGCAATGTGACTTTACTAATAAACATTTTAATTTTTTACTATGTTTCTGAGGATTATTTTACTGAATTTGTCCTTAATTTAGCTGCCTGCTTCCTCTCTTGTCCGAAAGCAGGCCAGGTTGTTTTCTATTAACCTAAAGGCAGCTGTAACTGCTTTCCCCTTTCAGCAGTGGGAGGTTATACATGTATGTTACTGTAAAGCTCTGAAAAGATTGAGTTTCTAGTAAACAGTTTATGCTCGATATTGCGCCCAAAAGTTAATAAGCCACGCTCACCAAAGCATCATTTAGGAATTACAATACTGTATCCCAGTCCTGTGGGCTTCTGAGAGAGAGAGAGAGAGAGAGAGAGAGAGAGAGAGAGAGAGAGAGAGAGAGAGAGAGAGAGAGAGAGAGAGAGAGAGAGAGAGAGAGAGAGAGAGAGAGAGAGAGAGAGAGAGAGAGAGAGAGAGAGAGAGAGAGAGAGAGAGAGAGAGAGAGAGAGAGAGAGAGAGAGGAGAGAGAGAGAGAGAGAGAGAGAGAGAGAGAGAGAGAGAGAGATCCAAATAACTGCCCAGGTAAAGAGAAGATTGAGAATAAGTGTAATAATCGACCATTATGCTGTAGTATGCTTTAATGTGTGTGTGTGTTTTTCTTCATATTTATTTCAAAGTGTGCCTATACATGTAAATAAGAAAAACATGTTCTGGTAGGAAAATAAAACGAACACATTTATTTTTGCAGCAAGAAAAAAATCAACCTTCTGCTCCCTGAGTTAGTAACAAAGAGTTTCCTCGAGAAATCAAACCTACCAAAAAAAACCTACCTTTTTACCCCAGCAATAATCGTAGCGTGGTTAATGAAACTGCCCGGGGCAAACCCACTACTAGCAACTCCACAGCTGGAGTTTATTTATAACATTATTAGGGTTCATTTAAAGGGTGCGATATCTTAACAGCTATAACCAAATAATCAGTTTAATGGATTTTCATGGATTTCATGGATTATCCATGTTCTGACATAATAATAAAAAAACAGTTAATATGCATGTGCAGATTTTCCCTGTAGATTGAGAGACGCCTCCTCTTCTCGAAGGTCTTTGCATATGTTTGGGTGCTTCGAGGTTCACAGCTGCTGCGTGCCTTTTCCGATTAACCACGACATGTCCCCGGTTCTACAGAAACACAGAAACACAGCCCAAGATTCACGACTGACACTTGAAAATAAATTCAAATTCCACACGCTTGTGTCATCAAAATATAAGGAAGCAACACTTTCAGTTGTACTAAGAATTAATGCCCCCCCCCCCCAGTGAAACATTAATGTGAAGTTGAAAATATGGAACTAAGTTGTATAGGACTCGCTATAAAAAAGAGGCAAAATAAGAAAATAATTATACTTATTACAGCATTGCATAATTTCTACAGTCAAAATCTACTTTATCAGAGTATATCGTATTTATTATGATGATTAAAAAAAAAGACTGGTACGTGTTTTACATACTTGCCATGTCGTACAGACATCCTTTTTTTGCCAATGCAAAGCAGAGAACAAAACAAGAAGAAATTAGAGAAAAACTTAATTTATGAATAACAGCAGACAAAAAGAACAGCAATAGACCTATGCACCACACAGGTGTTAACACATGTGACTGCTGAGTCTGCCTAATTAAAAAATAAAAACCCTGTCCTCTTTCAGCAGCTGTTATTATTGCGTGTCTTGCTTGTTCTGTTACATGAGCACACCACAAGTAACCTGAAGATAAACCACCCAAAGAATTCCTGAACTTGTTCTCCGGGCCTGCAGTCTGTAATCTGGAATAGTTGGCTGTTGTACATTAAGACCACCAGATGGCAGTAGTGTTTATTTATTGCAGAATGTGTTATGAGTATGTGAAGTATTTACTATGTAATGCATTTACTTGTTTGTTATTTAAAGTGTTCCAGTAAACATAACTTCTTTTAAGGCAACTTACTCAACATCCCTCTTCCTAATAGTCCTCCCAGATCCAAAAACCTCTGCGACCTTGGACACAATGGGGTCGTAGTTCATACTTGCAACAGCAATCACCTCCTCACTCCTACAACATAAACAAGAGGACAGAAAAGTTCCCACAGCTCAGCACGGCTATATTCAACTCACAACCCAATGCATTCTGGTAAACGTAGTCCTGCTCCTCTTAAAGGAAATAATGTTAACTGAGATAGGTAAAACGTACCAGAATGCACTGGGTTGTGATTTGAAAAGCCTGAACTGTCCCAAACTGTCCGGCTGAACACGGAGCCATATTGTCACCTTACCTGTACATCAGCTAAGGGAAAGTACTTCACAGACTCCACTAAGGGGAGGCACATTCTTATCTCATGCTGCATGCAGTTTCTGCTCAAGGCAACGTCTAAAAAGCTACCAAATGTATTTGCAATGCTTTCATTTAAGCAGTCGGTATAAAACAGCCATTGCTCGGGGTAAAGAAGCGTTACAGCCCTGCAACACACCTAACAAGGCAGGCACGACTGTCCCACCATGAAGGATTTACTCTCTAGTGAGTCTAAAGCTGATCTTACCTTGATGCACAGTAACTGCTTACATTTTAAAATCCCTTTATTAGCGTAAGAACTGCTTTTGCTACTTCCAGATAACACATAAACTTTACAGTGATGAAGGGGAGTAGCAGAAACACTCTAAGTCACACGTAGGAACCTAGCATACAAAGAACTATGCGCATGACTCGTCACTAGAGATGTACTTACTTTGTGTAGAAGGCTACAAACTTGAGTTCGTCTAAATCTCCTTGGATGATTACAGAATCAAATCCTTCTCCATGACCTGCGAGAATACATGGAAATAAAAATTGATAATCCATAAAAGAATAATCGCTCCAGCTTGTCTGGCTGTTTGTCAGCAGTGTAGAGAACTGCTCCCACATTTCAGTGTTTAAGCTAGATGGCAGTAAAACCTTGTTTTTCCTGTGCAATAATCCTGAGGTTAAGAGACTGGCCTCTGTTTCCCCAGCTGTTTTATTAGCCTGTCACAGAAACGGTGAAAATTTCACTCTGGCATGAAGACCTTAATAAATCTGGCCTGTGGTCTCCTTCAGAGTAATTGAGTGCTATGAGATTTCAACATACCATAAAAGAATCATGTGAAGGTTAATGCTGAATCATGGACATACTGAATAATGCAGCAATTCCCAGTAATGTATTCATCAAACGGAAAAGCTGTACCGGAATTATAAAATGGCATCATGATTTACTGCAGCCTGGCACTGAGGTGCAGTAAATATGTACACGGAAAGCGTTTATGTGAAATGAAAGGTGTACCTGCATATCGAATACTTTTCCCAAACATCGCAGTCCAGAAGTAAGGAACAGTATTTATTTCAGTTGCCTGGCCAAGCATATTAAGAGCAGCTATCCGACCTTTAAATAAATAAATAAATAAATAAATAAATAAATAAATAATAATAATAATAATAAATAATGTCATTGTAGACAGCTCTAAAATGCGTCAAGTACAAACTGATCAACAAGAGTATCACATGTAAGAGGATCTCACCTTGCATGTGTGCCATCTGCCAATGAGGCACATTCACTCTCTTATTGCTGCGCAGGGCCAGAGGGAAAGTGACCACATCTCCTGCAGCAAACACTCCAGGAACATTGCTCTGCATTGTCTAGGCATCAGATTACAGGTAATGAATACATCTACTGTAGCGTGGGCTCTTAGGCAAAACCGGGGTGGCGTGCAGGCAAGCGACTGTACATAGCCAATGATTCTGTAACCAAGTATTAGCTGAAGAGACTGGACCTCGACCAGCTACCTCAGAGTCCCCACTGCCTTTATCCCAGGGGTGTCCAATCACAGTGCGGAAGGGCCATTCCACTCCAGGTTTAACAGGTAACATCATAGAATTAACTACTTCAGGGTCTGGATGGAGGTTTAATTGGTTTTTATTCTAACTATTTAGGGCAGGGTTAGAACAAAGACCAGGAGTGGAATACACAGCTTTGGGCACTCCTGTTCTATCCGTTTGCATGAGTAGCTAATAATGCCGCTTCTGTTTCATTACCTCGACTCACCCATAGGGGTCAGCATTCTTCCTAAATGCAGTCTGGATCGAGAAGTATAGAACCTCACATAGCACTATCTGTTGCATTACTTTGGGAAAGTAGTTACCTCTTCAACACAACACTATGCGGTTGCATTAAGGGGAATATGTAGTATGAACCAATGAGACTCCTAGGGGGCTGCTCCTTTCATGGTTTTATTGAAGTTGACCCCTTAGTTAGCCTTCCACTAGAAAGCACAGCCTTACCTTGCTCACAGGGATGAAGCCTTTGGAATCCATGCTAATGCCGCTGTGTTTTAAGAAGGAAGTCGCTGGGCTTACCCCTATGATAATTGAAAAATGGGTTACTAAACCTGGAAGAATACAACTACATTCAAGAAACAGCAGGCTTTCAGCTACACTCTATGACACTCTATCTAATTCCATAATTTGACTATCGTATTCCCAGTCCCCAAATTGTCATGTAATAAAAGCTAGCAACAATGTAACCCTGTGTACCTGTCATTTGAATTGCAAGTCTCCTCTCTCCCACGCGTGTTAAGGTTCCCTTACCTGCGCCAATAATGCAGACATCAGCCCTGAGAACCTTTCCACTGTTCAACACCACTTCTTTTAGCTTAAAGGATGGGAAACAAGAAAGAAGCAGCAGTTTATTAAATTGTAATATTGTGCAAATTAACACAGAGCAATGCCTTTATAATTATCCCAATCAATGCTGCAGTGGAGTTACAGAAACGCTAAACTGGGGCATTGCAGTCAACCAGGTTCAAAGCTTTTGTGAATGGAATTGCAATAACCCATCCAGAAATACACTTACAACCAACAAGACACTGGTCAAGGTAGATGTATTCATTACTTGTAATGTGACGCCTATTCTCAGCTATGACTAGTGGTCACCAACAAACCCATTGATTTTCTGGAATGCGCAGCCCCACCAAGTCCAGCCTGCTTTGTAAATGGTTTTGTGGGTCTTGTTAATAAAAAGATTGGAGACTGCTGACCCCAGTGCTCTGGCCAAACTCCAGCGAGATGCTTATCTTTTTCATCCCATTATCGGAGTGGAGTACAAGCACACAAAGGGCTTCCCTGTCTTGATATCGGTGCCATTAAAAAGGGTGGTAGTGAAAACCATGAGCTAGCTGCTTCCATCGTTGCTCAAAGCAGTACCTTTCCTTGTTGGCCTCGCAGCTCCAATACTTCATTCAGCATGTAGAACTTAATTCTGTTGTTGTCAAACATCTAGTAGGGGAAAAAAACTCTAAGTTTGTCAGCAAGTTTTGATTTCCCTATGCACTGATAATTTCACAATCCTGTTTTGTTTTTCAACAAGAACAAATCTCCATCCCTCTAGTTTATTTTCAGTTTTGGCTTTTTTGCATCCAATTATTGAAAAGCTGGATCTGAATTAATACTATCATAGTCAACCACCATTATGGGTTAAATTCTCAAAACTATTTACTCTGTCACAGAAAGGAGAAACTCACTCAATAAAGTTACTGAAGCAAAAATAAACAACTAAGATTTTTTAATTAAGGGGCTTGAATAAAGTATTTAGTTATTTTAGGTGGAAATTTTGAGTAAATAGCTTTGAGAATCTAGCCCTTTGAGTCTAAAGCTGTCCCCAGCAATGGGTTCCCTGCAGTGATTGCAAACTTTCTGTGTACTATAACTAACGCTGACCTTGAACAGATCTATACAGAGATCATGCTGTGCAGACCTGCATCTAGATCCACCACAGACTGAATAAACTATCAGAAGTACTGAGCAAAGGGATTCATCCCTCGTAAGATGCATTGGTGCTGCTTACAGCACAGGCCTGCTCCACTGCACAGTAGCATCGCTAGAACAAGTCAAGAGCAGAATAAATGACATCCAGAGAGTGACAATGCAGATATATCAATAGTGATACACTATCTCTGACTAGAGATGTTAAATAGAGAGGACCTCGGCCGTCACGGTCCAGTAAGTGGAAACAGGATACAAGATTGCAAATGGGCTCTTTCGATCGTCCAACCCCCATGTATGCTGTGGACTATAAGAGGCAAACATGACAGCCAGTACAGACTCAGAAACACCCCAAGCACGGGAGAAGTCTTGTGATAGAGACCAAAACACTTCCGAGCTGGGCTTAGTGCACCAGGACTGGCTGGATTGAAACAATCGCCCAAAGGAGAGTCCTATCATCAGCCACTCTGTTCACACGATGACATGGGGACCACTCAATAAACACAGATTCCTAGCTGTTTAGAGAATGGCTGCCATTGTAACTGAATATGACTCAGCAGTAATTCAGATTAGCAGGCAAGGACGCCTTACAGCTGGTCACACATGGCATGCATATATTTGAAGACATTTTATTTATGGTTAATGAACGTTGAGATTGTATCAGCTATTCTCTGAACTCTGCATCTAAAGACAATGCAACATTATATCTCAACCCTATAAAGAATCCAATAATGTTCTGTGTCACAAGGAAGCAATAACATCAGTTACAGTATGTAAACCCGCTTACCAAACCGAAGAAGCCTCATATCCCTGTATTGTAATTGAACTGTAGAGTTTGGGGTTAATTAGATACCTTTATGCCAAAGTGAAGTATACCAATCCACTACGACTTACAGAAAAATCAGTTTGAAACTTTTGAGAAAACAATTCAAGTCAACATTATGATGACAGGGGGGCTACACTTCAGCACATGCGTGGCCCTGGTATAACACTAGGGGGCAGCAGAGAACAGCTATAAAAACAATAAAGAAATATAAGAAGCTTTACAAAATTAGACTGCTTTTCAACCTTTAACGCGAGGGCATTTTGCAGGGTCAACGTCAGTAACGGGAAAATTACATAACCTGATATTAAGCTGACGCAAGCAATGTAATCTCAATACTAGTTCTTCAGAAAGCTGTAATTGGGATGACCCTGGGGGCATCCCCATATGAAGCACCTGCTCACAGGTGCTTGCCTGAGGAGCGAGTGTCGACGGTGAAAGTTACCTTCATGATGGCCCTTCCTACTTTCTCTCCCAAGGCTTTGCGGAAGGGAATGTCCTCCTGGCTCACGACTGACACAGAGTGGGCCTTTTCAGCCAGGTAGGCAGCGACCTCCATGCCTGGGAAACAAACAGTGAGGGGCTGCTTGAAATCCCACCCTTTTAAACACAAGTCAATCACCATGTGCAGTAAGATGGAGCATGTCAACATGGGTAGTGAAAACAAGCAAGGTAATAAGCAAAACTTCCCTATAATAACCATACAGTGATAGAGATTCTCACCTACATACGACGCCCCCACTACAACCACATTCTTGTTGTTTGCGAGTTTGGCTATACAGTTAGCGTCTTCCGGTGTTCTCAAGTAAAACACATTTTCCACGTCTCTTCCTTTGCAGTTTAGTAGCTTTGGACTGCAAAATCAAACAACATGTTGTAAGCTGGCCAGAATATATGAAAGTGTTCTGACAGGTTGACGTCAATCTTAACTTTCTTGGTCTTCTGTTAATCATTGTAAAGCAGCTTTTACTTTTACTATGGAAGTACTAAAAAGAAATATGTGCAGATGTCCTGATGCAACACTGACATGCTTTGAAATGACAATTTTGTGATTTCCATCAAGTTTGTGTGTCTGTTTAATTAGGTACATAAAAAAAAAATTCAATAAAACTGGCCTGCTTCCTGTGGCAATAAGAAGATTTTTGTAGACCATCTTCAATCCATCTTTAAATATTGCTGTCTTTGTCTTTATGTCCACAGTCACTACCTAAAAACACACAAATATCCTTTTCAAAACAAATGCAGCAAAGTGTTTTAAAGCACTGAAAAGGCATTGTGAACGGTAAATCACAATATGGTAAGATGCTGTAAAAATCCACATGAATCTATTACATGCACGGGAATGCATGCAAAATGACCGTGCAAATGAATTGTAATAAACCCAGGTTGAGTCTTAAAGGCGCTCACCTCTTTCTCTTTCAGAAGCTCTATCTCGTACTTTTGGAAGAATTCTTTCGAGCGTAGTGTTATCTGTTCTGCTGTAGACTCCAGCGACTGAAAAAAGGGAATTGAAATACTGCATTACTGCGTAGATCAGGGACAAGCAGCCTGCTAGAACAACAGTGTTCTCAGATGAATGACCTAGTAGAGTGGGTGTCCATTTCCTGGCAGTGCCAGAGATCTAGGTCATTGTTTCGGGGTTCATGTACAAACCTTACTCAGTTTAGGCCTGTCGTATGGCTGGTGTTTGTCCACAGTGCACATTACAATCCTGTCGCCAAATCCTTCCTGTCTTAGAGTCTCTGCACAGACCAGCCCAGCAGGACCTAGCGAGGGAATACGATGACAGCTCAGCAAAGCATGCGAATGACAATGAAATAATTCAAATAAAACAGCGCAGTGAACAGGATTAGGGGCTGCGAGCCAGGAGAATGGGGTTTGAAACTATAAAGACATGTAGGTACAGTAGGAGTTTATTCTATTTAAACTCATTTTGCACCACAAATATTGAATCAAACCATTCGTTTACCTAAATAAAAATGGACTAATGTACTGCATACTTTCTGGGTAGAATTTTTTTCCCCTTTTCCAGTTTGTCATGGGATTGAAGTTTCTTTTGGGTAAGAATAAAGCTGCTCGCCATAGAATTGCATGCTGTCACAGATTTGACTGGGACTTAGTTAATTAGGAATGAGACAGCTGTGACACATGCTGTGCAAATAGATTTAAACCTCTTCTGCAAATCAGACAGAGATAAAAATCCTCATTCCGCATGTGCAATAAACCCATAATGGCCCCTAATTCAGGCCTCTAAGGCATGTGCTTTCTAACACAGTTTGTGACCCCAGAGAGACAGCGGTAATGAGTCACCTGCACCAATGATGAGCACGCTGGTGACTCCTGCACTGTAGTTGCTCAGCCCTGTGCATTTCGTCATCCTCCTCGTCCTCTTTTGTGTCTGCAGGGCCTAGAACATTGGAGAGGGCTGATTAGTGACATTACTCTCAGGTGACACCAATAAAAACGATCCCTCACGCACGAATTGTCCTGAGCTAATGCTAACAGCGTAAAACGCAAAAGCAAGGTTTCAGCAGTTAACCATCAGCTTATACAGCAGAGGTGTATTGAAGTGGTGGTCAAGTCCTACTCCCCAAGGATAGCTGTGATAGGCAGCATGGTCCTGGAATTAGACATGGAACACAAGACTGGAGTGCAATGGTACTGACACCATCAGTTTGCCCTAGATCTAGACCTAAGCAGATTGCTATCACAGGAGTACATCAATCGAACCGTTGCAATTGTACAATCTGTAGACTTTACCTGTTTGTTTGCCCGGATGATCACCTTGTCTTTTTCTACTCTAACCTAAAAGGAAGCAAATAGACACCTATTAATATAGGGCAGATTGTGAGTACACAATCTCATCACTCAATTAACATCAGCTATAAGCCCAAACATATAGAGGCACCTCCACATCTATACAGGTCTTTCTGTGGACTGTATAGTCTCTGTCATGTTCTTCTAAGGTAATCCCAGAACCCCTATAAAAGTGCACTGTGTTATTACTAATCTGATCGTAGTGTTTAAGCGATGCACAAAGATACAACACCCCCAACATTAAAACATTAAGAAACACCAAAACAACACCAGAGACGTGTTTTGTGTTTGTGGTGCAGTTTATTGCAGTTATAGCGGACGCTGTGATTCCCATATGTGCCGTTATCCAATCTGAGCAGATTGCAGGATGTCTCGACAGATCTAAACTTCAGAATGGTACTTGTGGGCAATAGGATAAAGCAAGCATCACCTGAAACTTTTCCAAACTGTCCAGACCAGGAAAGTCTTCTATATCTCCGGTGGCAATGCTGAAGCAGGCCCCGTGCCAGGGGCATCGAACCCGCCCCCCTGACAACACTCCTGAGAACAGAGGTAACATTGTCTCTTACAGAAACCCAGACCGCATCATTCCTAGTGCAAACCTAGGAACCCTAACCTTGCTATATTATAGGAAATGTATAGTCATCTCAATAGGAATAGTATCATACAAATCATAACACACATTATTTTAGGAATCTTGTAGGATTGTACAATCATTTTTTAGAAGGGTATATATCATTAACCCTGTAATGCCCACGTTTTGTAGAGATGAGAAATGTTATTAGATGTATGGAACTAGAAGCCATTCTGTGTACTGGATTGTAGATTAGTCCAGCAATACATAATGTATTGCAGCACAAGCTCTCTCAAAATCATGTATTTCTTTGCAGTTGACAGATAAACTCTGTTTTAAAATATCTACATTACCCATTCAGTGCAACAGTATTCAATTCCACTCGCCTTTAACTAGTGGTGCTCCATAGTGGGGGCACTTGTGACTGATGGCACTGTACTCGCCATGCTCCTTTATCAAGAGAGCCTTTCCCCCTCCCACGTCCACCTCTCGCATCCTTGAGGTGAACAAAAACACAAAGAAAACAACACGATTCATTTGAGCCTGGGAATCAGAGGGACAGCTGCTGTTATTTATTTCCTTGAGGCTTTTAATAGTAGGCTTCTGCTAAGATGAAGCTGTGGCATATTTAGATCTTTTTATTATATTTAACTACACGCCTAGACTTGGTTTACTGTACAAACTAAGCACTAACTAAATAGCTTAACCATGGGCCCCCTTAGACTTAGTGGTAAAGGCTTCAGACCCAGACCTGTTTAATCAATGCAGACATAAAGCTTACCAGCTGGTCCCTTCTAGAAATGAAATCGGTAACTCCAGCATAGAAGTCCATAACGACAAGACCCCCACTGAGAACTAACCCCAGGAATACATTTTGTGGTGACTTTTTGCCAGATAAAACAAATTACACCTGGCATATGTTCTACGTTTTTTCTCTGTGTTTTTAGGTGTTAAAGCACTGCCCTTACTGTCCATTCTCCAGATCCCTCACGTGGCACACGGCCGCCTCCACGAGGTCCCTGGGGTTCTGATAGGCGCTCAGGGCGAGGGACTCATCGCACGGGTGTTTCGTGGTCCCGTTCGGCTTGCAGTTCGCTACGGGGCTCGCCGTGCCATTGGGTGACATTTTGTCTTGTTCCTTTTCTTTCTCAGGAACCACTACTTCAATTTTCACCTCAACTGCAAAAGACCACAGGAAAGTTGCACCACGGGTTTAGTAAGTTGCCTCGTTGCATATTATTGTCTTCCATCCATAACTATTAAACACACAGTCCACATCATCCAGTCCAAGTATCCAAAATTAATTTCAACATTGAAGACATTTGTTATTGAATTTATTACAGTTTTTTTAAGCATATTATGGTCCGAATTATTACAAGCAACGTTTGTAATCCAGCTACTGTAGTATAACATCACAGTGTCAAATCACCTTATTTTTTATCCTTGTAATCAGAAACTACATTCAAATCACATATAATCAATTAGGTTTTCAAAGGATAGCGCATTATATATAATGTGATCGGCGGATGCTATCTTAAGCACAGCTATAGATTTTTTTTGTGAACTCGCAACTCCAAAGAGACACAGTAATCTTGTTTAAAAGTTTAATTAATTTCTTCGATCTATTACAAGCCATTATTCAGAGCTAGCTCTGAGAATGTTCGCTTGGGAGAATGTGCTGACCGCCAAACAGTTTGTTAAATCTTAAGCTGCCTGGAATTCCTACCTGCTGAGCAATCCTTTAATTAATTAGAATCGATGGAAGCCGTTACATGGTACATTCAAAAGCAACAGCTTTGTCTTTCCTTTTAACTTAGACAACGTTGCTCTTGAGCACTTTCTATAGGCTCTTTCTATACTGGCTGCAAAGTGATCTATATAGACCATGGATATGGAGACACTGATAGAAAGCTGGCCCTGTAGCGTTACTTCAACTGAATATTGTAAGAACTGCTCCAGTTAGTAACCCCAGAGCTTGTGTTCATTAAGACAGTGCATTCGAAGGTGGAAGGCACCTTGCACTGATATAACATGTGTGTGTCAACATGCACAAAACTTACACTGAGCCATCATCCCTGAGCAGAATTGTCCCCAAATGTATTTTTCAAAATGAAACTATTACTAGTACCTTTGGAAATGCTTAACTCAGAAGGATGAGTCTCTTTGGGCTCAGAATAGGCTTTGATTCCAGAAAACGACATGCTATGTTCTTCACTGCCAGGAAACAGTGGGAATGAATGAGTTATTCCTGGTAAAATAATAAAATAACCGTACGTGCAGAAGGGCCAGTAAACTTTGGCCACACTTCATCACTCTCAAACTGAGATTGCTTTTCCACAACACTGACTCTATATTGACCTCAATATGAAAAACACTTCTGTGCTCTTACGGTAACTTTAGTTATTTCAAAGGGCTGGCAAGCATCTTTTAATAAAACCTGTGTGGCGTGAAATAATAACACCTACTTATAACAAAACTAAAGCTTTAAATAACAATTACTGGCTTTTGAAATCTTTAGAATAATCCTTCACAGAGTTTATGAGTTTGGGTTTTTTTTTTATCTTAATGATTTAAGACTACAACTGTGGGCCCTTTATACTTTTAAATTCCAAACTTTATTATGAAAAAAATAAACAGTCTGACTCGTAGCTGTGGATGAGACTAGCAGCAGCATCTTCAATAAAATAAATCAAACATGTGCGGTCGAAGTGAAGCATAAAAATCTCTCTCAACCATGTTTTTTTTTTTTGTTTGTTTTGTTTTTTCATTTAGACAATTTTATTCAGGCTATGACGCTTGGAAGGGAAACTAGAGATTTCCAGGAACAATACAAGTAGTTTGGGAATGAAGCATCTTACAATTACCCAGGACATGAATAAAGAGAAGAAATGTGATACAACACACAGTACAAAGAGAGAGCAACACAGAGCAGAGGCATGTGGTTCTTTAACACAATGTGTTCTTTCCTCTCTCCCAGATTTATTATTTCACGAGGTTTAAAGATCCGGTGAACCTGAAGCTCACAGGTCTCTCAACGTCTCCATATTATTGGGTCACGTGACCCCCTAATTACTTTAATTATATTGTGTAGTGTCAACATTTAAAAATGTTGCGAGAATACTTTAGTAGCTACAGGTAACCATGAAAATCAAAAAAAAAAAAACTAAAAAAAACGCTATTTGCTCTTGAAAATGAAATGGTGTAAAAGGGATCACACTGAGTCAGGATATCAGTAGGGTTGCGTGGCCCTTCTCATTGCTCTCACACAGATCACTGTTGATTAACTTCACTCTAGTGTACTGCACTGTATGTTCCACACACTGTTATTAGCCTGCAGTGTGCGGCAACACAAATGCAATACATTGTGTGCTGTTAAACTAAACTCATATTTCTGTATAATCCTATTGGAATTGCACAACTCAAGAGTTCCTTTTGAGAGAGGGACTACTCTAAAAAAACACAGCAGCATATACTTAGCTGGTTTGACCTGTGGAATAATGTTTATTTAGCTGACGCCTTTATCCAAGGAAGCTTACAGAGACTAGGGTGTGTGAACTAGGCATCAGCTGCAGAGTCACTTACAATTTATTTCACTGAAAGACGGAGCACAAGGAATTAAGTGAGACTCAGGGTCACACAGTGAGTCAGTGAGTGAGCCAGGATTTGAACTGGAGACCTCCTGGTTACAAGCCCTTTTCTTTAACCACTGGACCACATAGCCTCCACACATGTGGTTTCTTTAGCAGACACAGAGTGCTGGAGCCATGGGAAATACATTGATGCAATGAACAGCATTACCCATAGAGGGTGCTGTTAAAGCCCATTTGTGCAAATCAAGTAAAAATGTGACAACTATAAAGCTGCGTGCTTGACAATGGGTGATGTAATAGTTCATTTGCCATGTGATATGAGCTTCAACAGCAACTGTGCTTTCTTGTGGCTTCTGTGCCAGTACCAAAACACAAAACTCTACATCGGATAGATATGCCACATGGCGACGTGTATAAACCCTAAGAGACTTTATGTCAACCCTGTACTTCAAAGGAACAAGGGTCAGTCATTTCAGGATTTGAACTAGTCACCTGGTTTGGGTTTGGAGAAACATCCTCCCATGATGGGCAATGGGTAATGGAAGGATACTGGCAATTGACTCAAGGACCCTAAAGACTCATCATGGGGCAGCAGGTGTTAGGGGAAGTCACATTGTGGGTTCTTCTTGAAGGCTGTAGGTCCAGGATAGCCATCACGGTCATCAGCTCTACCTGCAATTAGACAAAAACAAAGATATCTGGTAAGAATAGTATCTCTAGAAGTTTAAGGATTGACCTAAGAAAATGAGGAAATGCATTCATAAAAAATGCATAAGTTATAAAACAGTTTCGTTTAATAGCAGTTACGACCAGGGGGTTCAAGTCGTGGCTCCAGTTTTGTTCCTTTCTCACTCGTGCGCTTGTGTGCTCAGGCATCAAACCAATTCCTGTTTTTCAAAACCAATCAAACAATATATCACATGAACCACTGGCAGCAAACTTAAAGTTCTCTAGAAAGAAAGAAAGAAAGAAAGAAAGAAAGAAAGAAAGAAAGAAAGAAAAAAAGGAAGAAAGAAAAGCTTATGTAGGTTGCCAAAGGGTGAACCAAAAAACCTTCATATTTTCACACCAAAGAACTCAAACCAACCTGAGCCTTCCTACCTGGATGCCAGCCAAGCCTATATGAGGTTGGAGGTGTTGAAATGACAAAGTGTGTTGACACAAGTGTGATGAAACCTAATACAACCAAACCCCTCCACACATCACCCGACACCCCACTGCACCTACTGCAGAATGAAACACAAGCTCACACCAAACAAGCTTCCCAAAGTAACTCTTTTATCAAACTAATTAACTAAAAGGAAATAAAACAAGTTTTGCTAAATTGTTGCATACTGTCTTTAACATTTTCAAAAGCAGATGAAAATTTGAATGTGTTTTACTTGTTGTACTGACACTTAATGGAGGCAGAAATCTGTCTGCACACAATGACACAGCAAAGCTACAATGTCCCAGTTTTTCAAAAAGTGCCGATTTAGTGTCCTGTAGATTTGCCAAAAGTATCCTGCACAATTGATTAAACCTGGCAGCACCTGCCGAAGAAACCAGAGAAGGTTTAGGAAGCTCTGTTGATCAAATAAAAGGTGTCACACCGTAGCTCATGATATAAGATTAAGAACTGAAATGAGAGAGAAGTAAATTGGTCCAAATTGTAACTTCGATCATAGCACTGAATGCACTTAACTAAAAGAAACCTATAAAAAATACTCAACATTCGAAACACACACATTAACCAGCACAGTATTTAACAGGCCAAGGAGCGGTCAGCGATCTTAAGGTTTCTCCTAACGAACTAACTGGCTTTCTGTGTAATTCAAATGAAGGTTTGAAAAAAATATTTTTTTAAATCCTGAAAATGCTCCAAACGAAACTTTATTTTTAGTATCATTTCATAGTATTGAGCCCGTGCTTGTTCAGTACAGGTCATTTTTAATTAACAAGAGACCACATAAACAGTCTGTAGGAGTTCCAGCTGGTCTGCATGGTTATTATTCTGAAGTAGGTTAAGCAGATTTGGTACACAGCAACGTACGACACAAATCTCAGCTTGGAACTATGCTCCGGACCCCATGCTCTTTCAGTAGTCTTTGCTCAAACACAGTTTCAGCCAGTAACCTGTTCTTATAAACAGCTAGGAAAAACACATGAATTTAGAATGCTTTGTTATGCCGTTCAAAACAGAAAAAAAAAACTAGTTATTAATAAACTCAACATCCCAGGTAGGTTGAAGAGTGAGATTATTTCATTAGGAATTTAAAAAAAGTGTTTGGTCTTCAATTAGTGAAATTGTTTTGTTTTCCAGCATAGCCTTTAAACGTGGTGATAATTCTACTACACTACAGTACTTCACCACACACACAGCAGAACAAGAAGAAAAGAAGAGGTTAGATTTTCCGGGGGGGGGGGGTAGCCCAGAGAGCTGATGCAAAGGCATTTGTAAAGTTGAAACGAGAAAGACTTCTGCTTCTGTAGATACAGGAGGTGTCAGCCATCGTGTGTTCACTAGTCTTCCGTACCCAAGCCCTCATTAAGAGGGACAAGACATTCCTTCAAATGTAAAGTCTTGAATACATGCCTTCATAAATTCAACCCAGGAACTTTCTCCCGGAACAAAGCTACAGTGCTTTGGTAAAAAATAGTAGAATGCTGCACTGTAGCCTGCACAATATCGCCACAGTAAAATGTTTTAGAAAGCCCCCGTTAACTCCAACAGTAATGGATGAACTTGTGTCAACTCACTTGGTGTCATTTCAGCAGTTAGTCAACCTCCAACCTCATTTAGGCTCAGATGACATCCAGGCAGGAGTAATAAAGAACAAGCTGGCTCTTAGATAAAGTTACCAGATTACAGCCTTACAGACAAGTCTGAAAAATACCTTAGGGTTACTGTTATCATTTCCCAAAGAAA
The DNA here is from genome assembly GCF_017654505.1 of Polyodon spathula. Lineage (NCBI taxonomy): Eukaryota > Metazoa > Chordata > Actinopteri > Acipenseriformes > Polyodontidae > Polyodon > Polyodon spathula. Next base: position 20,483,352 of record NC_054558.1, on the reverse strand, counting down.
CCTTAGCAGAACCATTAGCAGAAGGCAACACAATGGATTTGGAACAACTTTTGCAATGGGTTACCATGAGTATTAGTTTATATTTCATATGGTAATACTAATAGTTCATACAAGTATATATCATTATCACAATGCATTGCCATTGTAACTTATTAACTCTACCTGCCCTTGCCCAATTTAAAGTCTTAACCTCCAATATAAGCAAGCAAAAATACATTCAGAAAACCTCACAACTATTTCCTACCTGACCTTTGCTACTCAGTCCAGTATGCCGCTCTACTAAAACTACTGAGAAAGGCAATGATGAAAAGTATGAGAAAATCCCAATCCTCCTTTTGCTTAATTAATATACTTAATATCCCTACAGCAGATTGCCAATACTGGATAATTAACTATGTCAAACTAAACTCCTGGAAGTCTTCCCAAGATGTTATATAAAGCAGTTCACATGAATGGCATTCCCATTCAAGATGCATCAAAGGCATTGTGTCCGCTATCCAAACAGTGAAATCTGCGTAACAGAAAGCCCCCTGCAGAACTTGGTGTGAATGTCATCATGTCAATTGCAACCAAGATTGTGACTATCTCTGTGTCCCAAACAGACCAGGCAGATCTATTCATGAGGAACAACTGTCTGACTGCACAAGTAGGTTACATTAAATTACCTATTCAGTAGGTGCAGCCTTGCTACTGCCCCAAGCTTTTACTATAAAAACATTTTACAGCATCAGTAATATGACCTCCTAACAGACTCTGAAACCTGTATTGAGCTCTCGGTAGCTGCTGTGATAGTCAAAGATAAACATAACATGAAGAACTGAAATCCGATAACTTTAATTCATTAATGCCTTAATGATACATTACTGACAGGAGATATAGTCTCTGGACAGAACACAATACCCAACTCAATGTATTCTGCATGGGGAAAAAAACACAGCTAAGCAACTGTGGTACAGTATGAAAGCTATAGTATAAAATCCCTACACATGTCATCCTATCTGACCAGCTGAACAGCGTGCCCTTTGCACTTCACCTGGCGTGACTAGAGAGCCCCACTCAGGAATCATTTAAACAGCTCGCTGAGAGAATGCTCTGCAGAATAGAAACAAAACTGCTTACCTAGGCGAATACAGAGAAGGTGCTGCGGGATCCACTTAATCTCTCCAGTGCTTGTTTTGTCCTGGTGGAGATGCACACATGCTGCCCTCCCTGGGAATTATTTGTTTATTGCAAGGTGTCCCCCCTTCTTTGTTGCAGCAGTAGATCACACACGGGCACACACACACACACACACAGGCTGCTCAGTTCCAAGGATTGCAGCAGGAAACCTTGCCAGCTCTAAGCTGCATGCAGTATTGATGAAGTCGCTCAGGATGCAAACACAGCAAGAATTCACAAAACATCCTTTTCAGTTCCTGTCAGGCCCAGCTCTACCAAAAAGCTGACTCATCAATCAAGAACCTTAAAGACACATTCAGTGAGCGAGCGTGCCTGCCTGTCTCCTCTAGTGTAAAGAGTTTTATTGAACTCCTCTGGATTGCTCTGCAGTGGAAGGCAGAACGCACGGGTCAGGAGCTAATCTTTATTGTAGAGCCACTTCAAGGGGTTTACACCGTCAAGGACTGCAGGGTGAAAATGCAGCAGAACCTGCCTGGTGATTGTCAAGCAGCACAGAGCTTGGGAGGTGAACGCGAGGGATCACAGAAACAACGGAATGTGGGTCACAAGAGTTCCTTCTGCATACTGGATAAGGATTTGCAGAAGCAAAGTACAAACACAGTACAAACAAACACTGGTGAAATGAAGCCAGGATCTTATTATTCTGTTGATCAGGTGCTACAAAAATTGATTGTTTCCATGGTCTACTCAACAATATCTTTAGGATCCTATATGAAAATATGGAATATAGTGCAAAAGTAATATAGCTGCCCTAATTAAAAGGTATATTAGTATTAATGGCTATTTGTTTTTTGTTTTTTTTTTAATAAGAGGGTTTCCCCAATAGTACTGATGCAAAAGCAGATAATTATGCATGCATCGCTTTTAAATTACACAGGTGTCCTAGAGATCACATGAGCAGAAGCACATTACACATTGCAAGGCATTTAAAATGCAGACACATGGCATAAGCCAATAGCTGTTCTGCACTCTGTAACCTGTAAGCACTGTAGCAGTGGACACTTATAAATGAGAGCGAGCCGGAATTCACACAGATCATACAGATTTATGAAATACCTACACACCTGACCTTATCACCATAAGGCTATTTTGGTTTTGCTGAATTTATGCAATCTCAGTGCAGCCCCTAAACTGTGTTCTGCACGTACAACTGAACAATGGGACTGTTGACCAGTGAGGAAATACTGGTGCAGGGTGTGGTAGAGCTGTGAACAAGTAGAAAACTCACCTGCTCTGCCATAGGAGATCATTGACAGCTCATGGAAATGGAATGCTACTGGGTCATTTGTCCGGTTCAGTGTTGTTTTTACAATTGACAGAATTGTTCTTTCAATTATGTAATGGGGATCTCCAATTCAGAGTGTGGGAGTTAGTAGTGGGGGCGCAATTATGGGGGGTAGTTCTGTAAACATTTTTTTTAAAAGGATAGAACATTTAAAATAAATAAATAAATAAATAAATGACAGCTAATCAGTCCAAGTTTCAAAAGAGCCGCTGACGATCACGCCAAGACCGGAGAAATTCCGTGAATTGGAGTGCGTCAGTGAAACTACAGTGAACAGAGTCGAAATGGTGTATTTTTTTTACTAGACTTAACACCTAAAAAAATCTACGTTCAGCTAAATACATAAATGTTAACAAACACGTTCTTAAAAGTATGCTAACAGAAGGGTGTCTCATATGAAAGGTCTGCACATCACTGCTGTAGATGTTGTTACAGCTGCTGTTTGTTCCTATAAAAGGCATTTGATAAAAAATGTCTTGAATAGTTTTCCTCGCAATGCTTGCATGCTTTCAGCGCGTCATCGTTACTTCAGGAAACATACGGAGTCCAGTTAGATGCGATGCTATCTCATGAGATATATCCAGTGATACCTGTCTTCCAGTATAGGAATATATAGCTCATAGCAGACTTGGAGGGAATTAAGAAGCATGACATAAATATCTTCACGCTTGTGGGAACGAGGGAACGTTTGTTCTCCTGGCCATTGCTCTTTGAAACACACAGTTCATGAGGTGAGCCTCTGAAACTCTACCATGTGCTCTAGAAGACAGAAACAGGCTTGCATTGGCTTTTCGTGTGTGTGCGCTCAGAAACTCATCTGTGGCATTGCAAAGCTTACTAATGCAGATGGTGACTTCCTATTAACACACAATGTAATTACGTCACAGATTATTTCATTAAATATAGCTGGTGCTGCATTGCATCCTATTTACTTCAGAACGGTAGCTAAAGCAAATATCTAGGCATGGCCTACTTACACATAAATATGAAAAGCTTAGACGATCTGGTTCTTTATCTTTTCCCATGATACTGTTTTAAGAAATATATGATAGATTATATCATGTAGATATAGTTAATATAGTTGCACTTGCAGGTTCAGCTTTTTAGAGTCCAGGGGCTGCATGGTAGCTGGTTAAAATCACTTGGATTTTTTTTTTTTTTTTTTTTTTTTTTTTGTGACGCTAGCTATAAGAGACAACTGTGACTGAATAAGGGATAAGGGACAAAAGGAACGTGGAATGACTGGAAGTACATGTCTAATGAATGTCTTTAGTTAAGATCAATTGCATTCCTTTACTCAGTATCCACCCCCATCATGCGTTGTCTATTTTGTTAAATACCGTGCATGATCTGCTAGCCCTTGTACAATGGTATCTGCTCAAAAGAGCTGTGCAAACTCTCACCTCTTATCTTTTGCAGTTGAACATTAAACCTTCTTTATGATCCGAACCTAATTATTTTGCAATGCATAGAGCTTATAATGATCAGTCTGAAGAAGTGGAGTGTTATCAAGTAAATGGTTGACATTTTATAAATGTCAGTGATGTCAGTCAGGATTAGGGCAAAGATTAAGGTATGATAGTGTAAGCAATTTTCCATGGGAATGCTGGTAACAAGCCTGCCCTGCTGTTTAGGCAAACTCAGAATTCAACCCAGTGAACTCCTGATTGCATCATGCCTTGCTCTCCATGCGCAAACACCTTTGGAGATCCTGCTACGATATCATTTCTGTATTTAGACATATCAATGATACGGTAATAGTATAAACCACAAATATACATTGCCAATCTATTGCAGATCCATGATAGTGTATCAGTGGACTATTGTACCTTATCAGTGTACTATCCATTGTGTTGCCAATGCTGGGATTATAAGCTTTCTAATAGGATTTCTTCAGTGTCAAACGTTGGTATTAATGGTGTCTTAATGGCATTGTCTACATCTCTTCTGTATGGGAAAACTAATGCATAGAGCAGACCAGCAAGCATGTACTACTTTTACAATTAGGTTGTACAATGGTACAGTTAATGTGCATCTGCTACAGTCTGATCCTGCCCTTGTACTGTAGACTTGTAGAACAACACATGCCCTTCGGAAAACAGATTAAACGACTATCCTTTCAAGCAAACACAACCGGGGAAGTTGGTGGGGCATGCAGCTACCGTCTTTCTTTTTCTCATTAAAAACAGTCTTCGCATGTAAAGTGATCTGCATGCTCCTCCTGGCTACAGTAACTCTTAATTTAGAAGAAAAAAAAAAGCTCACCAAAGACAACGAGCTTCAATTTCTCATTAATCGAAACTACTGGTGCAGAAGAGCAGTCTTGCAGTCATTGATATCCTGAATGAGCAGAAGAAACAGAAAGAGAGCCTGCTTCCTCTGGCCCTGCTGGGATGAAATGGGCTGTAAGAAAGGTCTGGCTGTGAGTGATGGGGGACACACTGTCACGTCAGTGAGATCTGACAGAGACACACTTACTATCAAAATGAATGCGGCATCACACATCTGGTTATTCTATGAGAAGTTTGAACTGACAACACTGATAGGGTGACATTAGTTTCCCTTGCAAAGAGACAGTATACTGCACTGGACCTCAAGGCAGTAGCCTTGCTAAAATTTTAGGGTGGGGTGTAAGTATTGATAAATTAATCAATACTTTACAAATGTATTAAATAGATGGCAGTGGAGGAGAGCATCTTATGCACTGTAATACATTTCCAAATGCTTGAGAGATTCAGAATTGTACTGTGAGGTTTTTGCACCCCACAGCTTCACACTAATAACACAAAGCATGTGAATAGCACTGGAAAGCAGGGGCTCAAATCTGGACTCTGATCTCACATAATGCAGCCATTCTAAAAGACAAGTCCTCAATTTGTAATTCTTATGCTCTGCTGGTAGTTCGCCGATCTGCATTCTTAAACCAGGGACCACATTCCTGGAGTCATTACATTGTTCTCCCTTATCCTTTGCCTGCCTCTGTTTTTTTAAAAAATAAAAATGCATTCATATTTGTTATCATGAGATTTGCTTTTGTATGTAGAAATGAACACTAAGTTGGGATAACTGCTGTAACTGTGCTCTCAGAAGAGGGAGGATCACTTATTTATTTTTGACTTCTCCACCAGCAGGATTGATCTCCATTTCCTTTCCCGGTCAAATGCACTAGCGTAATGCAATGCTTTATATCACCCGCATTCATTTCCTACCTGTTTAACTCTTCAAGCAAGACCTGCTTCTGAAAAGACTCCTCAATGCTCACATTGTAGGCGGAGAAGCATCTCAGTGTTGCATAGGCTTCAGTGTAAAATGTCTTGTCTTTGGGCTTCAGTACAGAGCACAACACTAATGTAGTTTATACTTTAATTAAGAACATAAGAACATAAGAAAGTTTACAAACGAGAGGAGGCCATTCGGCCCATCTTGCTCGTTTGGTTGTTAGTAGCTTATTGATCCCAAAATCTCATCAAGCAGCTTCTTGAAGGATCCCAGGGTGTCAGCTTCAACAACATTACTGGGGAGTTGATTCCAGACCCTCACAATTCTCTGTGTAAAAAAGTGCCTCCTATTTTCTGTTCTGATTGCCCCTTTGTCTAAACTCCATTTGTGACCCCTGGTCCTTGTTTCTTTTTTCAGGCTGAAAAAGTCCCTTGGGTCGACACTGTCAATACCTTTTAGAATTTTGAATGCTTGAATTAGGTCGCCACGTAGTCTTCTTTGTTCAAGACTGAACAGATTCAATTATTTTAGCCTGTCTGCATATGACATGCCTTTTAAGCCCGGAATAATTCTGGTCGCTCTTCTTTGCACTCTTTCTAGAGCAGCAACATCTTTTTTATAGCGAGGTGACCAGAACTGCACACAATATTCAAGATGAGGTTTGCCTATGATATGTAGCCACGATGCAGCACCACCACCAGTAAACCACCTGCCTGTGACCAGTGGTCATTAAAATGAAGATCTGAAGACAACAGCAATGACTTCACTCACTTTGGTTATTTGTTCTGAAAACTGAATTGCAATTACAACAATGATCTAATGAAAGTCCAGGGCCAAAAGTTGAAATGATTAATGAATTTTTTTTCCTGTGATATTTATATATATATATATATATATATATATATATATATATATATATATATATATATATATATAATATATATCGATAATATGCTTACATGCTGAGTAAAAACGAACTGTAAAAATCCACTTCAGCAGATTGAAAAGCGCACTGAACCCAAGAACCCCAGCTGCATCTAACCAGTTTGATCAAGATAAAGTGAAACATGACATCACTATCGAAATCTGAGACGTGAGAAGTGAAATCAGGTAAGACTTCGTAAACTCAGCCATGGTTTTACTGAACAACTAAACGGTGGAGTTTTCTTAGTTTCTGAAATACATTATCAGTAAACCCATTACATACTTAGTGAGGCTAGGTTCTCAAAGCTAATTACTGCAAAATGCATTATCTATTTTTTTTTAAAGGAAAAAAACACTTGAGTACAAAATTAATAAATTAATCAAATATAACTTAGAACTGGAATTTATTTCTGGTTTTGAAAGTGCTTTTGACATTTTTGAGAATATATGCCTTAAGTTTATAGGTGTCTTACCCATAGATATATACCTTCATACAAGTTGCCCATAGTAAAAGCATAGCAAAGTGTAATAAAGCATAGTGAAAGCTTGATTTGGTAAAGCATATTAATAAACAGGGCAAACCAGGGTAAACGATGATAAATGCCCAGTGTAATGATGGGAAAAGCATGGGAAATCCTAGATATAATTTAAACATTAATATTGTAATGAATTTCTTTTTTTTTTTATGTTAGAGGAGAACGTTTAAATCAGAATGAGGTTGAAGAAATTGTACCAGACCACTGTTGGCTAACTGCACCCTCTGGAATTGAAAGAGGGCATTCATTTAAACCAATACAGTACAGAATGACGTATCCAGAAGTCAATTAACCACAACATAGTTCCAATAAACTGTTACTCCTGCAGGGACCTCGTTTGAATATGATTATTTTTTTTAATACAATTGCTTTCTTGAATAAATCACAGGCATCAATCAAACATATATGATATCTAGCAATACAGACGAAGAAAAACAAAACACATCAATGAATCAGCTCCTTTATTTAACCAGGTGATATGCCACTTATAACAAGTTCTCCATTCCAGTGATGACCTGGGCATGAAAGGGCACCAAGGCTGCAGTAGGATCAAGACAACATACAAAATGAAACCAGCACACGTAACGTAAAAGATTACTACATGTCTGCTCTTAACATGTTGAAATGTGAAATGTAGTGATAAATTAGCATGTTTGGAGCTACACCCCTTTATTCTATATTGTGTTTTGTTTTTGTGAAACAGATTGATAGTTTTCAGTGGGAAGAACACACAACGTTGTATTGTGGTTCAGTGTGCCAGTTCACTAGCTGAAGAGACACAAGCACAAAGTGGAGTCAGCTAGTGACTGTCAGCGGGCTTCCAAGAATCGAAGTCTCGAAGCAGCTAATATTCCAGCATGGCCAAGTCTAAACAAAAGTTTCAGTCCAAAAAAAAAAAAAAAAGAAGTAATTAAGTTACAATTTGGCTTGCCTTCACCTGGTTTGGCAGATCAGAAGAGATTAAGAGGGCCCCAGGGTCCACAGCCATTAAAGGAAACTAAAAGCATTGGAAATCTTGGAGATTATTGCCAAAAAATAGAGCCAAAAAAGACTCTGCTGAGGACCAAATCAATTTTGAAAGCCCCTGGGGCTCCACAAACCCTACCTATTACCACTCCACTTAATAAAGTGACAAGACATTAACAATACAGCATTTAACCATTCCCAAGATGCAGCAGTGACTGTGACTAATGCATGGAGAACCTAGATGGCCATCCTGTCTTTAAATTAAAAAAAAAAAAATGTATATAATATACAGTACACCCCACTTAGCTGCATGTCGCTTAATGGAATAATTTATTTACCTGAATAATATGCTCATGCAGAATTCATATCCACTAGTGTTAATTACTGCAGTGAATATCAGATACATTAATATTCAGCTAACTTCTGCAAAGCTACAAAGCAGAACAACTAACTCGCCTCAACTCAAAAAAAAAAAAAGTTTCCAGTCTATGAAAGCCTGAAGATGCTGTGGTACCTAAATGGTTAATATGTTACTTTGCAATAAATGGCTTCTTAGTGCTTTATTGTAATAACACAAACAATACAATAGGCTCCTGTCTTTAATTGAAACTGGATAGGGCCAGGAGGATTTCACGTTGCCAGTCAGAAGAGATTTCTAGGAAAGGTAATTTGATCATGTAGAAAAAGCAGTTAGTGAATTAGGATTATAAACTACAGCTGAAAGACATCTAAACATTAGATACTGGGAGCTAAATTAATAAAGCACTGGCATACCATGGTCCTAATGCTTTAAAACAAAAGGGGTCATTGTTTTTAACCCCGCTTGCAACATACATGTGCAACGTATTTTCTGATCTGTGCAATGTTTTATTTATAATAATGAAAGTTGTCTGCTTAACTTTTTTTTTTTTTTAGCTTCACTTGAGATGCATATAATTATTCTATGGAAAAATAATTCAGATGTGAGGAAACTGACAATCAGAAAATGATGCAGGTGAATAATTCCAACACACAATCACAAATGATTTTATGCATGTGAAGAAGGCATTGTGAAACATCAGAAATTCACAACTTTGAAAGTGCAAGGACAGTGCAAATTCTGATGGTAGCTTTCATACAGATATATATATAAATATAGAATAATATATATATAGTATATATATATATATGTATATATATATATATAGACATACACACACACATATTATATATTGTTATTAGTTTATATATTTGTTTATAATATATAACATTTTTTAAAGAAAACATTGCACTGTGCCTTCTGCATGAATGACATTTTAATCAACATAAATTCCATAAAAATCTGCAAACAAGTTTAATTACCTAAGATAAAATAGCGGATGCAACAAAGGTGATCAATTGAAAGTTGTAAATTATAAGCAGTTGCAATACTTTTTTCACATTCCCATTGTATTTTTGTGAGTTTAGCAACCTACTGTAATCTTTTTAACCAGGAATCATCATGACTATAACACCACTGTCTTTAAATACTGCAGCTCTTTCTGCTTTTCAGTGTTTAAATAGTAGATTCTTGGGTGCCTGTCCTTCATCATGCACACGGATACAAAAAGAAAGGATCCGCCAAGCAAGAGAAATAAACCAGCAAACCACCCTGAGAACATGGCCTCTCCAAACTCCCATCTCGGGACAATATCAGGCAGGTTATCGTCCCAGAACTCGGAGACTATCGCATATGCCACCATGGAGACAGGGAATAGGGTTGTAATCCCAGAAACCACTGAGAGCACCCCTCCAAGAATCAGCAGCTTCTTCTTCATCTCCTCCTTGCCTTCTCCCAGTTTGACACAGTCCATTCCGAACATGGTCACGATCAGGCTGAGGAGTCCCATCCCGATGGAGATGAACATCATCACCCGGGAGACCACGATGTCCGCAGGCAGAGCTAGGAAGGAGTCATAGGCTTTGCACTGAAGACCCACTTCATCCTGAAACACGCAGGTATGCCACAGCCCCTGATACCAGTTCTCCATTTCATTGAGGTCTGTGTTGAGGGTCTTCCACATGGGCAGAAAGGTGGTTACAAAAGATATCACGAAGCCGACCAAAGACACAAAAAACGCCCCGAACTGCACGCTTTTCGAAGTGATTAGCACCATCTTCAATCAGGTCCGTTGCGTGCCTTTCCAGGGACTAGCTCTCTGCTGCTCAGCCTGATAGTGTTCCTATAATCTCAGCACCTAATATACGCACCTATTAAATTCCTTGTAATCCCTAAGCTCTTGTATTACAACAGACATACTGTTTTGTAAAAGCGATACATATCATTACTGGGAACAATGGACTCTGTTTTAAATGAAACCAGATATGTCCAGAAGGACTTCAAATGCCGTGCATGCAGAAGGAGTTTCAACGACAAGAAACATGATCAAGAGAAAGGGGGAAAAATGTTGGGTAGAAAGTTGGTGCCCGAATAAAGGTATGCAGCTTGTTCTTAGAAAGACCTAAAGAAAATGCAAACGACAGTGTTTGTTCCAAAGTTCAAGATAACTGATAATAACAAAAATAAGTTTTGGGTTACTTGTCTTTGCAAAAAAAAGTGCCCAGGAGACACCAAACTTCTTGAATAACAGACATGTGAGTAGCATTAAGAACAAAAAAGGTACCGGCATTAACAAAGACATTTTCGTGGGTAAAGGTGCATGGGTAATTCCAGCAAAACAATATGAGTATAACAAAAGCAGGTGTGAGGGGTTCCTTTCAGCTGAATCCAATGTTTCGTAAAGATCCACACAAGCATAAAACCAAAATATTAGGGTATTGTAGGGTACCCTGTGTGGCTCACCTTAATAATTAAGGTAGGTTTTCTGCTAGCTTTGCAAATTGGCATAGGAGTGTAGGCCAAGACCTAGTGAAGCAAAGTCAGCAGCATGGACATTGACATCACCCTCAAACACAACACCTTCTGGTCACACTTACAATGACTGGTATATAAATATGGGGTCTCATTTTGAAATAGGAATGTCTCTACACTTCACTAGCAGTACCTAAAAGTTGCGGGAGGTGCATTTGATAGGGCGCACCTCTTAAAGAGTACAGCAGCGGGGTTCCAAAAAATATACAGTTACACATCCCCACGTGTTGTTACAACTGTTTAAATAACGCACCTGTATATTTATTTTCACTGTTAACATCCTGACAACTTTTTACACTTCTAACTTAAAATTATGTTTCAAAGCTCTTTTCAAAACATCCGCTGTAGTGCACCGGGGTTTGAGACGTGTCCTCCAAACAGCTGCAGGAAGAGCGATTCGAATAAACAAAATAAAATAAGAAATATAAATAGTGCTCAGGCTTTTCTGTTCCGTGCCACATCTTGGATCATTGCTGTGTTACCTGTTTGACAATGTGGGCAATAATCCTGACACTATCAGTGCACTAGAGCGGACATTTTGAAATGAGATTTGAAACTGACTTCAAAGTGTAAAAAGCTGTCAGGATGTTAATAATGAAAATACAAATTACATGTACATTATTAAAACAGTTATAGCCACACTATAGGTTGCTAAAACTATTTTTCTTCCGGACCCAGCTACTTACTGTTTAAGGTGGTACCGTTCAAAAGCAGTTTGTCAGGCAAAAAAAACAAACAAACAAAAAACAAAAAAACAAAGACAAGACTCATACGTAAACACATCTTAAACAGGAATGAAATGAAAGAATTTGGCAATAACAAGTTTTACTAGTTACATAATGTAATATGTAACATAATACTAGCCTTTTGTCATTCAATGAAATCTATTCAGCCAATTTCATTTTATAAGGCTCATGGTGAATGGTCATTCATTTTTGTTTCAGTCGTGGGAGCATTCAGCGCAACCCTATCTTAAAGCTGATCTAAATAGGCTGAATGACATGAAAGAAGCTACTTATTTGTGTGCAGTAATCTTCAGAAATTAACTGTCAAACCATTGGACTGGCTAATTTCTTTCAGTAATCTCATTTCAAATGTAAAAAAAGCATGTTTTTCACGTAGCTCCCAATATACAATGCGCTTCACAGCCGCTAGCGTCTCTGGGAGTTGTGGTTCTTTTCTCTTCTCTCTTTTCTATGTTTCAACGAGCCGCTGCGGTATTTAAACTACAGCACCCAGCATCCTTTACCGAGAGGCGTGGCAGCTAGCAGTAATGGCTGTGTTGTGCTTGAGTGCTGGTGTGTATTTGTTGTTTTATACGGGTTTCCATATAGCAATGTAACTAATATATCGCTGCACGTACTAACATTCCCGTTATCACTCAGGGGAGGAATAAAGCTGTATTTTGCTTTAGACAATCATCGCGAGAAGAGGAAGCGACGCAAGAGCAGTCTGTTCTAACAATAACAATATACACAAATATATTCTTTCAGGGGAGGGCTGCGTTGTGATCTATTATACAGGTATTGAATGTCATGGTTTCCAGGAGCCATGTCTTGTAAATCCAAGGTAGCCCCGAGTGTTGAGTTTGACCATAGCTGCTCTGACAGTGTTGAGTATCTGACCCTAAACTTTGAGCCTTTTGAGACCGCCCATCGCTGGAGGAGACTGCCACCCTGTGATGAGTTTGTTGGGGCCAGGTGAGCAATACAGTGCGGTGGACAGGGCAGCTGTGTACTGTGCAACACGTAGTGCGTATATTTGTATTGCTAGAATTGAAATACACGAGTAATTTATTTAATAATAAAAATAAACTGGTATCATAGTGAATCGACACCTGTGGCTGTCTTAGATACGAAGGCAAAGTGGGAGGCTGCATATTATTATTATTATTATTATTATTACAAGGTAAAAGAAACAGTAGGAACCAGAGATGGAAATGTGTAGTACACAGTTTCAAAGTCTTTTGCCTGTAGATTAAGTGACAATATTGACAGAATTATTGATAGAAACTTCCTGACCGCCTTCGGGATTAAGTGTCATTGACAGGATAAACCTGTGCGCTCTCTCTCTCTCTCTCTCTCTCTCTCTCTCTCTCTCTCTCTCTCTCTCTCTCTCTCTCTCTCTCTCTCTCTCAATCGAGTGACACATTTGTGCCTCTATTCTCCCCTTTTGCAGGCGCAGTAAGCACACAGTTGTGGCATACAAAGATGCAATCTATGTATTTGGAGGAGACAATGGGTGGGTAATTTTAAATGAAACTGCCTGAATTTTTAAGTCCTAGCAGAGGAATTCATGAACCCCAGTAACGCATGCTTGCCTCCTCTGCACAGGAAGAACATGCTGAATGACTTGTTACGGTTTGATGTGAAGGACTGCTCATGGTGCAGGTGTAGTATTATAGTTTCTCTTTGACTTGACAGCTGTTCCATACCTCTGGAAAAGCAATGTGTCAATTCTGTGTGGATGCAAATCACACAGACACCCCAGGGTGTAGCATGGGAATGCCCTGAGCGTGCTGTGATTCACATCTGCAGTGTCTAATTAAATGGAATACAGGGATGGAAATAAGACTCCTATTGCTTAGCAGTTTCACCCGTTCCAGGTTTTAGTACGAACTTGATTAGCCACAGTGTATAGGTAACAAGCTGATGTCTGTCTTAGGTAGTAAAACCAGGAATGCATCAAACCGCTATTCAGTGGGAGTTGTATCTATCCCTGTAATACATATTGTTATAGATTTGTAATGCACATTTTAACTGCTGTTTTTCTATGGCTTTGGCTTTTTCTTTGATTTTATCCAGGGCTTTTACTACTGGGTCGCCCCCTGCACCTAGATACCACCACTCTGCCGTGGTCTATGGAAGCAGCATGTTTGTTTTTGGTAAGAATGGCTCTGTCTGTACCAGACAATCATCTCAGTCCATACGGTAGAAATGCATAGTTTACATTACAGTATTTCCCCACCGGGTGGCACTGTGTAGTGTTTTAAAATCCCAAACTGAAAAATCAGTATCAACATTTGTGGCCACTGGAAGCACTGCTGGTTCTGCAACAGATCCCATTAAAAGCAATAGAAAAAAAAAAGTAGATCTATAAATAATTTTCATTTCCACTCTCTGAACATCATCAGTAAAATCACAATCCATTGATTGACTGGAATTGCCTGCACAGCTCCAAAATACCCATAGTCAAAGCAGTTGTACAATTATTTTATTTTGGGTTCCCCTAAAGATCAATCCTGTTATGACACATGATTTGATGCAATTTTATCTGTCATTTGTAGGTGGCTACACTGGGGACATCTATTCAAACTCCAACCTGAAAAATAAAAACGATCTGTTTGAGTACAAGTTTGCCACTGGCCAGTGGACCGAGTGGAAGGTGGAGGGAAGGTATTGGGATTGTATTGTGTAGCTGTTCTTGTTTTCAGCCACTTTAGACACAAGAAAAGAAGCGTTTCTGTAGTTCACCTTAAAGAGAATAATAAAGTAATACAATGTTCACTCTTTTATAAGGTTACCTGTGGCCAGATCAGCACACGGAGCAACAGTGTACAGTGACAAGCTCTGGATTTTTGCTGGATACGATGGCAATGCAAGGTAAGTGCTGGAGTAGAATATGGTTATGCATCAGGTTGCATGCTCGGATTCCTTTAATAGTGTCTGGAACAGCCATTGGGGCTCATGCTTAGGCATTTGTACTGGCATTTTCGTGACACCTCTTGGTATTCCTTCCAGGTTAAGCGACATGTGGACCATCAGCCTTCAGGACCGAGAACAAGCATGCTGGGAAGAGGTGTGTCTCTTTTTGTTCTGTTGAGGTCGTGCAAACATATTCGTTCTGGTTCGCCCTGCTCTCCTGCTGATGTAGTTTGTCTGTGTTTTTTCAGATTGAACAGAGCGGCGAGATCCCTCCGTCGTGCTGCAACTTTCCTGTGGCGGTGTGCCGGGACAAGATGTTTGTTTTCTCTGGTCAGAGTGGAGCAAAGATTACCAATAATCTCTTCCAGTTTGAATTCAAGGAAAAAGTGTAAGTGTGGCGCGCCATCATACTGAGTATCTTGTGGAGCAGTAATGTGCTTTACCAGGGGAAAATGACCTCTGGGTCTTGCTGTTCATAAAATAAAGACTGTCTGTTATAATTCCTGTGGGATTAATTCACCCTCTGAATCACCCAGCTGTTTATTTACATAAAACATTGCTGCTGCTTCTTCTTAGGCGGGGAAAACGTTCAACTTAAGCAAAACCTTAATAAATCTGACCTTTATTTTTTAAACAATTTAAATCGTGGACTAATCCTAGTAAAGTAGCCAGGACAGGTCGCTGTTATAAGGAGAATGTTGTAGCAGTCCCTCCCCCCATAGCAAGTCAGTTGTGCTGTTCTGTCGCTTTCCAGTAGTGAAAATTATGTTGTTAATTCTGCCTTGCCAGACGGGCTCCATGTTTAAGGATTGCTTTTGTTCGTCTGTGCAGATGGACTCGCATTCCCACCGAGCACCTGCTGCGGGGCTCTCCTCCCCCGCCCCAGCGGCGCTATGGGCACACCATGGTGGCATTCGAGAGGCACCTGTACGTGTTCGGGGGCGCTGCCGATAACACCCTGCCCAACGAGCTACACTGCTACGATGTGGACTCCCAGACCTGGGAGGTCATCCAGCCCAGCCCGGACAGCGAGGTACGAGGCAAGCGATCAAGGGGCCGTCAGGATCGCAGTGCGTCTTAACATTTGAGTTTCGTGATCCACGGGATTTGTGTCAATGATCGCTGAGCAAAAGCACTACATGGCTGTTTGTGGTCTGCCAGGCGCATTGTCTGTTTTTTTTTTTTTTTTTTTAATATATCTATCTTTTTATGATTAGATTTACTGTTGGCAAGATCATGTGTTCGGATGTATTTCATCAAACTTTATTAAACCCAAACGGCCAATCAGCGTAATCGCTTGTAAGCTAGCACGTGATTTTAATAGTTCGTTTTGTAGCATGCAAGTCTTATTTTTTTTTATCCATTTTTAAAACCGGGCGCTTTTTGTTGGTTGGTTTCAATGCGATAATAACTTTATTTCATTGTGTTTGTATTTGTGTTTTATGAACTGCTGAATTCCACCTTCCAGGACCCCCTTGGAAACGAGATGACTTCATCTCAAGGGTTCATCCTGGTAAAAAATAATTTTAATAAATAATTACGCGCAACGAGAATTAACATCTTTCTCTTCTGATCTTCGGATGACCGTTTAGCAGTTTCCGAAAGTTTTTTTTTGTTGCCTTTCTTGTTGGTAGTGCCTGTGCCCGTCACTTTTAGTGCTGGTTTAGGAAGTCTCTTTATGAAGCCATCACATGCAATGATTGTCTCGTTATCCCTCTTATTTCTTGTGTAATGGGAAAAGCACCCATTATCTAGGCACCACAGGGTTCTCTCCCATTGTTTCTATTGCCCCTCATTAGCGAGGTGCTCAGACGCTGAAGACAGATTTATTTGCTTTGGCATCAGCTCCGCAGAGAGCATGGTTTGTCCAAAGAACAGCATGTATTTAAGAAGGGTCATGGGTAACAGTCGTAATTAATGTGGTACAGTGGGGGGCGGGGCTACAGAAGTGCAGATGAAACAGACAATATTAAGAATTATGATCTACTGTTAATAATATTGATTTTGCAACTTTTTTTTTTTTCCCCCAAAAGAAAGAATTAAACCTCTTGGCCTTTAACCATTAAATAAGTTTAACTGAGTCGATTCATTTCTTGCTACTGTCCATAACAGTTATAAACAGTTCTGCATTCTGCTAAAGTACACTTATTTTTCATGCTGTAAAACAGCGCGCTGTTGCAAGTTCAGTCCTTGCTCATCGTTGATGGAATCGGCTGTCCTTCTGACAGTAAATCACTCCTCAGTGTAAAGATCCTTGCAGAATCCAGTAGACGTGTTCTGAGTTGTGTGAATTTCCAGTTAACCTGGTTGTGTTTTTCCTAGATGCCCAGTGGGAGGCTCTTCCATGCTGCAGCAGTGATCTCTGATGCCATGTATATTTTTGGAGGGACGGTAGACAATAATGTGCGGAGCGGAGAGATGTACAGATTCCAGGTTAGCAGCCCGATGCTATAAAATATATAGCAGATACTGCACAGTGTAGAACACACACACACACACACACACACACATGTGTTTTATAAATATATGTACTGCTTGTCATGAATGCTTTTGTAGCATGCTTTTAAATAGACAGGACAAAAAAAAAAACAGTTTGAATGTGAAAAATACACTACAACTGGGCAATACCTTTTAAAGCCCTGGTTTGCAAAGTCATTAGATGAACAGCTTTTTTTTTTTATTTCAAGCTGTAGCCATCCATTACAGCATTACTGTTCTTTTTGTTTTATTAAGTTCTTCAAGCAATCCATTTTGTATGTGTCAAAGTGTGTAACAGCTTCCCAAGGAGCAGTTGAATAGTTTAAATCAGTTTAAATGTAGAAATTCTTCTCGACACTGACACCTTGTGGCTGAAAAATATTAACCAGCAGACAACTCGCATTTAAGTCAATCAGTGCTGCGGCTCCTTTAAAGTTCCTGTGTAATCTGCAGAGAGACAGTCTCTTGTGCTCAGGCCAAACTGTACCACATCTCAGCCAACCTGCCCTGTATTAATGTCATATGTATATATATTTATATATATATAATTTTTTTTGTATGTTCCTTTTGTTCTCTGTTTTAGTTTTCCTGTTACCCGAAATGCACCTTGCACGAAGACTATGGCAAGCTATGGGAGAACAGACAATTCTGTGATCTGGAGTTTATTCTAGGCGAGGTAAGGCAGAACAAGGCCTCAGTGTGGTACATTCAGCTGCCCTTCTTACCCCCCTGCATCCCCTGCTTTTACTACATCTCAGTGTCTCTGTCTCATGAGGGCAGAAGGAGGAGCGAGTGAAGGGCCACATCGCGATCGTGACGGCCCGAAGCCTCTGGCTGAGGAAGAAGATCACACAGGCGCGAGAGAGGCTGCGGCAGGTCAGTGTGCAGCCCCTCACGCTCCACGCTGGACATGCCTGTCAGAGGTCCAAACACCGTGATCAGCTAACACTTCTTCAGAGAAAATATTGAGGCTGTAGTCAGTGCTTTGACACATGCTACAGACAACCCAGGTTGTAACTGGCCAATATATAAATTCTGTATCAAGCCATAGAACATTAGAGCAGAAAAGCCGAGCGCAGCAAGTTATTATTTTTTTTATTTATAGTTTTTTTTTTTTTTTTTTTTTTTAAAATCCCTGCCCCTTGCAGAAGGTGAAGCAGGAGAGCGTGGTGGAGGAGGAGGTGGCGGCTGGGGCCCAGAAGGAGGTGTCCGGCGGCAGTGTGAAGCACTCCAGCACACAGCCACTGCTGGAGGTCACCATCCGGGACGCTGAGGCACAGCCCTTCAAGGTCCTCATGCAGTTCCTCTACACTGACAAAATCAAATACCCACGCAAAGGTATTTCTGCAATTCATGCAAAATGTGTCCATGGTGTACATTACTTAGGCTGGGGCAGGATGAATTTAAGAGACCTTTTGCTGTAAATTAATATTTTTATACTTTGAGAATAGCAATGGCCTTGAAAATAGAGTCCAGGCTTTTCGGTGTTCCTCCATTAGACTCTGTTTTAATTTAGGTCACGTGCAGGAAGTTCTGTTGATCATGGACGTGTATAAACTGGCCCTGAGCTTCCAGCTGGCCCGCCTGGAGCAGCTGTGTGTGCAGTACATCGAGGCCTCTGTGGACCTTCAGAACGTTCTCATCGTGTGTGAAAACGCTAACAAGTTACAGCTGGACCAGCTCAAGGTAAACTCGTATGTTTCCACACTTGGACCAGCAGGGTTTATAGTGGAGGGACACACTGAAAATGCATATATATATATATATATATATATATATATATATATATATATATATATATATATAGGGATGGAATTTAGCCCCCCATTGCATAATGCTTTGATCCATCCCATTTACGATGTTTAATGAGACACTCTTGAGCTTCTTATCTGTACACTGTGGCTCAACCTCGTACAGACCTGGAATGGGGGAAACTGCTATGCAGTAGGAGTCTTATTTCCATCCCCATTTGAGACCTACCTGATGTCACAATAGTGCTATTCCTCCCTGTATGTAAAAAAAGAAAGCCAGAACATCAGGTTTACTTGTGGCCTAATTTGTGTATTTCTTGACTTGTGTATATATAGGTTGCTTGTATTTTTATATATATATATAATTTTTTATTTATTTTTTAAATGTATTTTTGTCATTTCAGGAGCATTGCTTGAACTTCGTTGTAAAGGAGTCTCACTTTAACCAGGTGATAATGACCAAAGAGTTTGAGCATCTCTCTACCCCTCTGATAGTGGAGATCGTCCGGAGAAAACAGCAGCCTCCTCCCAGGCTGTATTCCGAGCAGCCTGTCGATATAGGTAGCTCCGCTCTGTCTCGCACCACTGTGTAATGAGCTGACTGCAAGGGAGAGGTGTTTGCTGATCAACTCTGTGTTTTTTGTAGGTACTTCACTGGTTCAGGACATGAAGGCGTATCTGGAAGGAGCAGGGTTGGAATTCTGTGACATCACTCTGCTTTTAGATGGCCACCCAAGGCCTGCCCATAAAGCAATCTTGGCTGCCCGCTCTAGGTAGGTGCAACCTTAATAGGGGCACAGGGTTACAGAGTTCTGTCTTTTACAGAGGATCGATTTGCATGTCATTAGAAACAGGAGCTGTGGGAAATGTGTCAGAGTCTGAAAGACACAAGACTCCCATTACATAACAGTTTGATCCATCCCAAGGTTAATTTTACATTCATAATTCCATCAATTCTAATGTAACACTTTACATGTTTATATATATATTTTTTTTTTTTTTTTTTTGCTCTTTCCAGTTATTTCGAAGCAATGTTCCGCTCCTTTATGCCGGAAGACGGGCAGGTGAACATTTCTATCGGTGAGATGGTGCCAAGCAAACAGGCGTTTGAGTCCATGCTGCGGTATATTTATTATGGAGATGTTAACATGCCTCCTGAAGATTCACTGTATCCTTTATTGAGTAAAACCTTTAGCATAGTTCAGCAGAAATCTCTTCTGGTGCTGCTGTTCATTGTCCAGACCACTGGGCACTTTTTAAAGATGCTTTGTTTTGTTTTGTTTTTCCTTCACTCTCAATCTCAGGTATCTTTTTGCTGCTCCATATTACTATGGTTTCTCAAATAACCGCCTCCAGGCGTACTGCAAGCAGAATTTGGAGATGAATGTTACTGTAGAAAATGTGCTACAGGTAGAGTTACAGTCTTCTTTAAGATTTCATAATAGCTGTTTGTTTTTACGCATTTGATATGCTGTACACTTAACACACAGTGAAGGCGGTGTCACAGATCTAGGCAGTTGAGCTCATGATTATTATTGTTTGTTTGTTTTTTCAGATCCTCGAAGCTGCAGATAAGACGCAGGCTCTGGATATGAAGAAGCACTGCCTTCACATCATTGTGCATCAGTTCATCAAGGTGGGTTGGCTCCTGGCTGGAGCTCTGGGTGTCTGCTGCCCCTTCTCTCCATCCTGGCTGCATTAGCGCCGAGTGGCTTCTCCCCTTTAGTCCCCTATTCTTGAAGATCTCAACGAGTGCCACAGGGAGCTAATTTGTTGAAGTCTAAAGAACTCACAATGTCCATATACATTCCTAATCTATTTGCCCTGTTTTAAAGAAGAAACCAAGTGATAGCTTTGCTATTATTTATTTATTTTTAAATCCATTAACAAAAATAATTACATTGCCAACTACAGGTCATGTTGGTTTGGAGTTAAAACTAGTACCGTCTCATTCATGAAACAAGTTAGTGTTCGGATCATTATTGAGCTTCATAGGCAAGCATTTTTAAAAATGGCTTTGCGTTGTGTTTTTAATAAGCTTCTCTTTTGATTTGCTCTCTGCTTTCTGTCTGCCCCACCACCATTTCATCTGTTCACAGTGCTTAAGAAGCCACACATCTGCCCCTGTAAGTCCAGTGAGACAGGCATCTCTGGTTCCCAATGGTCAATTTGTTTTAAAGTAGTACTGTATTAACATTTTAACTCTGGAACTAGGATACAGGGTTTTACATTTGCAGCTAAGCTGAATGAACCTTGAGCAAAGGTTTAATTATTTACATGTGACTGATTCGCTGTGCCGTATCTTCCCTCCCACCAGCAAACATGTAATTCTAGTTAATAATAATGTGCTGTATTGCCATAGTGTGGCAAATTTTAACCAATTAGAAAGAGACTAGTCCAGTAAGATTGTCTGCAGTACCGGCTACAGCAAATTCTTTCACAAACTTCAACTCTTTTAGTTTCACAACCTTCTCTTTTATTTATTTATTCATTTATTATATTTATATTATTTTTTTTTTTTTTTTTTTTTTTCCCTCCCCAAGGTTTCCAAGCTACCCAACCTGCGATCCCTCAGCCAGCTGCTTCTTCTGGACATCATTGAGTCCTTAGCCAGTCACATATCCGATAAGCAGTGTGCTGAAATGGGCTCAGACATATAGCAGCGCTTTGCTGTGTGGTTAGTCTCCTCCAGCAAGGAAGTGCTTTACTCAGACTCTCTCCTTCTCACCATGACTGATGGCTGTCGCTTGTATTTATTTATGTGCTGTATGGATTGATTCTCAAGCATGAAACTTTTCATTTTTAAACTGCATTGCCTCTCGGTGTACGCAAAAGCAGCATGCACAGCCTCTTAATTTATAGACTTAGTTTTGTTATTATTTGTACATAAGGCAAACATAAAGAACCAAACATAAAGAAAACTGAATATATGTTGGTGTAAAACCGTGGAATGGTCCAAAAGGACAAGTGTCATATTTCTTCTTCTTCTTCTTCTTCTTCTTCTTCTTCTTCTTCTTCTTCTTCTTCTTAGTAGTCGTAGTAGTAGTGTTATAATTATCACTTTTGTTTGTTTCATGACTCTGTGTGCATCGCCCCTGCAAGGTTTCTCAGATGAGCTCCACTGAGCTCAGTTTAAATCCATACTGCAGACATTCTCCAGGCAGCCCTGCAGTCTCTGGTGATGTCATTGCTGTGTGATTGTGTTATGTAATCTAAAGCCCGCTTTTCCAGGGAGTGTGATCTTGTGCATTTGTTTAGATGTCTGTTCCATGCATGGTACCCACGCTTCCTGTCTCTCTTGTACTTGTCGATGGGACAAGATCCTTATTATCGAACGGAACTCGGAAGATGTCTGCTTGGGGTTGAAGGTGAGGTTGGCAACTAGGGCCACGTTTGTTTGAGTCCATTCTCAAGTGTAGCGCTTGAGTCATTATCATTAAGTGGGCGTGCAAGATTTATCCAAAAGCAGATTCCTCTGTAGCATGAAGGGTCAGGGTTTGTCTTGTGTTATTACAAAACAAAGTGGAACTTAAATGAACTTGTCGCTAAAGGGGCAGACTGCTGAGGACAAGTGGCTGCTAATTGGCTTGTATTACAGGCTGCTAAAAGCAGTTGATCACTTAGTTCAGTTGACTGTAAAGCCTGACTTTGTTATATAGAGATATGTAAAATATCATTAAAGATGCCCCATTTGCATTTCTTTATAACTGAAAAAAACAGGAAGCAAGTCTAGGGGCAGACTGGAATTGTGAATTAAATATCTAAGATTAGATTCAAGGAAAGGGAACAGCTTCACAGATATTACTCAAAAGGAAATTGGAACTTTGTATTCCCATCTGCTTTTGACCGTCAATGCTTTTTATAGACCGATAACGGGTTTAAAATGATGACATGCTGCAGTAATGAGCTGATATACTTTACTCTGTTAAGTATATTGTCAAGTAATCGTAAGAAGTTTCTGTTTTAAGCTTTACTGTAATCGTGTTGATTTTTAAAAAGTCGAGTGCCTTTCAGCATTTAAAAAAAAATCAAATCAAATCAAAAAGTTGTGTCTCTGACAGACAAAACATAGCGCTCCTGGATGTGCTATTATGTAAAACTATCTCTCCTTACCATGTTGTTTACTGTATTGTAAAATAAAATAAAGAAAACATGCTCTACATCACAAGTGGCTGTGGGTTTCCTTGAACATCTTGTAGGATCTATGTGTTATTTGGGGCAGTTTTGTGAGTTTTAAACGTTTGTTTTCAACATTGATATACTTGCAGCTAGGGAACAGTAATGCAATAACTTTAAATGAGTGTTTATGTGGGGATTGGGCGTTCAAATCTGTGATCTGTGATGTAGTGACACCGTGAGATTTGTGTGCAGCTAGCTGTTTCCTCCCCTTCCCTTTGCAATCTGATATCAGTAGTTCCGTCTCAACTGCAAGAAGCAGTTTCATTTTCATTTCTCTTTGCAAAGAAAAATGGCAATCTGCCAATCTGCTCACAGAGGAGTTTACATGCCCTGTGTGTCTGGAGCTACTGAATGATCCGGTCACTATTGCGTGTGGGCACAGCTTCTGTAGAGAGTGTTTAGAGAGCTACTGGGGTCAGACTGACCATGCAGAATTCTGCTGCCCGCAGTGCAGAGAAACCTTTACACCAAGGCCTGTTCTGCGCAGAAACACCTTGCTGGCTGCTGTTTTGGAGAAGGTAAAGACAATCCAAGCTTTTAAGGTCCCTGTTCCTGCTCCTGATTACGCTGGTCCTGGAGATGTTCCATGTGATTCCTGCACTGGGCTAAAGTTCTAGGCTGAAAAATTCTGTTTGGTGTGCCTGGCCTCCTTCTGTGAAACACACCTCAAGCCTCACCGGGATGGTGAAGCTTTTAAAAGACACAGCTTGGTTGACCCTGTCCAAAATCCTGGAGAAAGATATTGCCCACATCACGAAAGGGTTCTGAAATTGTTCTGTAGAACCAATCAGACATGCGTTTGCTGGTTGTGTACAGACCAGGAACACCAGAGCCATGATGTTGTCTTGGCAGAGAGTGCATGGGCTGAGAAAAAGGTAAGGATTTTATTGTGTTATTGTTATATAGCTAGCAAGAACTGTAAACGGAAACATTTCAAAGCAGGGATGCTTTGTTGTTTAATTTATTTTAGCAATATTTCTCTTTCAGCAATTTTTTTGATCCAGTAAGCAGACAAAAGGAGAATATTTAACTAAATGAATGGCAAACATAACAGGATATTGGCAGATATTTGGGTATGATCTTATGCAATGAAAAAAATCAAACGCTGCAATGTCGTGACAGGAAGCTGGTTATTGTAACATTGTGAATCTTATTGTGTTGCTCTACTTCACAGATCCAGCTGGGGGAGACACAGACAGAAATACAACAGAGGATCTAGGTGAGACGAAAGGAGCTGGAAGAGCTAAAACAAGCAGTGAGGTTACTCAAAGTGAGTACCATTCGGGCACGTCCAGCTAGGATTTTATATAGACTGACCAAACAATATATTGAGTTGGTGCATCAGCATGCAACTGCTGAGAAGTAAAACATTAAAGAAGAATACAAAAAATAATAATCCTACATGTGTTTTTTAAACTCTCACGTGGTGTCCTCTTTCAGAGCTCTGCACAAAGAGAATCACAGTTATGCGAGGGGCTTTTTACTAAGCTAATCTGCTTCATTAAGCAAGTCCAGGAAAAGGTTATAGCGGCAATGGAAGAAAGTGAGCAGGCTGTGGTGAGCCAGGCTGAGAAACTCATCAAGAAGCTGGAGCAAGAGCTTACTGAGCTAAGCACGAGAAAGGAAGATCTGGAACAGCTTGCTGAGACAGAGGATCAGATCCATTTCCTACAGGTAAGCAGGCTGTAATATGAATAAGGGGATGTGTTTCAGCTGTACTGTCAACACCAACAAATCAAGTTTTTTTAACTGCTCAAAAAGACATGTGAAAACAAACTGCAATAATTTAAACAAATAATAATAATTCAAGAGGGAACCATCCTTTCAGCTGCCTTTCCTATTGTAGAATTTCCAGACCTTGTGTGCCCATCCCAAAGACGGATATTTACCAAATGTTACTCTAGATACACAAAACACCTTTGGGCTCGTTCAGAAAGCTGTGTCTGACCTTGAAGACTTTATTGAGGAAATCTGCAAGAAGGAAATAGTGAAGATATCTCAGACAGTTTGGTTCAATAAGACTGTCTTAGACAGTACTGGCCCACTGGAAGTTCCAGGGGAAAATGAAGCTTAAAATGTTATAATGTTTACAATGTTTTGTGTATGAATGTGTCTCAAACCGGGCAACTTTAAATACTGTATATAGAGAACCCCCCCATTTTAGTAACAATAATTGTACAATTGCTTCAATTCATATGTTTCTCTCTCTCTCTGTCTCTCTCTATCTCTCTTTTTGTCAGTGAGGAAGCTTGTGTTGTACAATCTCCAGGCTCAAGC